>NC_134879.1:46526157-46711157 GCF_041734735.1 Babylonia areolata | reverse complement strand
CTGTCTATCTGTCTCTGCCCCCCTACCGTCTCCCTCCTCCACCCGCCCCCCCCCCCCCTCCACCCTCTCCCCTCTCTCTCTCTCTCTCTCTCTCTCTCTCCATACTATCTCTCACTCTTTTAATTACTATTCCCTCTTTATTTCGTTTGACGGGAAAGGACGAATTCCGTGTTATCACCACCTGCTCCTCTCCCACACTCAGCTTCACCCCCCCCCCCCCCCCCCGGCCCCCTCCCCCCCCCCCCCCCCCCCCCCCCCCCCCGGTCCCTCCACTCCGCCGCCCCCTATGCTATGGAGACGACCGATGATGATCGTTATTCGCAACATTGCCACGATGTATATGTATATATATATATATTTTTTTTTTTTAAATAAAAGACAGAGTCCTGAACTTTCCACGTGACGCAAGATGCACTGACACAGAAGTCCAGGTGGCGTGCGGTGTGCAGTGTGTTTATTTCTGGAGTGCAATGCCGTAAACAGAATACATCAATAAGTCCGTTTACATGTGGGTTCGTAAAATAGGCAAACAAATAAAACGCCGAGCAAAAGTACTGCTCATTCTCCGTCATCTGTTTTTGATTACGCCCACACGCGATGCTGACGTAGGTACACGTACTATACAGAGAGCGGGCGAAAATACACGACGGAACGCGGCACGGAACGAGTGAACACACACGCACACCCACCCACCCACCCACTCACCAGCCGGCGAGGGAGAGAGGGCGGGGGGGGGGGGAGACAGATTGACAAAGAGAGGAGGGGGAGAGAGAGAGAGAGAAAGGGATGGAAACAGGGGGAGAGAGAGTGGGTGGGGTGGTGGAGTGAGAGAGAGAAGGTGGGAGCAGACACAGAGGCATGATTTAAAGCAAGCAACCAAGCGCAAGCACGCACGCACACACACACACGCACGCACGCACACACACACACACACGCACGCACACACACACACACACGCACGCACGCACGCACTCACGCACGCACGCGCACACACACACACACACACACACACACACACACACACACGCACAACACACACACACATCACACACACACACACACACACACACACACACACACACACACATGACACACATTCGTTAAATGTCACACACCCCACCTCCCCACCAACACCTGTGCATGCCGGCTGGCAGATGGTGGCTCTTGCCCTGAAGTGGCATCCCATAACGCCATGATGAGTGGGGGAGGTGGAGGGGGAGGGCGAGGGAAGGGGGGGAGGAAGGTAAGGAAGGAAGGTAGGAAGAGCGAGGGAGGGAGCGAGGGAAGGAGGGGGAGGGGGTGATGGGAGGGAGGGGGGGGGGAGACAATCGGCAACGGATCAGTAATAGAGATCCTGGGTACTGTCAGCTTCATCTGTGCGTACTCCCACACTTTTGACATATTGCACGTGCATAGGTATGTGTGTGTGTGTGTGTGTGTGTGTGTGTGTGTGTGTGTGGTTTGCCTGTGGTGCATCTGTCTGTCTGTCTGTCTCTCTCTCTCTGTCTCTCTCTCTCTCTCGCTCGCTCGCTCGCTTCGATACATGCACACGCGCTCTCACACACAGAGACACACACACACACACCGTGGCACACACACACACACACATGCTTTCTCTCTCTCTCTCTCTCTCTCTCTCTCTCTCTCTCACTCTCTCTCTCTCTCTCTCTCTCTCTCTCTCTCTCTCTCTCTCTCTCTCTCTCTCGCTTCGATACATGCACACGTGCTCTCACACACAGAGACACACACAGTCACACACTGCCCCCCCCCCTTCCAAACACACACACACACACCGTGCATGCACACACACACACTCTCTCTCTCTCTCTCTCTCTCTCTCTCTGTTATAAAGACACCGGCAAAAATTGAGGTGTATTTCGGAGGGTTAAATTCTTTGTCCATGGTTTGGCAAACAATCAAACAAACCAGAACAAAATTAATATGTAATTAAGTGGAACGATCAAAGTATGAAGAAAAAATAAAACACCCGAATGAAACAAGAACACACTTTGTAAATTCTGGACCAAAGCATAACAACAGTAATTTGCATGGAAACTCGCGCCCGGGTATTTAGCAGAGACTGAGTTTCGCTTTCGCCATTAAAATGCCCCCCCCCCCCCCTGCCCCCCTCCCCATCCCGCACCACCCCCCCCCCCCCCCCCCATCTCTCTCTGTCTCTGTCTCTCTCTGTCTGTCTCTCTCTCTCTCTCTCTCTCACTCACTCACTCACTCTCCCCTTTACTTTCTATCTCTCGTTCTGTCACTTCTCTTTTTTTATTTATTAACTCATCTTTCCATTCCAATATTTACAGGGGAAAAAAAGTGATAGTAACATCTGGACTCATTAGCCTATTGCTAAAAGACACGGTCGATTTATACGGCTATATAAAAAAAAAAATGACTAAAAATGCATACAAACTCATACATATTAGATGTTATCATGATATACTACATATGGAAAGATTATGGCCGAACGGAAGATTAGATTATGGCCGTGTGGAAGATTAGATTATGGCTATTTGGAAGATTAGATTATGGCCATGTGGAAGATTAGATTATGGCTATTTGGAAGATTAGATTATGGCCGTATGGAAGATTATGGCCGTAAGTTAGGCTGCGGTGTCTTTTTTTCTTTTTCTTTTTCTTTTTTTTTCTTTCTTTTTCTTTTTCTTTTTTATTCCCCTTTACGTTCCTCGTAAGTTTTATACATTTTATATGTTTTTGATGAGCGTTCATTTTGAAAAATGAAAAAATGAATAGGGAATTAGGGTCACATGTTTGGTGTGCTTCGATTATACTCTTGCATTGATTGATTGATATTGATATTGATATAGTGCCTATCCTCGGTCGGAGACCAAGCTCTAAGCGCTTTACAAACACGTGGTCATTTTCACAACAGGCTGCCTACCTGGGTAGAGCCGACTGACGGTTGTCATTGGGCGCTCATCATTCGTTTCCTTGTGTCATTCAGTCAAGAGCCATACTCCGTTTTCTGGGGAGGGGGGCGTGTGCTGAGTATGTTCTTGCTTCCATAACCCACCGAACTCTGACATGGATTACAGGATCTTTAACGTGCGTATTTGATCTTCTGCGTGCGTACATACACACGAAGGGGGTTCAGGCACTGGCAGGTCTGCACATATGTTGACGTGGGAGATCGGAAAAAATCTCCACCCTTTACCCACCATGCGTCACTGAGATTCGAACCCGGGACCCTCAGATTGAAAAGTCCAACGCTTTAACCATTCGGCTTAGTGTTGTTGAGACAGGTTTTTTTTGTGTGTTTTTTATTTAATTACTTGTTTGTTGTGTTCTTTTGCTACGTTTGTTTGTAATCTTCCATACCGTATGAGGCGTGAAAGGAAACGATTGCATGAAACCAGAGCCTATTTGAGCATCGGGTAGTGAACTGCGGCCGTGTGGAAAGAGACGTGTTAACTCTCTCCATACGAACGGCGAAAGAGACGACGTTAATAGCGTTTCACCCCAATTACCATCATCAAAGTATTGCAAGTGGAAGGCTCTTATACTGAAGACGTGAATGTTGACAAAGAATACCACAATTCTGACGACCGAAGCTAAAGGTTGGGTCATTCAGATACCCACTGGACATCCGAGGGGTCTGTGTAGAGGAGAAGAGAGGAGTGGCCGTACTGAGTGAGTTAATGGGGCATACATCTGAGGGAAACTGTTTTCAAGGGCAAGGTCCAGTGAACAGTATCGGTATCAGTAGCTCAAGGAGGCGTCACTGCGTTCGGTCAAATCCATATACGCTACACCACGTCTGCCAAGCAGATGCCTGACCAGCAGCGTAACCCATCGCGCTTAGTCAGGCCTCGAGAAAATATAAAAAGAATAAATAAATAAAAATAATAAAATAAAAATAAATTAAAAATAAAATAAAATAAGCAAAAAAATAAATAAATAAAATAAATAAAATAAAAATAAAATAACAAAACACACACACACACACACACACACACACACACACACACACACACACACCAAAACAAAAACCAATGATGATAAATAAGCAAATAAATGTAAAACATGCAGACACACATTCACACAGTCACAGTGAACAGCCTTCAGTCAGTGGTCGAGAGAATGAGTTCCAGAAATTTCTCTTCGTTCAGTGACAGCTGAGACCGCGGAAAATACTGCTCCTTTTATCAGGTGCATGACGGGCGCAATAGCCGAGTGGTTAAAGCGTTGGACTGTCAATCTGAATGTCCCGGGTTCGAATCACGGTGACGGCGCCTGGTGGGTAAAGGGTGGAGATTTTTACGATCTCCCAGGTCAACATATGTGCAGACCTGCTAGTTCCTGAACCCCCTTCGTGTGTATATGCAAGCAGAATATCAAATACGCACGTTAAAGATCCTGTAATCCATGTCAGCGTTCGGTGGGTTATGGAAACAAGAACATACCCAGCATGCACACCCCCGAAAACGGAGTATGGCTGCCTACATGGCGGGGTAAAAACGGTCATACACGTAAAAGCCCACTCGTGTGCATACGAGTGAACGCAGAAGAAGAAGAAGATATCAGGTGCATGAAAGGTTTTGTGCTCATTGCGCAGTCAGCTGCTGTCCGCTCGGTTGCCCATGACTGGTTGTTTTGGGACAGAAAATGTCAGAGAAAATGTTGCGGCAGCTGAGAACGGGGTGATGGGGGGAAGCAGACTCAGGGGTTTGCCCTTCATTTCACTGAGGCACTGAGAAACTGGGCTGGCTGGAAGAAAAGGTGTGTGTGGGGGTGGGGGGGGGGGGGGGGTAGGTGCGTGTGTGTGTGTGTGTGTGTGGGTGGGTGGCTGGGTAGGTGCGTGTGTGTGTGTGTGCGTGTGTGTCACGTGTGTGTGTGTGTGTGTGTGTGTGTGTGTGTGTGTGCGTGTGTGTGTGTGTGTCGCGCGCGCGCGCGTGTGTGTGTGCATGTGTTTGTGTGTGTGTGTCACGTGTGTTTGTGTTTGCGCGCGCGCGGGCGTGTGTGTGTGTCACGTGTGTGTGTGTCACGTGTGTGTGTGTGTGTGTGTGTGTTTGAGTGCGCGCGCTTGCGTGTGTGTGTTTGTGTGTGTGTGTTTGTGCGTGCGTGTTTGTGAGAGAGAGAGAGAGACAGTGACAGAGTGAGACAGAGAGGGACAAACGAAGGAGACCTTTTGTTTATTATACATTGATGTAAATGTCTATACTTCATACAAAACATGCATATCTCTCTTTTAGTTCAGCAATGTACCACGAAGAAGAACTGGCGAATTCTACACGGGGAGGAGAGAGAGGGGGAGGGGGGGGATGGAGGGGGGACTCGGAGGGGGGGGGCTGAGGGAGGGAGGGTGGCGGGGCGGTGAAAGATGCTTGTGTTATCTCCTCACACTCGCGCTTGGCGTGAAGGGGGGTTGGGGGGGGGGGGGGGGATTCATGCGCTATAAAGACTGGAAACCAACATCACAGGCCGGCTTTATTTATCGCCAATTAACAAAGCGTAAGGAGTTTACAGTCCAGGGCAGGAAGCCACGTTTTCTGCGGCCTCCCCCTTCGTTTTTTGTACCCCCCCGGCGGTAGGTTAGTGGGACAGGGAAAGAGATGAGATACAGACAGACAGACAGACAAAGACTGAGGGTAGAGACAGACAGAGACGGTTTATTCATTTAAGCCCAGTATGAATGAAGAGCGATAAAGAATACGCAGATGTCACCGTAAATGTCAGTAAACATTCCCGGGTCAGCATTTCACAATGAGCTACACAAATTATGACAATAAGACAGAGAGACAGACAGACACAGACAGAGAGAATCTGCATGTTTTGAGTTCAAGAAATGGTGTGAGACCGACACTGCTAATGTGTTCTTGCGTATTTAACAGTTTCACTCCACTTCACCCCGAAAAATGCCTCAATCAGTAGAACACCGGCCGGAGAGTTCCGCGGCCATCTTTGATCTTGCGCATGCGCATCTAACTTTGACACGAAAACGCAAGCATTGCCGAAGGCAATCGACTCAGTGAAACATGTGGTGTCGCCCGTTTCTTCAGTTGATGGATGGCCTCCATTGCCACAACCAAACTCTGCACAATGAAGTGCCATCATATGCACAATGATAACAACAAGAAAAAAAGAACAAAATATGAAGCAAAAAAATCGAAAAAAGATGCCTTCTGTTTCGCACGTTCTACCTCTCAGTGTTGCTCGAATTTTCAGAGAGTGACGCGCCTCTATAAGTCATGTAAGCACGGAACTCTCCAGCGGTCTATTTAACTAGCAGCGTGGCAATCGGCAGTGATTTTACCTAACACTCACCCTCGACCGGTTTGACACACGACGGGCTACCAAAAAGCATCATGGTTTTGTCAGTGGTTCGGCATTTGTTTGTTACAGTTCACCCAATGATAAGGGCTGAATTATATGTCTCTGTTTTCTTTGTCTGTCTCTGATGCGCAAGTAAAAATAAAAAAAATTTTAAAAAAAATAATAAATTCTGGGGGGAGTGGGGCGCACTTTGAAACACAGTAACACTTCAGTAAACACGGTGTTCTAGAAGAAAGAAGTTCCCATTGAAATTCAATTGTATATTTCAGTGGTTTTCAGAAATTTTGCTGAGGAAGGTGGTGAGGAGCCAGTGAAATGTACAAGTTCAGACTTTCGATTCGACGGGCGCAGTAGCCGAGTGATTAAAGCGTTGGACTGTCAGTCTGAGGGTCCTGAGTTCGAATCACGGTGACGGCACCTGGTGGGTGAAGGGTGGAGATTTTTACGATCTCCCAGGTCAACATGTGCAGACCTGCAAGTGCCTGAACCCCCTTCGTGTGTATATGCAAGCAGTAGATCAAATTCGCACGTTAAAGATCCTGTAATCCATGTCAGCGTTCGGTGGGTTATGGAAACAATAACATACCCAGCATGCACACCCCCGAAAACGGAGTATGGGGGTAAAAACGGTCATACACGTAAAAGCCCACTCGTGTGCATACGAGTGAACGTGGGAGTTGCAGCCCACGAACGAAGAAGAAGAAGACTTTCGATTCTGAGTAAAGAAGCTTTCTGCTGTGTGTATCTGGAACTGATCAGAGAAGAGAATTTTTACCAACAAACATTTGTGTTTTTATATTATATGTTAGAAATAGTGTAAAAATAATTGGCTGCTAGGTCCTCAGGATTGAACGTAGGTACACATGTTCATATGCCTTGAACGGCCAAAATGCGCTTTCGCGTGCGCGCGCGCGCGCGCGCGCGTGTGTGTGTGTGTGTGTGTGTGTGTGTACATCTTGTGTGGAGTGGGTGTGGGTTTGTGAGTTGGAGTTGGAGTGGGAGGATTGGCGCGTGCGGGTGCATTCATGTGTTTTTAGTATGCATACGTCATTGTATTTTTCATTGTAAACGCCCAGGGCTTTTGTTTCATTAGATTGAGCGTACCAAAGTCTTTTTATTAATATCATAGTTATTTTTATCATTATAATTGGTGTTTCGTGCGTTACTCATTTCTTCGTTGATCAAAGGATGACCCAAGGAGTGTGTCACACGAAACTTTGGTCATGTTCGTTTGTTTTTGGGGGGGGGGGGGGTTTGGTTGTTGTTTTCCTCAGTCCCCGGAGACCTTTTAGCCAACTTTTAGGCTACGTGTTTTTGTACAAGCTGTTTTAACATAAGCTCTAAGAGTCATCTTGTTTGAACTCTGGTTTCATATCTGTGTTGAAGCGAGTTTTTAAGACATGACCCCGCGTGGGAAGTCTCTTAAACCATTCTGTTGGGAGGAAAGTGGAGGGGGAGAGGGGGTGGGGTGTTGAAAATGACGGAACATAAGGAAGAAATTAAAGTGGACATTTCAGTTAATTACGGCTTATGAGCTGTCAGCTGGGGCGTGTACGGGTTCAGCGTGAAGTAATGTCATAATGTCTGGCTGGGTTTTAATTTACAGTGTGCCCAGCCGTGTCTCTTCTGCCACCACCTCTCTTTCCACACTGGACTTTGGTGCACTGGAGTTCTTCTTCTTCTTCTTCTTCTTCTTCTTTATCAACATCATCATCTTCTTCTTATCAACATCGTCATCTTCATCATCATCATCATCTTCTTCTTCTTCTCCTTCTTCTTCCTCTTTTCCATCATCATCGTCATCACCATCTTCTTCTTCTTCTTCTTCTTCTTCTCCTCCTCCTCCTTCTCCTCCTCCTCCTCCTCCCTTACCTCTGTGAAGAGCCATAGGGGCACCGCACACACACACACACACACACACACACACACACACACACACACACACACACACACACAAATAACACCAGGTTCCTCCAAGGTCAGTTGTGTGGACTTTCACTGAACTGGACTGAACTGTTTAGCATGAGGTTGCTTTTAGATTGGAGAATCTGGATGATTATTGATGGGTTCACTGGATTTATAATCTTTCCGTGTTGATTATGGTTGGTTCATGGATTGTTCTTACTCTTTTCCTTCGGTTTGATTATTAAATGTCAGCTGGGTTTTTAACTCTTATCCTGCGTGGATTTGATCTCTTCACATTGGTCTTTTCACTGGGTTCGTCTTCACTCTTTCCTTCTGATTTCACCATCTTCTTCTCTTCTTCTTCACTGTCTTCATTCTCTTCTCTCTCCTCTTCTTACTCTTTGGACATAGGGCATCACACTATCCTCCCATCTAACTCTCTCCTCTATCCTTACTTCATTGGCATGGGTCACGGATATTAACACTCAGTTCCTCCAAGGCGTTGTGTGGATTTCACTGACTGATGAAATGTTCAGCTGAGGTTGCTTTTAGATTGGAGAATCTGGATTTGATTTATTGGATTGGGTTCAACTGGATTGTATTAACTCTTTCCTTGCTGGATTTGATTTATTGGATTGGGTTCAACTGGATTGTATTAACTCTTTCCTTGCTGGATTTGATTTATTAAATTGGGTTCAGCTGGGTTGTATTAACTCTTTCCTTGCTGGATTTGATTTATTGGATTGGGTTCAGCTGGTTTGTATTAACTCTTTCCTTGCTGGATTTGATTTATTGGGTTGGGTTCAGCTGGGTTGTATTAACTCTTTCCTTGCTGGATTTGATTTATTGGATTGGGTTCAGCTGGTTGTATTAACTCTTTCCTTGCTGGATTTGATTTATTGGATTGGGTTCAGCTGGGTTGTATTAACTCTTTCCTTGCTGGATTTGATTTATTGGATTGGGTTCAGCTGGATTGTATTAACTCTTTCCTTGCTGGATTTGATTTATTGGATTGGGTTCAGCTGGATTGTATTAACTCTTTCCTTGCGAACGTCAACATGGGCGACGACGGCAGCGTTTTACAACTGCTGACGTCACTGAAACGTTAACAACGGAAGGTTCTGTCATTGAAGAGGCGGTTGAATACAGAGAATACCGCATTTCTAACGACAAAATGCTGTAGGCAGGGGCACTCAGACTGCACATCAGATGGGGTTTCTGTAGGGGAAAGAAAGGAGAAAACTATGAGATATCCGTCCTGAGTGAGTATATATAGACAGGACCCCAGACACGGAGGTGCTTGCAAGCCACCCTTCCCAGTATCTTCACCATCGTGATGCAGTCCCAGCTTCGCTGGGCTGGACACGTGGCGCGCATGCCAGACCATCGGCTGCCCAAAAGGCTCTTCTATTGCGAGCTGCAACAAGGGAAGAGATCACACGGAGGTCAGAAGAAGCGCTTCAGAGATACTCTGAAAGTCTCCCTGAAAGCGTTTGATATCAACCCTGACTCCTGGGAGGAATCTGCAGTGGACCGTGACAAATGGCGCGCTGCTGTGCACAAAGGTGCCAAATTGTGCGAGGCCAACAGGACTGCTGCAGCTGTTCAGAAGAGGCAGGCCAGAAAGTCACGGGCAAACAAGCTCCCTGATAATGATATGCCTGTCCTTGTCTGCCCCAACTGTCAGCGAACATTTCGTGCGCAGAATGGACTATTCAGCCATCTGCGCACTCACAGATAGATTCATGAGCACCCCCCCCCCACCCCCAAACCACCACCACCACCCTCCCCCAGCTGGATGACAACGATGGTCATCATCGATCTCGATGGACACACACCAAAGAGTATATATAATAATGATACATATGCATATATATATATATATAGAGAGAGAGAGAGAGAGAGACTTATTGATATAATATAGATTTTTTTTTTTTAATGAGACTATGTTGGCTGGAGCGGTGGATTGGGTGAACGAAAACTGGACTGAGCCGTGTTGAGCTGGACTGGAGTAGGTTAACTAGATTGTGTCGGATTGTGTTAGGTTCTTGTTCTCCTTCTCTTCCTCCTCTTCCTCCTCCTCTTCTTCTTCTTCGATCGTCTTCGCTTTCCTGTCATCCATTTTCTTCCACACTGTTGAGCTGCAGCTCTCGCGTGTAATCGGTTTTAAGTGTGTGGGCTTTGACGCGTACGGAATTCTTAGACATTGAGCTTGTTCTTTCTCTCCCACCCCGTCCTCTTGTTGTTGTTTTTCCCCCCGCCACTTATGCTCTTCTATCCCGTTTACTGCGTTCTGATAAACTTCTTCTTCTTCTTCTTCTTCTTCTGCGTTCGTGGGCTGCAACTCCCACGTTCACTCGCATGTACACGAGTGGGCTTTTACGTGCATGACCGTTTTTACCCCGCCATGTAGGCAGTCATACTCCGCTTTCGGGGGTGTGCATGCTGGGTATGTTCTTGTTTCCATAACCCACCGAACGCTGACATGGATTACAGGATCTTTAACGTGCGTATTTGATCTTCTGCATGCGTTACTCACGAAGGGGGTTCAGGCACTAACAGGTCTGCACATATGTTGACCTGGGAGATCGTAAAAATCTCCACCCTTTACCCACCAGGCGCCGTCACCGTGATTCGAACCCGGGACCTTCAGATTGACAGTCCAACGCTTTAACCACTCGGCTATTGCGCCCGTCGGTTCTGATAAACGAGTTTGTTTCTTTTCTTTTTTTTCTTTCTTTTTTTTTTTATCAAGTTGGTGAGCTGCCTACACGTGCTGCCCCTGATATTTACGCGTTGGTTTTGGGTGGGGGTTTTTTTCGCACTGTGCGTGTGTATGTGTGTCTGTCTGTCTGTCTCTGCGTGTGTGTGTGTGGCTGTGTCTGTGTGTCTGTGTCTGTGTGACCGTTATATACTTGTCTCTGCCTGTGTCATGTGAATCCAGGTCTGAATGACCAGTCGTTATTCGTTCAGAAGAGAAAATGAGCGAAGTCCAATTTCGAAAGAGTGTTCGTTCCTTCGCTTGAATTTGATGTAAACTAGTTTGTTGTTATTGTATTTCCAGTGAACGAAATAAATAATTTGATCAACCAGTCAGTCAGTTAAATACTGAAATACCACTTACACACACACAGACACACACACACACACACACACACACACACACACACACACACACACACTAGCACTGGATGTATACAGTTGCCCTTTCCCAGCAGGTTCAGTTCAGCGGTGGATGCCCACACATCCCGCCTGTACTGTGGCTATGGTCTGTACGGCCAGCGCGAAAATGATGATGACATGGATACTTATATATAGCGCCTGTCCTCAGTCGGAGTTTCAGTTTCAGTTTCTGTTTCTGTTTCTCAGGGAGGCAGCACTGCGTTCGGACAAATCCATATACGCTACACCTAGGCAAGTGCCTGACAGCAGCACAACCCAACGCGCTTGTCGTGCCTTGAGTACATGCTTATATATTTGTGTACCTAATCAGAGTGGATTTCTTTTTACGTAATTTTGCCAGAGGACAGCACTCGTTGCCATGGGTTCTGTTTTTTCAGTGCGCCAAGTGCGTGCTGCACACGGGACCCCGGTTTCTCGTCTCATCCGAAAGACTAGACGCTCAGTTTCATTTTCCAGTCAAACTTGGGAGAAATGGCGAGAGCGGGATTCGAACCCACACCCTCACGGACTCTCTGTATTAGCAACTCAGCGTCTTAACCATTCTGCCACCTTCTCCCTCGGTCGGAGATCAAGCTCTAAACGCTCGCTTTACAAAGACGGAGTCATTTGCACAACAGGCTGCCTGCATGGGTAGAGCCGACTGACGGCTGCCATTGGGCGCTCATCATTCGTTTCCTGTGTCCTTCAATATAGAGTTCGGGCACGCATACAGAGCGGGAGGGGACGGGCACACACTGTGGGCATGTCGGGCACCACAGTGAGGCTGCTGGTCAGGAATCACGGGCGCGGCGGCCGAATGGTAAGAACGTTTGATTCTTGCCTGTGTTCGATCCCCGGCACACCAGGAGCCAGCTGCATTGCTCGGGCGGAAGAGCCTAGTATGGTCGTAACCCCGCTACTAACTGTGTGTAAGTTTAACTGACCAATGGCGTAGTTCAGTCAACGTAGGCATTTAGTCACGTGTAACTGTCAAAAAGTTAGAACCAAGCAATGCAACTGGCACCTGGCGAGTTAAAGGTGGAGATTTTTTCCGATCTCCCAGGTCACCATATTATGTGCAGGCCTGCTAGTGCCTGAACCCCTTTCGTGTGTATACGTATACACATGCAGAAGATCAAATACGCATGGTATATATCACGTGATTCGAATCCGCGTTCGGTGGATTATGGAAACACAAAACACGAAAACACCCACCATGCTTCAGCCATGACAGGTTCATCAGCACGTTGATGTCGGTCGAGTAATGGAAAGAAGAAGAAGAAGAAGAATGAGGAAAGGAAAGAGGGAAAAGATGAACATTACGACAGCTTCGTGCATTTGGCCCGCATGATTAAGAGTGGAGAATAACTGTATGTTAATTAATGCACTGATGCGTCGTTACAGGTCAGCTTGTTCGATTATTGGAGTCAGTGGGGCTGGGTTTTTTTTGTTTTGTTTTTTCTCAATCGGTTGCTGAAATAAGAAATTATGAATTACGGCCGACAGCGGTTAAAAGACGGTCACGTGGGATAGCTGCCTGTCTGTCCGGCTCAGTCCGGAAATCATTGGGTCTTTGCTGCTTCGTTTTCGTTCGTGATTACGGAAGCTTTTCAACGCGACCCCCCCCACCGGGACTGTCATCCACTCGCTCGTTGAGCTGGGAGATGTTGATGGCAGTGGGGACCACGCACGGCGTCCCGAAAGGTTTAGATCTCAGTTCTGGGCATTGGTGGTTCGATCCCGGGCTTCGGCTTTCTTTGTTTGTTGTTTGTTTTCCTTCTTTCTGTGTTTCTCTGTCTGTTTACTCATCTTTTTTCTGTCTTTCTTTTTTTCTATCATTTTTTTTTTCTTCTCTTACTGTCCTTTTCTCTGTATGTCAGTCTGTTTCTTTCTTTTACTGTCACTTGGTCTGTATCTCTGTCTATCTCTGTCTGTCTGACCTCTCTCTCTCTGTCTCTGTCTCTCGCTCTCTCTCTCTCTCTCTCTCTCTCTGTTCTCTCTCTCTCTCTCTCTTCCTCACACCGCCCCCCCCCCCCCCCAGCCCCCTGTCCCCTTTCTACCTCATGCTATCTGTGACACAAAATATACGATCTACTCTTGTCACAGCGTGCGTTCACAGTGCCTGTAATGTTGTGAAAGTCGGGGGGGAGGGGAGGGGGGGGGGACCTCACAAGTGACAAATTGCTGTCTGGTTATTATTTAGATGGCAAGGGATGTCGCGGCTCTTGAAAATAATTGCCTAATTCATGAACGGAGCTAAAACGTAAACGCGCGCGCATGTAAACACACACACACACTGCGTATGCACGCGCATACTCACGCACGCACACACACACTTACACCTAGAACCCACCCACCCACCCACCCACCCTCCAAACACACACACACACACACACACACAACGCGGACAGTCCCGCTCAGACCTGCATGGGGGAATATGGGCCACTTTGTTGAAGAATATGGGATGAGACAACGGAGTAGGCTACTACTTTGTGGAATGAATGAGGTAATAATTCCCCCCCCCCCCCCCCCCCCCCCCCCCCCCCCCCGACGGTGGTTTATCCGCAGGAAGTGTGTGAGCGGAATAGAAGGGATTAGTTCAGTATGTGCTGCAAGACCGTTGTCTGGCGACACTCTGTATTAAAGGACAATAACTCGGTGCTACTGGGCGGACAACCACCACCATGGTCACTGTTAAAAAGCTCCTCGCCATCTTTCTGGCGTATACTAATTTTGCCATTGTCATTGTCCCACAGGTCTGGTTTTTATAAATATGTCGGCAGATTTTGCAGCAAAAGTTTCGTTCTTAACCGCTTAGCTTTTATATGTATATATTATATGCATAATTTTTTTTTTTTAAGTTTTATTGATTAAATCATTCAGGAAGTTGTTCTGTGACGTCACGTCGGTGACGTATTATGTTGAAATATCGTCACAATTAAGTGTTACCGAGAATCCTACCTGCTGAACAACACAGTCAGTGTATTTATTCTTTCAAGCTGGAATGTATTCTTTGCAATTGTCGATCAATCAGTCCGCGTGTTGTCATTTGTTGGGAGACTGTCTGTTTCTCTCTCTCTGTGTGACTCGCTCTAGGTCTATCAGTCATCCTACATGTATCTGCTATGGGGGGTACCCGTCTGCTACTTTGCGATTAACAGTGTACTCTCTCTCTGTCTGTCTCTGTCTCTCTCTCTCTCTCTCTCTCTCTCTCTCTCTCTCTCTTTCTGTCTCTGTCTCTCTCGCTTATTTTTTTTTAATTTGATTTCTCTTTGCCCTGAGGACTGGATGTAAATTTTTTTTCAACTTACAAAAAAAAGCACATGCATGTATATTCCACTTCCTTCGAGAAAAAAAGTTCGTTCTCTCTCTCTCTCTCTCTCTCTCTCTCTCTCTCTCTTCAGAGAAATGGCAACTTCGTAAAAATGCCGTATGTATTCTTTTGTTTGTTCGTTTTTTCTTTTATTGTTCTACACATTGAACTGTAATGCTGGTATATTTTTGTTTGACTGTGTTTATTGATGCTCACAGTGTCGTGATGTATTGTTTGTAAAATAATGTTCACGTTCCCCTTCATAAAGGGCCTAGGCCTATACATGAATAAACCATCTTGAATCTTGAATCTTGAATCTCTCTCTCTCTCTCACTCTCTCTCTGTCATCAGAGTGTCAGCCCAAGGTTTGATTTTCTTGTATTGTCAGTATTGTCTATACCTGTCACGTGGTATCATTCTGCAACAAGTGAGGTTCAGTGAATCCCGACATACTGCCGGTGTGACGCCCAAGAATGACCCTACCCTCAAATTAACTCCATGGAGTGGGGTTGTTGTTGTTGTTTTTTTTTTTTGGGGGGGGGGGTTCAGGAATAGGCCTGAAATTACTCCAGCAAGGAGTTAGCTTCGGACGGCTCCAACGCTTGTCCTGAAATGACACCCCTTCCTTGGAATAAAAAAAAAAAGAAAAAAAAAGAAGGCAAAATCACAACAGAAAGCAAAACAGTACATAGCTGCGGTATAAAAATAAAAAAAATAAAAATAAAAAATACAAAAAGAGGGGGGTGCTGCTTGGGGGGGAGGGGGGAGTTTCGGGCAGCCCCACAAACACACTCCAGCCATTGTCCCGACCGAAAACACTCCTCCATGGAGAGCTAGTCTGTGTTGTTTCTTTTCGTCTCCAACAGTCAGTCTGGGGCACAACTTGACATGGCTAACTCCACATGAGTAACGCGAGTGGAGCTGGGAGTGGATCCAGGACAATTTCGTGCAGAAGCTTCACCGGCATATGTTGCATTGCAACGCTGGTACAGTTCTGTTGTTGTATGGTCTTTGCTGTTGTGTAGTGTTTCAGATTCTGCAGTATTTCATAGCGGACGTTTCCGGTAAATTAGGAAAAAAAGAAAAGAAAAAGTTTTGGCTTAGCGTTGGGCATAATTATGATATATCATAGCTACGTTTTTCTGTAGGCATGTTAATCTTTCGTCCGGCCTTTTTTTTTCTTTTTCTTTTTTCATAAATGCTCTCGTTGAGTCATTAAAATAAGAAAAGAAGAAGAAGGGGAAAAAAAGACAACAACAAAAAAAAAAAGACGTGGAGACATTAACTTCGGTGGTCGTGTTGTGTTTCTTAAGTTTATGAGTGCAGGCTTAGTGAGCACGGCGTGAAGACTATCAGAGCACAGTAACGTGTGCCCTCGCCGCGTAGTTTGTAAGAGCAAACCAGCAGTTACAGTTGGTCTTCGTCCTCTGCCCTCCCTGTCTGCCTTGTTTAATCATGCATGTGTTGTATTATTGTTCCTGTCATTTTCTTTGATATGTGTTGTAATTCAACTGTTGTGAGGTAACGTTTGACCACCACCACCACCCCCACCACCACCACCACCACCACCCTTTCTCTCCTCTGTCTATTTGTCTGTCTGTCTGTCTGTCTGTCTGTCTGTCTCTCTCTCTCTCTCTCTCTCTCTCTCTCATTTCCTCTTTTCTTCTTTACTCTCTTTTTCTTCTCTTACTGTCCTTTTCTCTGTATGTCAGTCTGTTTTCTTCTACTGTCACTGGTCTGTATCTCTCTCTCTCTCTCTCTCTCTCTCTCTCTCTTCCTCACACCGCCCCCCCCCCCTCCCCAACCCCCTGTCCCCTTTCTACCTCATGCTATCTGTGACACAAAATATACGATCTACTCTTGTCACAGCGTGCGTTTGCAGTGCCTGTAATGTTGTGAAAGTCGGGGGGGAGGGGAGGGGGGGGGACCTCACAAGTGACAAATTGCTGTCTGGTTATTATTTAGATGACAAGGGATGTCGCGGCTCTTTAAAATAATTGCCTAATTCATGAACGGAGCTGAAACGCAAACGCGCGCGCATGTAAACACACACACTGCGTATGCACGCGCATACTCACGCACGCACACACACTTACACCTAGAACCCCCCCTCCCCCTCCAACACACACACACACAACGCGGTCAGTCCCACTCTGTTGAAACAGACCTGCATGGGGGAATATGGGCCACTTTGTTGAAGAATATGGGCTTAGACAACGGAGTAGGCTACTACTTTGTGGAATGAATGAGGTAATAATTCCCCCCCCCCCGACGGTGGTTTATCCACAGGAAGTGTGTGAGCGGAATAGAAGGGATTAGTTCAGTATGTGCTGCAAGACCGTTGTCATGGCGACACTCTGTATTAAAGGACAATAACTCGGTGCTACTGGGCGGACAACCACCACCATGGTCACTGTTAAAAAGCTCCTCGCCATCTTTCTGGCGTATACTAATTTTGCCATTGTCATTGTCCCACAGGTCTGGTTTTTATAAATATGTCGGCAGATTTTGCAGCAAAAGTTTCGTTCTTAACCGCTTAGCTTTTATATGTATATATTATATGCATAATTTTTTTAAAAGTTTTATTGATTAATTCATGCAGGAAGTTGTTCTGTGACGTCACGTCGGTGACGTATTATGTTGAAATATCGTCACAATTAAGTGTTACCGAGAATCCTACCTGCTGAACAACACAGTCAGTGTATTTAAGTTATTCTTTCAAGCTGGAATGTATTCTTTGCAATTGTCGATCAATCAGTCCGCGTGTTGTCATTTGTTGGGAGACTGTCTGTTTCTCTCTCTCTGTGTGACTCGCTCTAGGTCTATCAGTCATCCTACATGTATCTGCTATGGGGGGTACCCGTCTGCTACTTTGCGATTAACAGTATACTCTCTCTCTGTCTCTCAGTCGCTCTCTGTCTCTCTGTCTCTCTCTCTCTCTCTCTCTCTCTCTCTCTCTCTCTCTCTCTTTCTGTCTCTGTCTCTCTCACTTATTTATTTTGATTTGATTTCTCTTTGCCCTGAGGACTGGATGTAAATTTTTTTTTAACTTACAAAAAAAGCACATGCATGTATATTCCACTTCCTTCGAGAAAAAAAGTTCGTTCTCTCTCTCTCTCTCTCTCTCTCTCTCTCTCTCTCTCTCTCTCTCTCTCTCTCTTCAGAGAAATGGCATCTTCGTGAAAATGCCGTATGTATTCTTTTGTTTGTTTGTTTTTTTCTTTTATTGTTCTACACATTGAACTGTAATGCTGGTATATTTTTGTTTGACTGTGTTTATTGATGCTCACAGTGTCGTGATGTATTGTTTGTAAAATAATGTTCACATTCCCCTTCATAAAGGGCCTAGGCCTATACATGAATAAACCATCTTGAATCTTGAATCTCTCTCTCTCTCTCTCTCGCTCTCTCTGTGTCATCAGAGTGTCAGCCCAAGGTTTGATTTTCTTGTATTGTCAGTATTGTCTATACCTGTCACGTGGTATCATTCTGCAACAAGTGAGGTTCAGTGAATCCCGACATACTGCCGGTGTGACGCCCAAGAATGACCCCACCCTCAAATTAACTCCATGGAGTGGGGTTTTTTTGTTGTTGTTTTTTTTTTCAGGAATAGGCCTGAAATTACTCCAGCAAGGAGTTAGCTTCGGACGGCTCCAACGCTTGTCCTGAAATGACACCCCTTCCTTGGAATAAAAAAAAAAGAAGAAAAAAAAGAGGCAAAATCACAACAGAAAGCAAAACAGTACGTAGCTGGGTATAAAAATATAAAAATAAAAAAGAGGGGGGTGCTGCTTGGGGGGGGGGGGGGGAGTTTCGGGCAGCCCCACAAACACACTCCAGCCGTTGTCCCGACCGAAAACACTCCTCCATGGAGAGCTAGTCTGTGTTGTTTCTTTTCGTCTCCAACAGCCAGTCTGGGGCACAACTTGACATGGCTAACTCCACATCAGTAACGCGAGTGGAGCTGGGAGTGGATCCAGGACAATTTCGTGCAGAAGCTTCACCGGCATATGTTGCATTGCAACGCTGGTACAGTTCTGTTGTTGTATGGTCTTTGCTGTTGTGTAGTGTTTCAGATTCTGCAGTATTTCATAGCGGACGTTTCCGGTAAATTAGGAAAAAAAAAAAAAAAAAAGTTTTGGCTTAGCGTTGGGCATAATTATGATATATCATAGCTACGTTTTTCTGTAGGCATGTTAATCTTTCGTCCGGCCTTTTTTTTTTTTTTTTTTTTTTTTTTTTTTTTTAATGCTGTCGTTGACTCATTAAAATAAGAAAAGAAGAAGGGGGGAAAAAGACAACAACAACAAAAAAAGGCGTGGAGACATTAACTTAGGTGATCGTGTTGTGTTTCTTAAGTTTATGAGTGCAGGCTTAGTGAGCACGGCGTGAAGACTATCAGAGCACAGTAACGTGTGCCCTCGCCGCGTAGTTTGTAAGAGCAAACCAGCAGTTACAGATGGTCTTCGTCCTCTGCCCTCCCTGTCTGCCTTGTTTAATCATGCATGTGTTGTATTATTGTTCCTGTCATTTTCTTTGATATGTGTTGTAATTCAACTGTTGTGAGGTAACTTTTGACCACCACCACCACCCTTTCTCTCCTCTGTCTATTTGTCTGTCTGTCTGTCTGTCTGTCTGTCTCTCTCTCTCTCTCTCTCTCTCTCTCTCTCTCATTTCCTCTTTTCTTCTTTACTCTCTCGCCCCCACCCCCAGTCCCAGCCCTCGCCCCTACTCTCTCTCTCTCTCTCTGTCTCTCTCTCTCTCTCTCTCTCTCTCTCTCTCTCTCTCTCTCTCTCTCTCTTCAAAATATTTTTTCTCTGTTTATTCCTGTGTTTTTCTCTTCTTCTTTTTTTAATTATGTGCCCCGGGGCTGAGTGAAAAGAATCATTCTCGTTATTGTGCTTATCTCAATACCCTGGAAAAATAGAATTTCCTTCCTTCCTTCCTTCCTTCGTTCGTTCTAGCTGGCTGTCTTTCCCTCTCTTTCCCTCTCCTTCTCTCCTTATCGTCCTCATTCCGTCCATCCCGTTCTTCCCTGGAGTCATCTTTCGACCCATACTTTACCCAAATGTCAGTGATAAGTCATCTTTAATTCGTTCTGCTGGTCCAAAAGGGTTTGTTACCATTTGACGTGGCTCTCTTCTCCCGCCTCGCTTTGAAAGCTGTAGCTGTAACATTACATACAAAGACCACATCACAAATGAGGAAGTGAAAAGAAGAGTCCAAAACGCCATTGGCCCATTCAAAGACCTGCTAACCACAGTGAAGGAACGCAAGCTCCACTGGTATGGACACGTCACACGATCAGACGGCCTAGCCAAGACCATCCTGCAGGGTACCGTACAAGGAAGGAGGAAGAGAGGCAGACAGAGAAAGCGGTGGGAGGACAACATCAAAGAGTGGACGGGCCTGCCATTTGCCACAACTCAAAGGGCCGCTGAGGACCGAGGCAGGTGGCGCGAGCTGACCAGGCAGTCATCCATGGTGCCCCAACGACCCACCCACGGGTCAAGGGATAGATGAGATGAGATGAGCTGTAACTGTTCTTTGTCAATCGATTAATCAAGCAATCAGTTACTTTACTGCCTGGTACAGTGCATGATTTTGTGTTTACTTACGTTAAGTAGCATAATGTGCTGTGATTCCAATGCAGTTAACAATATGATATCTTACCTTTTTTTTCTGTAAAGAAGGTGACTTGAGATGGGACAAGTAGAGAAAGAGAAAGAGACACTGCCCATGACACTGACACTGACACTAGTTTATTGAACAGGCCACAGCCCCTTTCAATGGGGGTTCACAGTCGACAGAAATATTATTATTTACACGAGAGAAAACACACACACACACACACGCGCGCGCGCGCACACACACACACACACACACACACACACACACACACACACACACACAATGAGTAATTAGCATAGCAAATAATTCATGGAGAGAATTATTTCCGTGATACCTAGATTAACCGTTTTCTTTAATACGCTGCTTCACATTTGTATATTTTGGTCTGCATTCATGATCTGGGATCTAAGCTTAAAGGCGTAAAAAAAAAAAAAAAAGAAACTTCGCAAAAACAAAAATACTCTCTTCTGAAACTCTCACCAATTCCAGATTATGATTTTCGAAATTGACAATATTCTGTAAATACTTAGATCTTAAGTCTTCATACTTTGGGCACTCAAAAATGAAGTGAATTTCTGTTTCAAGTGAGTTCCTACAAACTGGACAATTCCAGCTTTTTTGATTCCTTGAATAACGGTATTTGTGAACATCAATATGTGATACTCCCATCCTGAACTGAGCGAAGGTGTTACGAAATGTGTTCATCCATGAAACATCCACGTATTTCTCTCTTCCAAAACAAGTCTTGTATTGTTTATATACCGAGTATCTTACACTATTTTCTAAGTGGTCATGCCAACGATAACAAAATGAGTTGTACAGTCTTTCTCTAAGTTCTTTGAAAAATAGTCTCTCATGTCCACATCCAAACAACCCACACTTGCTCAAATCCATTTTCACACAGAACATTTTGAACTTTGGTCGCCCAAGTGACAGTACCATTTTCATGCATTTTTAACAAGATTTTATAAGCTCTCTTCAGTTGAAAATAATTGTTCAGGCTGCTTCAGTAATCGAAACCAACATCTTATATATTGAATGACTGACTTAAGCGGAAGAGAGAGAGAGAGACGGAGAGAGGCTATCGTGGATTCAGTGCATTGAAACCGGAATGAAGCGAAACGCACTTTATTGTTCTGCACCGGGCTCCACTGCACGGCAATACACCGAAACGGTGACGTGTATCGCGACAATTCATTTGGAACGTTTCCGGTGAAAGGTCATTGTATTCATAACCATGGGTGTGACGTATTATTCTGGACACACTAAATGCGGAAGAGCACATTACCTTTCATTTCACCCCCACCCCCCAGCCCCCCGCCCTCCCCCTCCCTCCCCTTCTGAACTGCTACTGTGAGAAACGGGTCACTATGATATATGTTTTGTGTGTGTGTGCTTTGTTTTTGTGTGGGGAGAGAGCCGCGCGGATGGCGTTGTCATAAGAGCGGATGGCGGTGTCATAAGGGCGGATGGCGGTGTCATAAGAGCGGATGGCGGTGTTAACCGCATAGCTGTGAAAAAAAAGTCAGTGTGTCTCCTGTGGTTTATGACCACTGAGCTTAGGAAGATGCGACGGACGCGAACAACGCACCGACTGTGAATGCGCCATGCGTAGTGTGTGATGACCATTAATGTAGTTAGTATTCAGGTGAGTCCTCTCTCTCTCTCTCTCTCGATCTGTGAATGTCCGCCAATCTCCCATTTTCTCTCACGCACACCTACACTCGCGCACACGAGAAACACATTCACGCAAACACACACACGCGCGCCCGCGCATATGCCCACGGTGAAACACTCGCCGCCAACCCTTCATGCCCCCCCTAACCCCCGCCCCCCCTCCACACACACACACACACACACACACACACACACACACACGTGCGCTTACAGAGAGATACTGCGCATTGTGTGACAAATACATCAAGAAGATAGTTGCAAAAGATAATGCAATAGAATACTAAATATGAGGTCGGGTGGAAAGAAAGAATAGAGTGGTTGAAGATCAAAAACCAGTCTGAATAATATTTTTGTTTGTTTAATCACATGAAAATGATGATTCTTTGCGGAATCGAAAACAGTTTTCGTGAAATGTATCAGGAAATGCCATATAGCCTAAAGGAAACATGTGAAATGCGCATGTATATAATTATATCACAAAGAAAATGATGAAATAAATTATGTGATATTCACAAGTGAAAATATGGATATTGAAACAAGTTCAGTGGAAGCGTGCTGATTCGTTCAACACTTCAGTTGAAGGGTTTTGTTAAACGGAGTGTGGAAGATGTTTTGGTGGTATGGGTGATTTTACCACACCCATCCTTGTTTCTTTTCGCATCATCTCTGAAATAGGTACTTCATTGCTTTCGCGTGGTGTGTCTGTGTGTGTGTATCTGTGCGTGCGTGTGTGTTTGTTTGTTCGTGCGCGTGCGCGCGCGCCTCTAGAACAGAATATAGAATATGTGAATGCATTCTGTATCTTTATCCAAGATGAAAGGATAGAGAAAGTAATTATGATATAAAATAACACAAATTCAGGGCCGGGGAGACTTGAAGTGCTTTGACAATGGCGGAGTTTGGTGGTCGTCTGACACGGAGAAACTGGCGGACTGTCACGTTCCCCTGACACTGTTGTTGAAATGTGAAATGTGGCACTCCTTTCCGCTTGTCACCCAGACAGCGAGGAGGTGTTTTAAAAAAGAAAAAAAAAAAGAAGAAAAAAAAAAAAGAAACTATAAAGTAAGTCTACACGAAACACTTATGACAGCGAGGAGGTGTTGTAAAAAAAGAAACTATAAAGTAAGTCTACACGAAACACTTATGACCATTAAATTTGCATTTCATTTGAGCGCATCTCTCTCTCTTTGTCTCTCTCTGTCTCTCTTTTTATCTCTCTGTGTCTCTGTCTCTGTTTGTCTGTCTCTATCTATGTCTCTGTCTGTCCGTCTGTCTGTCTGTCTGTCTGTCTCTCTCTCTCTCTGTCTTTCTCTCTCTCGTTTTGTTGTTGATCCTGTTTTGTTTGCAGCTTTTACAGGAAGGAGAAGGGAATGCTGTAGCAAGTAAATGCATCAAGCTCGACGTGTTTCAGTTTCAAGATGCCAAAGCGATCGGTATGATTATGCTACTACACCACTATACCACAACACTGGTCAAAATAAAATAAAATAAAAAGGAAGAAAAGTGAAAAGTGTGACTTAACATATATTTCCAGTCGCCTTATCTGCAACCTGTTCACTGCATCGATCGCAGTACGGTGTTGATTGGCGAACGCTGCTAACACGTTCTGTCTGCCACTCTTAATAACAAGGACAGATTGGAAGAATTGGCCATGCCTAAAATATTAATCCTTGAATAAAAAAAAAATTTTTTTAAATAAAAAATAAAAAGTTTTGAGTTCTTTTTTTTTCGAACATTTTTATTCAATGTTTACATTGTTAAACACACACATAGAGAAACAAAAAGAAGTACTACCACCACTACTACTACTACTAATAATAATAATAATAGTAATAATAACACAACCACAAGAACATGCTGGCAAAGATCAATGAATCAAGATCAAATATAAGGTCGCCGGGCGCAGTCTAAGGAATCCGATAAATTGTAGGTCGTCAACCTCACAATAGTTAGCACATATGTGGCCATACTTTAAATTGCATAGTAAGATACAAAATATAGTAATAACAATATCAGAGTTCTGAGTTCTGCCCCTTTGACCTAATTAGCTGTGTAAATGGATATGATGATGATGATGCCCCTTTTGCGACTTTTACTCTGCACGTGATCGTCTTCCGTCACTCAAGCGCTGAGGGTGTGTGGGGAGGGAACAAGATAGCCGGTGTGCGGACAATGGGGTAGGTAGGTAGGTAGGTAGATAGTAGGGTGACAATGCAGTGGAGCATACTCATACACAACCAGCAGGGTATCGCTGCGTGTTGATGACAGCTGAAAGGTACAAAGGGCTTCAATGACGTAAAGGGCATATGTCTCGGATGTCGTTTAGAATCGGGGTACCTACCCCCCGCCCCTCTTTCCCTCTGTAGTCCATCACCTTCTTCCTTCGGTCTTTCCTGGCTTCACTTTTTTTTTTCCTTCCTCCTCCTCGTCCTCCTCCTTCCACCCCCATACCACACCCTCACTCCCTTCTTCGCGAAATGCGGGTCAGATGGTCACAGAATCAAGGTGGGGGATTACCACAGGTGTGGAATCTCCTGGTTATGAACTCGGGTTTGGGATTCCACTAACCCCTCCCACCGCCCTTTGTGTTTTTTTTGTTTCACTTATCTTTGTGGGCGCTTTGAGATGAAGGATGGTGACAAGAGATGGGGTGGTGTTCAGGTGGGTTTGTGTAACGTGTGTTCGCAGGCTGACTGATGTCAAAGGGGGGGAGGGTGGGTGGCCGCCAGAAGGCTGAGGATAGTGGGTCAGCTTTACTGGGGCACCACAGGAGGGTCACGGGCCGAAGGTGGTTGTCCTCTTCACCGTGCTGTTTCATGAAGAAAGTGAGCTTACCCGTTCACTTTGTCAAGTTTTGTGTCCGATTTTTACCGCTCCACCGAGTCGTTTTAACATCGTTGATAAGATGGAACAGTATTGGTTTTGCTGGTCATTGTATAATCAGTTTGAGGATGTGTCCGGGTAAAATGTGTTACATTCACAATAAGCCCTTTCCTGGGTATTTAACCAGCTGTGTGTATTTAACCAGTTGAGTGGACTGGGTCAGCTATGTTTAGTCATTGTGCTCAAAGTATGCCGGCCATTCTGTTCTTTGTAAACCAACATTCTGACGACTTTTAAAGCCCCGTGGGTTTCATTTTTATTTCACCTACCTTGCTTTCGTGTAACAATCTCTTTGTTGTTTTTTTTTGTTGTTGTTGTTGTTGTTGTTCTTGTTGTTTGTTATGCTATTGTTTCCAAGAAGAAACCGGGGACAGAATCAGAAAAAAGTATGTTTTAACTGGTGGAAGATGTGGGGTCTCATAATGTACAAACAGTAGATAATCCCGTATAAATTCAGAACATTTACTGCTCTTCTCTTTTTCTTTTTTCTTTCTTTTTTGTTTTTTGCGATAAATGAATCGAAATTAATAGCAAGTAAATTTCTTTTCTGTGACAAAAAAAAACAAACTGTTTGACAGAGAGAGAGAGAGAGAGAGAGAGAGAGAGAGTTCCTCACGATCTTTTCAGTTAAATTCTTATGTATTATTCGTGCAATATATACTGGTATATATATATATATATATATATATATATATATATATATATATATATATATATATATATATATATATGTGTGTGTGTGTGTGTGTGTGTGTGTGTGTGTGTGTGCTATATATATATATATATATATATATATATATATATATATATATACAAAGGTTGAGTCGTCGGGGATGAGTCAGAGGTAGCATTATGCAGGTGAATTAAGCACATTTGAAGGAAACCCACACACAAATTTCGCCGAAAAACATTGCTGTGTATACAGATAAGTGAAAAACTTGGTTCAGCACCGAAAGTTCACGTCGACAAAAACACGATAAATTCTTGTCCAGCGTTGAACGTAAAAAGGAGAAGAAAAAAAAAATCGTTAATCTTGATATATCTTAAATGTATGTGTTGGTGTTCGTGTTGGGCGGGGCGGTTTTCACTCGTTTATCTTTAAAAGACCGTGTTTAACCCAATAAACCTGCCTCTCCGGACACTTCTGTGGCGACCACCAGACTCATGCGGTTCTTATAAAAGTCAGCAAGTTTTTGACATTGAGGGAGCGAAGGAAACAGCAACAGTGTCTGTAAGACAATATGACGTCGTGTGTCAAAACGTACGTCGTCTGTTGTTTCCTGTCCAACGCCTTCTATCTTCGTTTCCCGCAACTCAGTATACTATGTTGACTTCGCTTCACAGTCCCCCCCTCCCCTCGGCTCTCTCTCTCTTCCAACCCCTTCTCTCTCTGTCTCTCTCTGTCTCTTTCCAACCCCTTCTCTCTCTGTCTCTTTCCAACCCCTTCTCTCTCTGTCTCTTTCCCACCCCTTCTCTCTCTGTCTCTCTCTGTCTCTCTCTCTCTGTTCCAACCCCTTCTCTCTCTGTCTCTCTCTGTCTCTTTCCAACCCCTTCTCTCTCTGTCTCTCTCTGTCTCTTTCCAACCCCTTCTCTCTCTGTCTCTCTCTGTCTCTTCCAACCCCTTCTCTCTCTGTCTCTCTCTGTCTCTTTCCAACCCCTTCTCTCTCTGTCTCTCTCTGTCTCTTTCCAACCCCTTCTCTCTCTGTCTCTCTCTGTCTCTTCCCACCCCTTCTCTCTCTCTCTCTCTGTCTCTTTCCAACCCCTTCTCTCTCTGTCTCTCTCTGTCTCTTCCAACCCCTTCTCTCTGTCTCTCTCTGTCTCTTTCCAACCCCTTCTCTCTCTGTCTCTCTCTCTTTCCAACCCCTTCTCTCTCTGTCTCTGTCTCTCTCTCTCTCTTCCAACCCCTTCTCTCTCTGTCTCTTTCCAACCCCTTCTCTCTCTGTCTCTCTCTGTCTCTTTCCCACCCATTAGTTATATATATATATATATCTTTTCCCCACTCATCAGTTATCTCTTTCTCTCTTCCCCACCCCATCTCTCCCCCATCCCCTCTTCCCCACCCCATCTCTCCCCCATCCCCTCTTCCCCTCCCATCAGTTATATATCTCTCTCTCTCTTCCCCCCCTCCCCTCGACTCGCTTTCTCTTCCCCACCCCTTCTCTCTCTCTCTCTCTCCCTCCCTCTCTCTACTTCCGCACCAATCAGTTCTCTCTCTCTCTCTCTCTCACTCTCACTCTTCCCCCACTCCTCCGCCGTTTTCAACTACGTTTCCGTGAGGATTAGGTCAGCTTTGCACTCAACACGAATGACACGTGCTGGGAATGATCCATCTGATATCCCGAGACCATATCTGCAGATTAAGTAATGTGTATTATATCCCAGCCAGCAAGCTACATTTGAGAACCGTACCAGAAACCAAGCGCGGTCACGAAGACCATAAAATTATGGAGCATTGTCTCCGGTGTCTGTTGTTTTCACGTCACTGCTACGTCACCAGGGGGTCAACGACATCATTGCTGTGGAAACCGGGTCACTCGGTTTTTAACCTGTAGCAGTGAAGACTGAGAGGGGTGGGCGTAGGGGGGGGATGATACTGTGCTTCTCGTGATGGTGTTCACAGACAGAAACACTGCACAACTCCTGTGGTGGCGTTTAGAGAGAGAGAGAGAGAGAGAGAGAGTAAACACTGCACAGCTCTTGTTATGGCGTTTAGAGAGAGTGAATAAACACTGCACAGCTCTTGTTATGGCGTTTAGAGAGAGTGAATAAACACTGCACAGCTCTTTTCATGGCGTTTAGAGAGAGTGAATAAACACTGCACAGCTCTTTTCATGGCGTTTAGAGAGTGAATAAACACTGCACAGCTCTTTTCATGGCGTTTAGAGAGTGAATAAACACTGCACAGCTCTTTTCATGGCGTTTAGAGAGTGAATAAACACTGCATAGCTCTTTTTATGGCGTTTAGAGAGTGAATAAACACTGCATAGCTCTTATGGCATTTAGAGAGAGTGAATAAACACTGCACAGCTCTTTTCATGGCGTTTAGAGAGTGAATAAACACTGCACAGCTCTTTTCATGGCGTTTAGAGAGTGAATAAACACTGCATAGCTCTTTTTAAGGCGTTTAGAGAGAGTGAATAAACACTGCACAGCTCTTGTTATGGCGTTTAGAGAGAGAAGAAACATTATACAACTAATGTGATGTACAACTTTTGTGATGGCGTTAAGAGAGAGAGAGAGAGAGAGAGAGGAGAGATACTGCACAGCTCTTGTTATGCCTTAGAGAGAGAATAAACATTGTACAACTTGTGATGCACATCTCTTGTGATAGCGTTGAGAGAGAGAGAGAGAGGGAGGGAGAGAGAGAGAGAGAGAGAGAGAGAAACTGTACAGCTCTTGTGATGGTGTTAAGTGAGTGAAAAAGTTACTGAAAATTATTAAATCATGCTTGGTTCCCCTTTCCAAAAATACCACTGTCACAGAATTTGGCCTTTCCAACCAAACCATGAACAGATGAATGTTCCAGAGGCGCAAACGTTCTGGAAAAAAACACAAGACTGGCCTGTTTCCTCCAACAAGCTCAATAAGGACCTGGAGTTATTGTAATAGGTCAATCTTGATTGATTGCAGTTGGCTTGTTGTCATCAACATTGATGCAATTTGATTTGGTTTGAGTGATCCTTATACAGCCCTTGTGGCTATCGGGTCTATGAGCTTAGTGAAAATATGAGTATGAACATGGTCTGTGAGAGAGAGAGAGAGAGAGAGAGAGAGAGAGAGAGAGAGAGAAACAAAACTTTAAAATAGTGATTAAAGATAAGTTTCAAACTCTAGAAACTGAAAGCATCAACACTGATTTCACCAACAAACCAGTCATTTTAATTCACATAAATTATAATAATAACATTAGTTAATTAACCAGTTATTTCCATCAATTCATACTTGATCTGAAGGTTGAACCGAAGTCACATTGTGCACGCACACATGCATTAACAGAATGAAAATTTGGATGGCACAGACAGTGCCATGTTTCATCACAAAACAGCTTTAAAGTAAAACAGTGGAAATGCATACTGCATCTTATTATAACTGATATAAGTAAATGTGGACATAATGAGTGGTTGGGAAATTGGAAATGAGATGGGTAAATTTGTGGATTGAGGGACAGAATTCAAACATAGTGCACATATATGAATGTGTGCAAGCATGTATGTGTGCAAGTTTCCACTGAAAGTTTACCCTCAAAAAGTGCATTCTTTCATCCACATTCCTTCAAGCACAATGAAACTTTCTGAGACAGTTTGCATGCATTTGGAGTGGGCTGGGGAGGGAGTGGATATGTACAGATGAAAGGGATGGACAAGCATGGGTGGGAACTGAGACGCACATGAAGGGAGGAAGGTAACAGTTACCTGGTAATAACTCTTTTTTGACTCTTCATGTGCTGATTTACCAGACTTGAGTCAGTTCTTGTCAACTTAAAACATGTAAAGAGAAAAAAAAAACACACATAAAATACTGATCTGGAATTGCATAATTCAGGTCAAGGTTAAGTAAAATGAATCAAATATAAACAGTTTCTCTTTTTTAAAACAATTTATCCACCAGAGGTTGATGTTTCTCTGGTATGTTGCGTAGTACTAGTACTTGGATGAGCGGTGTCTCATTTCGCACACAAGGAACTGGTGTTTTGCAGATGATATTAGGTGGCCAAATTGACAAGGTTCTGCAGGCAACAAAAAGAAATTTTCTTCCTAAAATTACGTTTAAATAACATACTTACCGTGACCCACTTGTGCAGACTCCTGCCGCGGAATCAGACCCCTGCCGGAGTCTGCACTAGTGGGTCACGGTTAAGTATGTGTAATTAAAATATATATTACTTAACCTAGCACCAGTATGTGCAATACTTCCTTTGGTGAAGGACACAAGTTTTACCTACCACCCTTCACTCCCAACCCCCACCCTTCTTCAATGATTAAGTACGGTTGACCCACCAGAAGAGAGCCTGGCACTGCTGAAGAGTCACTTTGGTGATTTTCAGAGGTTCTTGTCCCGATTCAACACGCACATGACACCACCTACTATGCTCCCCTGCTGATGACAATCATCACTTTGTTGCAGAGCCGGACGGAGTGAGTGTCCCCTCTAGAGGCTGCCACCACAACCAATAACCACCCCACTGAACACCACTGAAGTGACACGACAGCAGCGTCTCCTCTGGTGGGTCAGCCATATTTGCTCACTGACAAAAGGTGGAATTTGAAGTGAAGGGTCTGCGATGGGTAAGGGATGTTGTAGAGGAAGGGGGTGGCAAAGTAGGCACACAGAAGTGAGATTGGGTCAGTGGCTGGGAGAGAGGGGAGGGGCGAGCAAGGGAGGGGATAGAGAGACATGGAGGGGAATCTGGGAGGGGAGTAAAGAGGGAGGGATGGGGAGTCGGGTAAGCATGGTGGGGGATGTGGAGGCAGAGTCAGGGAAGCATGGAGGGAGTGGGGATGTAGAGGTGGAATCCCACCCCACCTCTTTTTTTATGAAATAAATGCTCAAACTTAAAATAAATGACCACTTTATACAACTGTTATTCTTTTAAGTTCTGTTTTACCATGTGTTAAATAACTGTCATTTTGTTATTTCCCAACAATGATTTAAAAGGAAAAAATATAATCTGACACTCCATGTCTTTCCTTTCTCTTGTTGAAAAGACTCACTCTGACTTTCTTTATTCCACAGCAGCATTTCTTTTTCTATTCTTTTAACAATTTGTCTGTATTCTGGCTTTCTTTTTTCCACAGCAGCATTTTGTCTTCTATTCTTTTAACAATAATTATGTCACAGACAGAGTGTGAAAGTTGAGCCGTGTCAAAATGTTTTTAGTCTGTGGCCATTTCATCAGAAACCATAAGAAAAGTAAGTTTTCTTTTTATCATTCAAAAGGGACGCAAGAAGTTTTCCCCACAAAGTCTTTTGTTTCTGTCACTTTACCTCTCAACGCAACCCAAGTGAACTGGGGACGCTAGATGAAACAATTTTTCTTGCAGCACTCCATATGTATGGTGAATGTGATTAAAGTTGAACACAAATCTGACACATGTTCAATGGTATATCTAGTCATAAATATAGCCCTGATTTTGCAGTGACTAGCATGTTTTAAAATGGTTATCAATTTTATTTCCTATGACAGGAGACATTACAGGGTGCAGATGGTGTATCTTCAAGCTTTTAAGTGGTATTTCAATCGGCACTTAATGAAAAGCAAAACAAAAATCTATAATAATTCTAGAAGGCTACAATTATTCATGAACTTTGAATTGCTGCAAACAGTCATAGAAAACAGCTGCTTCAATCATACAAATTATCAATGAACAACACTCACATAATTCTGCATACACACATTAATGGCATACATGAATAGCAAATAAGTATCCTGAAGTTCTGTGCCACAGAACAGGCATCTTCACTATGGTGACAGAAGTTAATGCATTTCATTAGTTCTCTGCTGCTATCCCAAGATGCTAGATTAGCAGTGTTCATAAAATGTGAAATTGGTGTAACAGAACAAGGTACTAGTGAAGAAAATAATCCTTGGATCATCGCGAGGAAAAGGGAATGTGTAGTGCCATAAATCACAGACAGATGGGGATGAATACAAACCCACCTTCCAAGAATAATAGTGAATCATGTCCACGCAGAATTCTGCACACTGCATGTACAATAAACACACACTTGGCAGTTTTTCAGTATATGGCATGTGGCCACCGAAGCTACAGACTGAGTACATCTCCACAGGTATATTCAACTATGTACACCTCTACTGACTAACAATCAAAACAGCTACCAGAACACTTAACTGTCAGCTGCATAACCATATGAACATAGTAATATCTCTGTAGTTTTTCATTCATTATTTGGTGTCATTGTCAAGAAGGTTGTGCAAGGACAGAAGTGCGAGCTGCCAGAAGCTGCTGTGTTAAATAACAATGCAGTGGTTACAACAGTCTCCAATGCTCCTGTGCTTTCTACATGGTCATGACATACAATTAAAACACAAGACAATGCCCAGCTGTGTTTAAGAAAAGCTCATTCAAGTAATTATCTACACTGCATGTTCACTGAATAAAACATGCATGATTGGAGTAGGTGCAGCTGGTTTCGTTTAGGAAGCAATAAGTCTTCTGGTTTTCCAGTATCATTAAAATTATATCATTGATTTGCTTAACACAGATCACACCACACTTCACTACACCACAAAAGAATGTTGACTTTCATGCTTCTTGCCTGATGCCCACATCTGGGTTTTCTAAATGGACTGCAAAAATAATGACCAACTGGGTGCTTATTTTATTAAATGGGTTGGTGTATTATTCATTTACTAAGGTGGTGTGTGGTTTTATCTCATCAACTTTGTGAATATATTTCACAAACGGACCATGCAATAATTTGCTACTGACAATAGCCAAACTGAAATTTGCAAAGACATTGACATCAGTTTTTGAAATAGCTCATTTTCTTCTTTTCAAACTTAGCACAATAAAAATGACAGACACCCCTACAATAATTTTCCAGCACTAATAATTATCAACCTCTCAGTACTCTCCCAAAACATGAACACTCACAGTATTTACGCTTTGCAGAAACATATGTACAGAAAAACAGTTAACAATTCTTCACCCTGATGGCCACTAACATAACCCACAACACAAAAGTGCATTCAGAACAGACTGCACAAGAAACAATAGCAAGCAAGTCTGAACTTCAAACTGCTAACAAATAATACTTCCATGCTCTTTGTAAAAAATATTGATACTGCAGCTGTAAACGCCTACCCAAACACACACACACACACACACACACACCAAGACCTGATCTGAATCCATGAAATACGTTCTTTCCACACTTATTTCAAAATACAGTATCATAAAAATCTTATCTGAGGCCATCAGATTCACAGTTCTCTTCGCATGCAGTACAATCAAACGAAATGTTACACAACTGACAATGTTTAATGAAAAGTATTCCAACCATGTGCATAAACAGAGCTCGTTCCTGTTGTGTGAGACACACATGTGTGCTGCGGTGGGCAATCCAACAATACGATGTAATTCACCAAAAGAGGAAAAAACACAACAATGTTAATGTACATATTCACCAAAACCTTTATCATCAAGAGCTCCAATATCATATGAAAAACTGGAGACAAGCTTCCATGATCATTTATACAGCAAGACCATCACCTAAAAGAATCTTAGAAGTTTATACATCTCAGAAATGTTATCCTTTCATGATTACCATTCTGGACAGACAAACATATAATGTTATTTCACAAGAAGTTATGTTGAGACAGGTCCTGATGCATGTAAACCACAGTGCAAATACAGAGAAACCACAGCTTGTGCCCAACAACTTTTATGACCACACAGCAGTGGCCCTGAAACCACATCATTTTACCGCTTGTGTTAATCATTTTGGTACCTATCATTAAAAGACGAAAGAACAGGCTTACTCATACTGGTAAAAAAAAAATCACAATGTACAAAAACTGACTGATTTTAACAAAAATGACAAGAATATAAAACCAACTAAAATTAAAGAAAATTGGTATAACATAAGAAGGGTAAAAAGAGAATGGGGAGTCGTTAAACACAAGCACCAGATATGCTACCCATGACTGATTATGTCCCGATTCACTTGCTCTTTGCTGCTCAATCTCAATCACCAGTGAGGCTTCTCCATGATTATTTTTCATTTACTTCCACCATTCATTACTTTTGATCGTTTCAGCCATTCATTCCACTGGATGGTCTACTGAATCCTGTGACCTTACAACTGTTGTGATATTACAGAAAATGATATGCTGCATCTTTGACTTGATCCACTGTGATGTGTACCATGATTCTCACACTAACTACAGAACACAGAACAGAAATATCTTCTTGATTTTACCAGCAGTTACTGAACCAGCATGGAAAGTACCAATAGAAAAACATAACACACCCATACCATGAGCACTGGGACACACACACACACACACACACACACACACACACACACACACACACAAGCACAAGATGTAAAAGAAGAGCTGGGGGCATGGTAGGGAAGAGACTACTGTATGCAGTTATGAAATGACCAAAAGATCAAATCTGACTGCACTGAAGGGTCCTGTTGCCTCTCCATATCATTCATTTTTTCTGATAGTCATAGCAATCCACAGGACCAGATACATATACAAAAAAGGACTGTGGTGGGTGCACATGGCGTCACACCTGTGGAAAGAACTACACTGTAAAATTATCCACAATGAAACAATCATGATTAATCTGTATATTGCATTCCCCCTTTAACACCAAGACACAGGCATAATACAAAGACTGGCAGATCTGAGTATAATGCAACAAAGACACATCGATATACTTCAGGCTTTCTGAGTACAAATCAATAGAATTATTGCACACACATGTTGATCACTGAAATCAGTTTGATTCTCCCATGCTCATGATGAACACACACACACACACATAAGAAGAAAAGAGAAAGGAAAGGGTAAGAGCAGCAACAAAGCCACAAACCCTGCAGTAGACCCCTCAGGCCAGGAGCTGAATGGTGCCGTTATCAGAGCCCAAGAGGAGTGCTCGGTTCAGAGGCAGGACTGCCATGCTGGTCAGCACGCCCTTGAAGGTATCAGACCTCAACTTGACGCTGCTGAACTGAGCCTGTTGGGTGGTGTGGGAAACATTAGAATAATGCATATTCAGTCATTCTGTTTTTAAAAGATATTGTATATTTCAACTCTTTCGCCACCAAAGGTGAGTTTAATTGACTGGACAGTGCACCACATGACATTGAGCGGTCATGTTAAAAAGACCATTTTTCACATTGTAACAAAGCTCAACAGTTGCAGCCAGTTTCCTGCCATTAGAACAATGACTAGCCTTTGCTCCCTGACCCAGTTTGAAGTGAAACAGTCCATTGTGTTGTTTTGATATGAACCGAAGCCTGTGACTGAGAGCATCGTTTCTATAATATTTGGTGCTGGGGAGTGTTTTTTACACAGAAACTTGGCGGTGAAAGAGTTAAAATAAAGCACCCTGGATATAACTCTACAAATAAATAACACTCATCTGGAAGGGTGCAACCTTTCTTCTGACTGGGGGAGAAAATTTGGAGAATAAAAAGGAAGGGAAGAATTAGTGTGGGAGATGTGAGCACTTCTTAAATGGGGGAGAAACACTGCAGGTTGTTTTTGTTTTGTTTTCTGCCGTTTCAAAATTCAAAGCCTCAACAAACCACTTTCTGATTTCTCAATGAAGCAGTGCATGTTTTCGGATACCCCCTTACCTTTCACCCCCCTCAGTTCTGCTCTCCATCCATCTGAAGAAGGGTTGCACTCAAAACTTATCCCACTCCCCTCTGACCAAGCACCTTTTAAAAGCAAGCATCTTCAAACCAGTTTTTCAAGTCAGTTCCTTCTCTCCTCCATATTAAAAATGTTGCATACTAAAAAGACTTGACTATAAAGTTGCCAGAACACAGCACAAGAAAGTCAACATTCTTCAAACTCTTGATAATCATACACGTTTATACTGGAATTGTCGTTTCACCATCTCCGTGAAAAATTAAAGCATGATTTACAAAAACTGAAACTGGAATAGTGGTGTCACCATCCCAAAGCTAAATCACAGCTTCTATATACTCCGGATACCTACATGGTCACTGACACTGGAGTGGACCCCGATGCGATTGGCTGTCGTTGCACTCAACACTTGCTCCCTGTAGAAACTGAAGCAATGGACAGGGTCGCTGGGACCTGAAACAAAGCAACTACTTCAACTGCTGCCATGTGCTCTTTTTTTTATCCCAAGTTGACAAAAAAAATTTCAATCAATTGTGATTGTACAATCAGCTTGCTAATAATTTGATATGGGATAGAGTGCGGGGGTAGTACAAACAAAACAGTGCAAGGGAGACAAATACTGTATAACTGCCGCAGCTGACTTCTCTCCCCTACACTGATGAACACTTTCACCCTCATGAAATGCTTGTGTGCAGTTCTTGTTTGTTGCCTGTGTTTCCCAGCTGAAAAACTCTCTGAGATTAAATGTAATGCACGAAATCCAAATGTAAAAAAAAAAAAAAAAAAACTGAAACAATACACACGTCAGCTGTACAAATATTCACTCAAGGCCAAGAAAGGGTAATCTTCATAAGATATGTCATCCCAGACCTGTGCACACAATGACACTGACCTTTCAAGGGACAGATTTCCATCCCTCCATCAACACTCCACACCTTCAAAGTGCCGTCAAAGGAAGAGGACACCAGCTTGTGTTTGTTGAACGCCTTCAGCTGTAACCCCACACACACACCAACCTTTATACATGCACACAGACCTTAACACACACACACATACATACACACACAAAACCTAAACAAAAACACAAACACACACACAAACAAAAAACACACACAACCTTAACACGCACACACAACCTTTACACACACACACACACACACACACACACACACATTAACAAAAAAACCACACAACCTTAACACGCACACATTATCTTTACAAACACACCCACACCCACACACAAACAAATTAAACGCACTCATAACCTCAACAGTCAAACCATATCACCCTTCAGCTATATCCTGTGTCTGCAACAAAACTCATCTCTCACAGAAAACAATGAGACTCTGAAAGACAAAATTTGAATGGTCATGAAACAGCATGACAATGCTGATTAATCAGAATGCCGAAAGTTTCCACTTCGAGAAGAGGAAATATGCTGTCACAGAAGCACACATTCTCAATACACACTGAAATAAGAGCATGAAAGCAATGCTTTTTTTTTTTTTTAAGAGCACCAGAATCTCCTTACATAAGCCTATGAAGTACCAGATGTTCCCTTACATGCCTGACAGAAAGCTTGAGTTTTCTACGACTGAATCACTGTATTACCATAAATGCGACACTCAAAACACACCATTACATGAGCATGCTGACCTGCAGTATTTCCCCATCGTGAGCTTTCCATGAAGAGAGCAGCAGGCCACTGTCTAGCTCCAGAATAGAGATCACCCCTGTGGAAAAACCCACAGCCACCCAACTGCCCTCGGGGCACACACCCACACACCGCAGGAGACCTGCAAAAACAAATCACTGCTGTGTTCTTTCTTTTCCATTCCATTTTAGGACAATCTATAACCCCAACCTTTTTTTTTTTTTAATAAATTATCCACAACTTTTTAAATAGAAGTTTTATCTAACTACAATAAATCACTAGTTTCCCAGAAAAAATACTAACACAGAAACAAACAACTCAAACCACCCCACCCCCACCCACTTATCTTTACATCATCCTCTGATATCAATGAAATCAATTAAACCACACACAAGATTCTCCCCTCTCCCTCCTTGAAACATACCTGTCAAGTTAACACACTACTGGACACAAGAAAATGACAAATGTTTATCAATACAATGTATTAGAGATTTAACCTTCGCTGGCTGTCGCTTTTGACTACACACGGAAGCTCATGTGGGTCATCCATGACCCATACCTTTTAAAGACAAAAACCTGTATATTCCTCCAAAGCTTGTGTGGGTCGTGCACGACCCATACTTTGTAAAGAGACAAAAACCTGTATATTCCTCCAAAGCTTATAACAAAATATAGAAAAGGAAAACATATCGTAACAACTGATTACACACACATGTGCTCGCACACACACACACAGACTCACACAAACACATACACTCAGAAGAAACACATGCTCACGCATTCACACACACACACACACACACTCGCACACACACACACACAACTGATCACACACACAAACACATAACACAAATGTACATACATACAAACCCTACTTATGCACACAGAGACTGAGACAGAGAGAGAGACTGAGACCCAGAGAGAGAGAGAGAGAGAGAGAGAGATGACTCATAGCATCCTATACACGCACAATCAAAGATATTCAGTCACACAGGTACATGCTGTTACAGAAAGGGATGGAAGGGGGTTATAGCTGAAGACAGGCGAAAGGGACGGGGCGGAGAGGGGGAGGGGGTAGTGGAGAGTAGTGGGGTAGTGAGGCTATTGAAAGTAAAACTTCTTTATTTTCCTTCACTAATTGCAAATTAAACCTTCTGAAATCACTATTTAAAAGGTATGGGTCGTGCATGACCCACACGAACTTTCGAGGGGTGACCACACGTTTTCCTTTTTAAAACATATGTCATACATGACCCACACAAGCGTCCGTGTGTAGTTAAAACGCCACCTTTAATTACTCATTTACTAATTAATGAATTTTTTTCATTTTTTGGCAAAAGTTGGCCTTTTAGGTGTAGGAAGCCTTTCTGAAATATTGTAGAAAAATATTAAGAATTGGCTGAGATATTTGCGTTTTTGTACCCACGATAGCCAGCGAAAGTTAATACTGGAAGCAAAGAAAGCAAACATTTGCCATGAAATGAAGCCACGGGAACAATTACCTAAAGATCCTGCAGAACACCTGAATTCATGGCCATACTTGCAGGTCCTGAGATCCAAGAACCTGCCACAAAACAAAATGTCCATCAGTACAGAACTTGCTGAATATCTTGTTTTGGAATCAACTGGGCCTGACAGATCAGTCTTCAATGTGGATCTGTCATTATCAAAGAATATAAGTAACAGATGTCAAAGAACAAATCGTCAGTGTTACAAATATTCAGTGAAGAATGCACAAATTGAGAAGAATACGCTATACCCAGCAACTAGCCAGTGTGTTCAAAGCAAGCTCTGTGTGTGTCTGCATGCACTTGTACACATGCATGTATGTGTGTGAGCAAGTAAAAGTGGTCAGGAGCATGCTTGTGAATGTGACATCTTTGTCTTCATTATCAAGCAATGCTTTAAATCTTTACTTGAATTTATCCTTTCTTAATACTGGATAAGGAAACATGCTGTAAAGTTTTAAAAGAACAGAACCTTCATTGCAAGGGAGGGGGGAGGCAAGAGGGCAGCTGACCTGAGTGTGGCCTCCGTGGTGCCCATCAGCACCATGGGGCTGGGGGCAGGGAGTGGCTGCAGAGCCACAGCCGGGCAATACCGGGTGGACTCCAGCTGACACAGGCTGACACCCGTGTACGGGTCCCACACCTGAAACGGTACAGGACTAAAAGTGTCAGTCTCAGTTTCAAGGAGGTGTCAAAGCATGCAACCAATCCATACACACTAAGGGACAAAATAGAATCTTTTTCTTTAGCAAATCATTTACTGCACTCTTAGAAATCTGCCCTCCAAATTAAAAAAAAAGTCTTAAACTGAAAAAGAAAACAAAAACAGGATGTACAATCCTACTGCAATTCAGTCTCTGCCGCAATAAACAGGAGTAGCAAAAATGCCTGTTAAGTCCACCCATGGTTGAAAAAACTGTCTTCTTTTTGTATCTATACCACTGATACCACTGTATGACACAGTTTCCTGTATCCCATGTCGATGCTACAGCCATGATAGAACAAGCTTTGGGGACGTGTATAGAGCAGTCAGAATATATGCTTTGTAAGCTATAGCACAGATGGAAACTGGGAAAAAACAACATGGAAACACACATGTGCACACACATGCAAGCGACTGTAAAACTATAAACTGGAAATATATGGGGGGGAATGACACACCTTCAACCGTAAAAGTGTTAAAAACACCACCATAAAAACGATCACCATCAGTACTGACATGAAAAACATGTTTACAAAAATGTTTTTTTCCAATCACTGTAAAGGGTGCAGAACCTACATGCACTGTACTGTCACAGGAGGCCACTTGTCGCATGCTCTCCACATAGGCAACAGAGAACACAGACTTCTTGTGATGCTGATATGTCCACTGGCAGGGCAACCTGATATCCAGAAAAATAATCAATGTTACTTAAGATGAAAACTGTTGTCAGTCACAAAAAGAAATCAATAACAGACTAAAAATGATTTTAACACACACACACATTCACACACGCACACAATTCATTTTGCATCATTATTTTCCTGAAGTTTTGTCACAACACAAGAAATCATACTGACTAATAAATCCACTCATAAAACTGCATTTCACATGTAAAAACCTCTAAGACAAAAAAAATGGTACATGTTCTGTCAAAAGGAAGGGTGATCATGACAGTGAATACACCTGCCGGAGTCTGCACTAGATGGGTCACAGTTAAGTATGTGTAATTAAAAGGAAACTTTCTATCTAAAATTACGTTTAAATAACATACTTACTGTGACCCAACTAGTGCAGACTCCGGCAGGGGTCTGACATTCCTGTCCTGCACAAACTACTATCCGCCTATGCAGAGAAAACGAAAGCGACTACGGCCGATAACCGCCCGGAAGTAGGTAACCTCCCCTTTGTCCCGCTGGCTAGCGCCCTCTTTTGACGGCAGTCATCATGACTCCTGTTCCTGTGCTCTTCATACGGCTAAGTTTTTTCATATTTCTGCCTGTCTGTCGATTCTCTGGCGTTCTTGTTTTTTGTCAAATTATGTCTCCAACCAGGTCACATAATTATGTAGCTCGATTGGGCGATCGCGCAAAAACTAGCTGCATATGTAACACTTACTACTGGCTCTGTATATCCTATTCACACTTCAGATCCTTGAGTTCTACAAAAAAAAAATCTTTTTCTTTCAAACCTTTAAGTTTGTAGAGTTGACACACTGATAAGGACATACACACAAACACACATGCATGCACACACCTGTGTGTACACAGACAAGCACACAGACATAGTGAACCAATACAGTAAACACACTCACTTGCTGGTGCCATCCCCACAGCTGGTCAAAGCCCACAAGCGCACAGTCTTGTCCTTGCTGGCACTGATGAAACAGTTCTCTGTGTCCATGGGAACAATGCACCGGATGCTGTTTGTGTGACCTGTTACACAGCCACAAACACTTATTGATGATCATATGTATTTTGTGTTGTTGTTTTTGATGGAAAAAGCTTAGCACACTAAACATTCATTGAGTGTGTACAATATTTCAGTTTAATGAAATTTCATGAGGTACAACAACAACTAAATGAATATAAAAAAATTTTAAATGTCCATCAAAAATTCTCAGAGAAGTTGAAAGTTAACATGTGAGAAGTGATCATAAATGTTCACATGAATCTTGCACAGCCTACGATAAAATCAACACCTGGATCCACTCAGTGAATAAAGGGACTTGAAATGGGGGATGCAAGAGGTGAGAAAGCAAGAACTTGAAAGAAAAGAGATGAAGGGAGAAAAACAGAAAAAGACAGGAAGAGAGAAAACAACAGAAAAAAAAGGAGTGAAGGGAGGACCACTCATTTTGTTATGTTATTAGACTTCTTTACATGACAACTACAGCATTTTAAGAATTCACTACACTCTTTCTCTGTTCATTACCTAAACAAGAATCCCATATTAACCTGTTAACTAGTGCTTGACAAGTGTGCTCATCAGTTAGATTGTTATGTTGTTATGTTACCAAGATAGACAAAGCTTACATGTCAGGATATTCATTTCTTTAACTGGAATTATCAATCAGGAATGTGTTGCTTCTGTTTAGTAAAAATCAGTTACACCACTTAAAGATACACAAGAAGCAGTAACTGCACTTAAAATCCAAGTCACACTGACCTCACTTCATTCAGGCTCAGTAGTCAAGGGGTTATTCAATCAATGATCAGCTTCTTCTGCATTTTAAGAAACAACTACAACTCCCACACTTACTTGGTTCCTTTACCAGGCCTTGGTACCAGTCAGGCGTAACTGAACAATTACGTAAAATGAAATAGGGCACCTTTGTGCAATCATGATTATTCCCTTCATTTATCTGCCCCCTACTCACCAATGAAGCTTTGCAGTTTGATCTGCTTGAAGTTGAAAAGTGTGTCCCTCTCATGGAGACCTGGACAGGAAAGAGCAATGTGAGAATGAAAAATGAAAATCCATATACATGAAATATAAATATTCCATAAATGTTGGAGATCTCAGAATGGGTGAGGTGAAGTGTGGTAAACCATGGGAAAAGATGGTACAAATAATTCATTTAAAATTTGGGGCCACAAAATGATGAAAATGTCCCCAAAATTCTGACTTCTTCAAGAAGACATCAAAGTATACAGACTGACCACACCACATCTGCTTTGGTAGATGTCTGACCAACTCCCAAACCCAACATGCAGCTCAGGCCTTGAGACCAGGTTGTCTCATGACCCAAAATGCTCCTTGTATGGCTAAATTGAATTTAAGGCCCATCTATGTGTCCATAATTAACATCTAACTTGACAACAATCATCGAGCAACAGCTTGTGCCCACTGGTTCAAGCTTCAGTGAAACTGGTCAGTTCCTAGTTCTGAAACTTAAGCACAAACAAACAAGCAAAGTCTGACACCAAACACACAGGCCATAAGGGACAACGACAAAAGATTTAAAAAGAAAAAAACAAGGGTTTTTTTTACCAAGCTCATGTTCCCAGTACTGTAACCAATTGCCACGCAGATGTCGCCGTTTGTTCATTTCCATGTCATGCCTGAAAACAACAACCAAAAAACATGAACACAGAAGAAAATGTAAGCAAAGACAGTAGGATTCTTATTTAAATCTAAGTAAAACCAACAACATGCTCAGTTTCTACAAATTAGTCAATTTTCATAATAACAAGACATTAATCACCAACAGAATTAACGAAAAGAGAACACATACGAGCGCACTTCCTCATGAGTGATGTGCAGTATTCCATCGTGACAATAGCCCCGCCCAAAGGGGATCAGTGAGGGAGAGGGGGAGGGGGCCCTGTCGGCCTGAACGTTAGACAGCTGTATACGGTTGCCGACCACCTCTACGTTGCTGCCCAGGCCACCCATCACCATGCTGCTGGAGTTGCTGTCCATGTCAGGGGTCAGGCTGTCCCCTTCATCCACGCCTGCAGCAAGCAGCAACGGCTGGTGACTACCACACTTCTTTTTTACATGCTTCCAGACACAAACAGCCGAGTTACAGAACTATTCAAACAATCTCACCAAACATTACGACCATGGTTCTAAACATTATAATGTGAACAATTATGAAGTGGATCTAAACATTACAATGAAGACAAAGTTGCCTCTTTTTCTTCTTTTATGAGTATGTGTGTTTGAGATCCATGTGCATACCTGTAAGTTGTATTTCTGTAAACTGTATTTTATGTCAGAACAGATTTCTCTGTGTAAAATTTGAGCTGCTCTCCCTGGGAGGAGAACATCGCCACCATGCATCACTACCAATAAACTTTTTTTTTTTTTCATCATCAGCAAGTGTATTTATTTTACTATCAATGTGGAACTTTTTGTTCCCATGGGTTCTTTTATGTGCATCCTGCAGACAAGACCTGGTTTATCATCTCATCCAAATGACTATCACCCAGACTACCAGTCAAGGTCTAGTGGAGGCAGTGAGTAAAAATCTTGGTCTGTAAGTGGGACTCAAACACATGGACACTTGCTTCATAGTTGGGTACATTATCTCCAGGGCATATATGTGTATGGCTGTATGAAAACTGCACAATTCTACGGGGACTAGGCAGTTTCATGACAATGATTGTAAGATTTGAAAATAATACCATCTTTGACTCAACACACACACTTTTTTTCTGCCAATGTAGCCAAATAACAATAAAAGTTCAACACTGAAGGCAACAAACACAGCCAAACCAATAGAATACATGCGGACAAAAGATTCAGACAGCAAATCACATTTACACAGCAAGACAGAGACAGCAAACAAAAAAAAATCACAAACGAAAAGGGCACATGGTGACCAAAGCCATCAGCAAGCAGTGGATCAACTCACGATGATCAGGGGCCACAGTGATGGGAGGCTGATCCATGGTGCTGTCCTGCTGGGCACACAGCTTGCGGATCAGGTCATCATTCTCCAGGCAGCCTTCCATGAAGATACTGCAATTACAATGTTCAACAAGGAGTTTAAAATCATCATTTGTCACATGTCTTTCACATTCCATTTTGTTTTGTTCTGAATTTGACTGCATAAAAACAAAACATACATGAGAGTAAGATAGGATTAGAAAGGGTTCCGCTCCAATGTATTACACAAAATAAAAGGATTTTATTTCCAATAAATAGGAAATTTAGAAGACTATCCGGTTATTTTGTAGACTGCAATGAAGCAGAACCCACCCTGACTCTACCTTACCCTTCCACACAGCCCTTCCCAAGCATACTTACGCCAATGTGCTCTGTTTTTTCATGTATTTTCAATGTCCATCATTGCATCAACAATACTGTTGGAATCTGAAATAATCACATACCTGCCAAATATGCGACACAAAGGAATGTAAGCTGCCAAGGCCAGCTCTGGAGTGAAAACGGAAGCAAGTTCACGCAGGCATTTCTCTTCTGTGTCCTGACTGGGGCGGGGAGACAGGCATTCTTCTGCAACAGCAAACAAGCAGTTTTAATCGATTAAAAACAGTATAAATGCTTAACAAGTTATATGTTATCAATACAAAATAAATTTTGAAGGGCAGTGGGCATATCAATAGTTTTAACAGTCAAAGTTTTGGTGAACTAAGAACAGTTGACTGATTAATGAAGTTTTGAAGCTCCATAAACTCTTTCAATAAGCAGTTCAAATAATTCATGAATTCTGATGGTAACAGAACAAGTTTAATAGTCAATGGACAAATTTAGAGTGAAAGCCAGAGAAGTCTCAATGATTAGGGAATAGATTATATGCAACAAATCATTTCTCAGACACACAGACACAGATACACATACTCACACATTCTCTCTCTCCAATTTCTGTTCCCAACAAATCCAACCACAAATTTCTATCTTCTTCTTTTTGGTTCATGGGCTGCAACTCCCACATTTACTCGTATGTACACGAGTGGGTCTTACGTGTATGACCATTTTTACCCCACCATGTAGGCAGCCATACTCCGTTTTCAGGGGGACAAATTTGTTTTACTGTTGCTGCATCACACGTACCTCTCTCATCCACTGTTCCCATAGCAGCCAGACTGTGCCATCGGTTCATATTGGATCCAGGAGAACCAGAACGAGCTCCTGGCGTGTTGTTCAGTGATGACACGGTGATGGGGGTTCCAATCATGTACTGGTTTGTCAGTGAATCCTTCTTGATCGTCAGGTAAGATTCATCAGAATTTGATGAGCCCACAACTGCTCAACACAAAGACAAGAACAGAATAATTCCAAATACTTCTTTAATTTGTGAATGTTCATTAAGGATATGTACAAATATAGTCAGTACAAATATATTTTGTTTGAATTGAAGAACATTTTCATTTGCAATTTTTACAGATGAACATAATATTACTGATCAAATCACTGACAAGAACAAAAAACAAAAAAAACAAAAAAAAAACAACCAACTTTATAACCAAAGCAAAAGTGAGAGGTGCCAAGGCAAAAGAGACCACACTGTTCATCAATCTGATTCCCCACTCTACCCAAGAAAGTTAAAATCTATGAAATATTGCTCCAGACCTAATGTTAACAAACACACACACACATTGTCTCATCACAAACTAACACATACACATTTTCTCTCTCTTTCTCTCTCTCACACATACACACACTCACACACACATACACACACAGATACCCACACACACCACCACACGCACAAACACACACACACATACACACACACACACCAATACACACATACACATCAACACACGCACACACATCCCCCCTCCCCCACCCCCACCACTCCACACACACACACCAACACACACACACAAACACACACGCATACCCCCTCCCCAACCCACCTAATCCCCCCACCCCCTTCCCCCACACACAACACACACACGCAGACACACAATCACCCAAAACTGCAGGCAGATGCACTGACCAGGGGAGATGGAGGCAGGGTCGGCAGTGGGCTCCGGAGCGCCGTGCACCGTGGAGAAAGCCTCCATCAGCAGCAGCATGGGGCTATGCAGGAAGCGCCGCGTCATCTCCAGACCCAACCGCAGGCCCAGCACATACAGCAAGTCCACCACCTTGTGGCACAGCAGCAGGCGACAGGTGGCGCCGCTCGGGAACGAGACTGTCGTGGACGTCAGCAAAGTCAGCACCGGAGTGATGCATTCCCCCACCACTGTGTCCTAAAAACAGGTGAAGACATGCAACAGTAATGTAGTAGATCCCTACAGAAATGATTGTTTTTTGATGACTGTGACATGTATTTTATTTTGATCTAGTAGCTAGCACAACTCTACAGAAAAGCATCACAAGCATCTCCACTGCCCATGTCACTTAATTATACTGTGCTCTTTTATTTGTGACTTGCATTATATATAACTAATGTCATCTTTTTCTGCACATTTACAAAAAATACAGACAGATGTTTGAAAATAAAGTCAAAGTGACATTTCATCCATTGAGCAAGAAAAATAAAATAAAATAATAAAAATTTTAATATCGCTAAACTTCAGTAAACTGAACTTTACCTCCAGTACATCCATGAGCGTTTTGTCAGACAGCAGTGGAACCACAAATCTCATCAGAATGACAGCTGCTATGAGACCACTTTCTGACCTTTGTGTGAAGCGACGCTGGGCAACGTTGATCTGTTGAACAAATACACACAAACAGATGTTACCATGCGTAAGGCATTGTTTTAAATTGCCAAAAAAATCATCATAAATCTGACATATTCCTCATTTTCAGGCTGGAATCCCTGAATCTAAGAATTCTACACCTCTGCGCATTTTATGCACTTAGTGAACAAGTTAGTTTTATACATGTATGCACAATCTGTCAATAAGTATTTAGATTTTTTACAGTAGTAAGATATGCAGGGGTGCAAGTGGAAAAAAGTGGCAAGACTGAAATCCGGTCTAGGGGGTCTGGGGGAGTGCCGTAAGCTCCCTGAGCGGGGTCCGGGGCGGAGCCCCGGCCGCCAACGCATTTCGTGCATTTTCCTGCTCTCTCAGGGCCTCTCAGAGTGCCTTTCAAGAAGAAAATATTTATATTTTTGGCAAGGAAAATTTATGGATTTTAGGTAATGCTTTTAATGGACTAAGCACGTGCAATGCCGTGTGTCAGGTAATATGTTGCTGTTAGTCGGGACATGTGAAGGCTTTCTACAGCCTTTGTGTCTTTAGCTGAAGTCTTTATTAAGTCCACTAGGTCTTCAGAGAGACTGAATGGAAGGCAGTGTTCAGAGAGAAACAAACAAATTCTGATCTTAAGGTCCATGACTTTATCCGTCAAACTAGGGCCAGCAAACGGAGGTTTTGCACAAGGCATTGTGGAGGTGTGCGAGTAGGAAGCGAGCTGTTGAAGATGGTCTGGATCCTCACTGTGTTTCACCAACGATCTCTTTCCGCTTTTTCCATAGTTCAGTTTTGTGTTGTTACAGCATTTGCAAATAGCCAAACCACTTGCGTCAATTTTCGCGCACCACATCGAGAATTTCCGTTTCAGTTTGTCTTCATGGTTGAGCCATTCATTTTTCCACTTGTTCTTACAATCTTTGTCGATTTCTCGAGCTTTTCTCTCGTCAGAAACTTCCAAAAACGGCATTCTGGCATGTGAAAAACTTGCAGTTTTGCTTCCCGCTACCCGAAGATTAAAGCAAAGATGCTTCCCCTTCGCAAAGACAGAGCTTAGGCTAGCGCGGGAAGTGAAGCCAAACTGCTGGCCCTTGCATTTCAGAAAACAGAAAAACAGCAAATCAGATTCGAGAAGCTGACGATCATGCGGTAAGCACGCTGAAAGCACATGCTTAGAGTCACGTAGGCCAGCCACCTATACTGACGTTTCATTAAAAAAGTGATGCCTCCTTTGGTTGTGGGAGATACCACTCTGTGTTTACTTTACTCGAACGAAATAGGGGGTGAAACAGTAATGTCTCTCCTCCCCCTTTCATTTTTTGTCCGTCCCGGGGACGGACTGCTTCTATGATTTTCCGTCCTAGGCGATTTTTTTCTCTCGGTAAAATACAGAGTTTCATGGCTAAGTAACAGTGTGTGTGTGTGTGTGTGTGTGTGTGTGTGTGCCTCTCTCTCTCTCACACACACACACAGACACAGACACACACACACATTCTCTCTGTTCTCGCTTTCCAACGAACAGTCCCATCCGGATTCCAGCGGCAAAAATAGGAGTCGTACACAGCGCGCGCGGCCAGACACAGCTGGCGCTGGCTTCAGTTTAGCTAAGCACTGGTCAACCAGTCAAGAGAGTTCCATCTTCCGGTGAATAGTTCAGTATTCAAGTTCCGACCAAAACTTTCCCGGACCAAAAGCATAGGGACAAAAAAAAAAAAAAAAAAAAATCGAAATTTCATCAAGACGGAAATCCGTATGAGACGGAACCACTTGCACCCCTGGATATGGGGGAGGAGGTTTTGTCTCTGAATAGTCACAACTGTCCTCTGTATGAATTTTGATAATCTTTTACAGCTGTATGTTTGTAAATGGAGTGTCTATGTACGTATCTGCATACATATGTGTTATATACATATTTCGGATATTTGTGCTTAGTTATGCATGATAACATGCATGGATGCATGTCTACTTACATGCAACTTTTCTGTGTGTGTGTGTGTGTGTGTTTGTGTGTGAGTGTGTATGTGTATGTGAGTGTATGTGTGAGTGTGTGTGTGTGTGTGTTGAGTGTGTGTGTGTGTGTGCGGGGGTGGGGGGGGGGGCAATAAGTGTGGACGAACATGCACATTTACTCCTTCCTTAAACGCATACTCAAGAATAATTTTACAGGAAACTGGTCAAAGAAAACTGCACTCTAAAAAGCACTCATAGAAACTGACTGTACCATGTCGACAATGCTGGGCAAGTACTGAATCAAGATGATGTTCTCTCCATACAGAGAGGCCACAAAGCCAATGCACTCCAGAACTTTGTGGGCGTTGTTGTCCCCCTGGATGCAGCGAGAGGTTTTCACCACAGCCAGCTCTGCACATATAATGTACGCGCTTCATCATTTTCATTGCATGATAATGATATGCAAGAACATACCATACAACACACATACACACACATGTATATACTAATATATATGTACAGATAGATAGGTTTGTTTGTTTGTTTAATGCAAATGTACATACACATAAAATAATTGAGGAACACATTAAAATTAAACACAAAGAAGTTTATATTACCTACTTATTCCAAAAACAATTGAAGACTTATGTGACACATTAAGCCTAACTCAAGACCTTTTTTGGGAATGAAGCTGAAGCCATTCACATTCACAAACATCAGAATGTGAGAGTTTCATAAAGGGTCTGGAGAAAAATATTGTGGTTATGGTACATCTTTGATCAGGCCTCAAGAGTGCATGCTGTACTAAAGATAGGGGCTCTGATGTTGGGGACCTCTAAAATGCTAACACATGGATCCAAGACCAAATAAGGCAATTGACCAGGGATCTTAGGACTCCGCAAGAGTCCTCACCTTCGTCTTCGCTCACAGTTCTCTTAAACAAAATAAACAAATGAAATATTACAAGAAAATATAACGTAGATTACACAAAACTACAGGAAATACTCAAAGAGCACATGACATAAGCAATTAGTACTTGTACTATCCATGATTGAAACAACTTATCAGTTTGCTTATTTTCTGTCATTGACAATACTCCTTGCAATAAAAATATTTCTTGCCATAAATACTGTCAATACATTGTGAAACAGATTGATAATTACAGTTTCCCTTTTTCCTATTTGGTATGTATTCACTTAGAAAGATTTGCTTCTGTGCTTTTACATATTAATGTATCATACCCCTAATGAAACAAGTATTAGGGCCTATAAATGTGACCTACTAGAACAAAACATTTTTGCAATCTTAAATCTAAGTCAGGTGATTCTGTAACTATCTATGACAATAATTCATAACCCCCTCCGCCCCACTTCAAAACAGGGAAATGTTCTCATTGGTTTAATCATTCATATCCAAAACATATAAGCAGTTCGTATTAAAGATTCACATTGTTCCTGAATAACATTGTGTAATGATTGTTTTATCTGTTGTTAATAGGTTGTTTGATTCATACTTATTCATAAAATGTTCTTTGAATAAGTAAATAAAGCAAAAGGCAGAGGGAGGGGGAGGGGGGGCAGAGGGTGTGTGTTTGTAGGGGGGTAGGAACGCTCTCTTTACCTCTCTCCTCAATGGCACAGAGTTGCGACTCCCCCAGGTAGCAGAGCGGCAGCATGCGCACCAGGTTGCGGGACAAGTAGCGGGCGGCCAGCACTGGGCCCAGCTTGGTGGCCAGCCACTTCACCGAGTCGGCCGCTATGTGCCGGATGTTGACCGCACTGGTCGGGCTGTTCAGCGTCAGGGTGGACATCAGGTCCTCTGTCTCGCTGCGCTTCATGTTGTCCGACACTTTCCTTTTCGACTGGGTGCAACCATCACCTTCGTCATTGTCATCAGTCTTACCGTTCCCTGCTTCGGCAGCAGACGCTCTGCTTGCCAGGTCGGATGTATTGATATAAAGTGGTTTTGATGGTTTGTTCTTTTGGCTTTGCACTCCGTTTTTATCCATCCCAGGTTTTGGGGAGCTTCCTCCTGATCCAGGTCTGGAGGACACAAGTCTTTTGGCAGATGTGGTGGTGTGTGCGTCTGCACCATGAGTGGGGCTGTTGCATGCTAACTGGCCCAGGCTGGAGGCGGAGGTCACACTGGACAGGGTGCCTTCACCGTCTCTCGGGGAGTCACACACTTTGTCTTCATCCTCATCCTGTGTGGTGCTCTGCCTCCCACCACTCAGGCACAGGATGTTGGAGATGCTGTGGATGGAGCAGCGGTCAGACTCAAACACACCGTCTTCGTTGTTCTCACCCACCCCACTGCCTTGAGACACGTCCCCCACACTGCTGCGATCCGTCTGACTGGCATGGTCTGGGGCGTCGATGGCAGCGGCATTCTCCTCATCCAGAGACATGGTGTCCAGAAACTCCTCCCGGTCTTCATCATCCATCCCTCCCTCAGATCCCACCCCTTCCTCTTCCTCTTCACGCACTTCCTCGGCAAGAACGACCTCAGTGTTGTCAGACGTGACCCACTGACCATCCCGTTCAGCAGTGTCCAACTCCTCCAGCAGTTCCTGGTTGTAGTACTGGCTGGGCAGCAGGAAGTCCTTGTAGCCGGCCACAGCCTCCACCAGCAGGGTGGCAAAGTGGTGCAGGAAGGGCTGCAGGTGGAGGCGCAGCAACAACTGGATCAGGTAGGTGCGGTGGTACAGCTTGATGTGCTTGGCCGTGGCTGGACTGTCAGCAAACAGCACGCTGAGGGCGGGCAGGAAGGTGCTCAATGTGCGCGTGGGGCCGAGGGCACGGCTCAGGATGTTGAACAGCTGCCAGGCCGCCTGCACCATTGTCAGCTTGTCTGCCAGCAGGGAGTCCGTCAGGGGCAGCACCAGCTGTAGACCTTCCTTGCCCAGGTCCACACCCCACCGCAACAGGAACTGTTCCATCACAGGCACCTGACACACATCATCACACAACTTGTCACATCTTATTTCCCAGGTCCACGCCCCATCACATAAGGAACTGTTCCATCACAGGCACCTGACACACATCATCACACACCTTGTCACATCTTATTTCCCAGGTCCACGCCCCATCATATAAGGAACTGTTCCATCACCAGCACCTGATACACATCATCACACACCTTGTCACATCTTATTTCTCAGGTCCACGCCCCATCATATAAGGAACTGTTCCATCACCAGCACCTGACACACATCATCACACACCTTGTCACATCTTATTTCTCAGGTCCACGCCCCATCATATAAGGAACTGTTCCATCACCAGCACCTGACACACATCATCACACACCTTGTCACATCTTATTTCCCAGGTCCACGCCCCATCACATAAGGAACTGTTCCATCACAGGCACCTGACACACATCATCACACAACTTGTCACATCTTATTTCCCAGGTCCACGCCCCATCACATAAGGAACTGTTCCATCACAGGCACCTGACACACATCATCACACACCTTGTCACATCTTATTTCCCAGGTCCACGCCCCATCATATAAGGAACTGTTCCATCACCAGCACCTGATACACATCATCACACACCTTGTCACATCTTATTTCTCAGGTCCACGCCCCATCACATAAGGAACTGTTCCATCACCAGCACCTGATACACATCATCACACACACTGTCACACCTTATTTCTCAGGTCCACGCCCCATCACATAAGGAACTGTTCCATCACCAGCACCTGATACACATCATCACACACACTGTCACACCTTATTTCTCAGGTCCACGCCTCACCGCAACAGGAACTGTTCCATCACCGGCACCTGACACACACATGCTCACACACCTTATCACACCTTCCTTACCCAGGTTCATGCCCCACTGCAAAAGGAACCGTTCCATCATAGGCACCCGACACATACATGATCACACAGTTTGTGAGAAATGTTTCTCATGATGAGTCAAATCATCAGGCAGTCAGACAATCGATCGTATAAATGATAAATTCATTTTCATTTCCTTAAAAATGTACACTTGCAAAAAAGATTAACAAAATTTCAAAATGAAAATCTTCACTCTCAAAACCCACCATTGGTTATAATATTGTGCCGATTCTTTTCTCTTTTTTTTAATTAATAAATAAACAAATAAAACTTTATGACCAACCCTATGAATATTGCCATATGTCATTATCTAACCATGCTCCCACCCATCATTAACCTTAAACCACACACACACACACACACACACACACTCACAAACACACACACACAAAGACATAAACTTCGTCATCAACAACTCCCAAACAACAAATCACGCACATCAAAAGCGTCAAACTCTCTCTCTCTCCACACCAATCACTTGCCTTGCTTCTTGCCAACTGTTTGAGCATGGCCGCTTTCTCTGCAGGGGACTCTGGCCCTCTCTTCACCTCCTGCATGGCCTCATCCGTGGCCTTGAGGTGGCACAGGCACAAGTACAGACTGGGGAAGTAGCTGGGGAAGGGCAGGACTTCACTGAGGGGGTGCAGCCACAGCGCAGGGCTGGGAGGGGGCAGACCCCCCATCATCACAGGGGAGAAAGCCACCTTCCACCCCTCCACCCCTTCCGTGGTGGGGTCGCTGGACTTTTCCAGCTGAAGATTGTGCCGCAGTATCTGCACAGCCTTCCGGAATGGCCTGGGAAGACACGCAACACACACTTTTTTCGTCTGTTCTGCTCGGAATTATTTTTGTTTGTTTGTTCCTCCTTATACCCCTACTCTCCTCCCCAAGACAATTGGTAAGGATATTTTCAGGAGAACGTTCACCAAAATTTTAGACAAAAAATATTGTTTTGTAAAATATTGAAATCCCAAGCTTAACAAGAGACAAAGCATTCACGGCTCACAAGTGATTCCTGCAGATTTTGAAAACAACAACAACAATGAAACTGAACAAAATCACTCCATTATCACCTTGGGATGGTGGACAGGTCATCGGCACAGAGGGATTTGATGTTCTGTATTCGTTGAACAAGAGACGGGACTTCCTGCTGCATGCGAAGCTTGGGCGCCAGGAACAGCTCACAGACAAGACACAGAAAGGAGGCCATGTCCTGAGTCACTAAGGCATGCTGACGGGAGTTTGGAACCACCTGCAATAACAGAAAGCAGTGTCATGAAGTCATAAATCGCCAGTGTCATGAAGTGTCAGGAAGTCATAAACCACCTGTGTCATGAAGTGTCAGGAAGTCATAAACCACCTGTGTCATGAAGTGTCAGGAAGTCATAAATCGCCAGTGTCATGAAATGTCAGAAAGTCATAAATCACCAGTGTAATGAAGTGTCAGGAAGTCAAGTATCACCAGTGTCAGGAAGTCATAAAACGCCAGTGTCAGGAAGTGTCAGGAAATCATAAATCGCCAGTATCAGGAAGTGTCAGGAAGTCAAGTATCACCAGTGTCAAGAAGTGTCAGGAAGTCAAGTATCGCCAGTGTCATGAAGTCATAAATCGCCAGTGTCAGGAAGTGTCAGGAAGTCAAGTATCACCAGTGTCATAAAGTGTCAGGAAGTCATAAACCACCAGTGTCATGAAGTGTCAGGAAGTCATAAATCGCCAGTGTCATGAAGTGTCAGGAAGTCAAGTATCGTCAGTGTCATGAAGTCATAAATCGCCAGTGTCATGAAGTGTCAGGAAGTCAAAATTCATCAGTGTCATGAAGTGTCAGGAAGTCATAAATCACCTGTGTCATGATATGTCAGGAAGTCATAAATCACCAGTGTCATGAAGTGTCAGGAAATCAAGTACCACCAGTGTCAGGAAGTCATAAACCATCAGTGTAATGAAGTGTCAGGAAGTCATAAATCACCAGTGTCATGAAATGATAAATCACCAGTGTCATGAAGTCGTAAATCACCAGAGTCATGAAGTCATAAATCACCACTGTCAGGAAGTCATAAATCACCAGTGTCATGAAGTGTCAGGAAGTCATAAATCATGAGTGTCATAAAGTGGCAGGAAGTAAAAATTCATCAGTGTCATGAAGTGTCAGGAAGTCATAAATCATCTGTGTCATAAAGTGGCAAGAAGTCAAAATTTATCGGTGTCATGAAGTGTCAGGAAGTCATAAATCACCAGTGTCATGAAGTGTCAGGAAGTCATAAATCATCAGTGTCATAAAGTGGCAGGAAGTCAAAATTCATCAGTGTCATGAAGTCATAAATCACCAGTGTCATGAAGTCATAAATCATGCATGTCATGAAGTGTCAGGAAGTCATAAATCACCCGTGTCATGAAGTGTCAGGAAGTCATAAATAACCAGTATCATAAAGTGGCAGGAAGTCAAAATTCATCAGTGTCATGAAGTGTCAGGAAGTTATTAATCCCCAGTGTCATGAAGCAATGAATCAGAAACCTAGATCAGCTAAAACTAAAGCTAATATAGTAATAAATTCTTGTCCAAATATCACTGCCAGCTGATGTGTCCTGGATGGAGTCATTTCAGTGCATTAACAAATCTGAGAAGAGAGCAGTTATCTTTGTAAAATGGCACGGAAGAAGTACAGCTTTCTACCCAGGTCAGTTGAAGCACTGAACAAGCATGGATCCTAAATGGTGTGGCTGGGTTGCATGGAGTGTGTTTACCGGTGTATGCATTTTGTATGGACAAGGCTGAAAATGTGTGTGTGTGTGTGTGTGTGTGTGTGTGTGCATACAAGTGGGTGTGTGTTTGAAACTTGTTTTTATTCTATTGATATCTATTTGTAAATATACCATTTGTAATTTGTGATATATGATTTTTTTTTTTTTTTAATGATTTTTGCAAGTTACATTTCATTTCACTTTTTTAAATGCGCTGTTTCGTTTTTTTGTTTTTCTTTCAAATGGGACCACAAAATACTTTCTCATGTGAGATAACAATGTACACTTGACCTGACATGAGAATGGACATGAATGTAGAGAAGCTTAAAACATAATGGATAAAATGTAATATTCATTACAAAATCTTCACCAACGCACCTGGAAATGAAAGTGATAATATCAAAAATCTGAAATATGCTGTAACACATCTGAAATCATACTCAAACCTGTATACAGGAATGTGTGTACATGATCTGAATGTGTATGAGTGTATGTTTACCAGCAGGGGTGGCGGGGAAGGGGGGGGGAGAGAGAGAGAATGTGTGTGTGGGTGGAGGGGTGTGCAGGTGTATAGGGGAGTTTGGGGAGTGTATACATGTGTGCATTCTTCCAAGTGTACAAACATGCTAACATACAAATGAAAACACATGTCAGCTTTTTGGTATAATGCACTTCAGCACTATTCATTTTTTCCCTCTTTTTTATTTTTTTTTTTTTTTTTTTTTTTTTACCTTCTCAGGTGCTGTGGGCTCTTTTTCCTGCTGCTGAAGTAGAGTTTTGTGTTTGAAGCCCAACAAGGTCTCACACTGCTCCAGTTCAGCCAGTGGGTTGAAGTTCAAGGGAAGATAAATGGACGCTGACTCTGGATTTACAATCTGGGATGGTATGTTGTCAAAACTAAACAGGAAAAAATATGCATATAAATGCATCATCTGATTTGATAACATTGCAATACAAGGGTAAACTGTTTTAAATCCCCCTGCACAACACAATTTACAATATGGGCATCTCTTGTCTGATTTTTTCCCGTACTATTTCAAGGAATACTATTTTCATTGAGGGGGAAAACATATCTATGCACTACAATCTATTTTCATTTGAAGAAAGAATAGATCATTTAGATTAGTTAGATTTTCAGAAGGTAACAACATTCAACTTCAAGCATTGTAATCAGATGTGAAAACATTTTTCTCCAAGTTATAATAATCCTGGCCTTCAACTTATGGTAAAAAAAAAATTAATGGTACACAACTGCACCAAAAATGTTAGCTGCAAAAAATGTTTGAACCCGAGTATTCTTGAGTTATAGCATTCCATCTACTGAAAAACATAATGGTGTAGTATATATACTCAATATCTTTAGTATGCTCAGAACAAATTTAGTGTTTCGCAATCTGGAACACTAGCTTTTAACCCCTAGGCTGCCTATATGATGAGATAATTCGTCATGGAAAGCATGTACGCTTCGCTGCCACAATGACAAGATAACTCGTCATCGAAATATTCTGACTTTTCCCTACTTTGCATTCAGTTCGTTGACAAAAATGCTGGTAGCTTTAGCTTGGGGAATCTTTCTAGATTCTATTCATAGCTAGAAACACCACCTGCGTCATAAGGCAGTCCTTTATTTGAACGTTTTGGTTGGGTTACTGGCCGCAGTCTTTGCCTGGCTCCTCTCCTCGCTCGCTCAACAAAATTTCAGACTGACTCCGTGCTCAAGACATGCGATTGTGGCGAACTAAATCAACCAAGATTACTTTCTTTAGCTGATGCTCAGAAAGAATTGAAGCATAAATTCAAAGGAGAAGACAGTGGTGAACATTTATAGGACGATTTGACAGAAAATAAAGGGAGCAATCAAGAGAGTGGCCAAGATACGACTATCAGTGAGTGATACCGGCTGTTCACCTCTAGCAGACGACAGAAGTCACTTAATTTTTAGCAGGCCACGGTGTGGTCTATTTTCTTGGCACTCAGCCAACGCGGTCTGATGAGAACTGGATAGAGTGACCATGTGAGAGGAGTGAAGAGGAGGGGGGTGGAGACTGAGGGGGCGTGGCCTCACATCCATATTATCACTTGCAGAAGTCAATGCATTATGTATCTATTTCTTTTTCAGTTTTTTTTATATTGTGGTTGTTCTAGTATGATTTTGTGTGTGCAGATATCCATTTGTCCAGAAAATATGATATTTTAGTGCAAATTACCTGACTAATGTTTGGAATGAACAAGTTGAAAATGTGACAAAAAACAAAACACTGATTTCAAAACAACAGCATGTCACTAAAAATAAATAAAATGGAAAAACATCATGTGTTTTGTATTCTTTATTCATTTCCCTTTCAGAATATATATACTTTTATGGGTCTTTCTCCAATAACAAAGAGCACAGAATTTTTTGAAAATTTATACCCATTTTTTGTGAAAAAACCCTGGCAAATAGATTTCACTTAAATCTTATTTTCCTGGCAGTGAAAGGGTTAAATGACTGCACTCATTCACTCATCTTCTCCCTCTCTCTCTCTCATTCTAAAATCAAAACAGCATAAATAACTTTTGAAACAATGCTCTGCATAATAGAGCAGCAAAAAATGCCACTGGTGTACAAATACCTGTGCTCTAATGCCACATCTTGCCTTGAATCTTCTTCAGACCATCTTGAATGAAGCTGAAAAAGGAAAGCAAAAGACTTTTAATGAAAAAATGGAAAGAAACAGTAAACAGAATAAGTTACCCTTTTGACAAAACACTAAAAAAAAAAAATTAAAAAAATTTAAAAAACTGCTATCAATCAAGGTGCTCAATTTTTTGTAAAAAAGAAACAAAACATTAAGCAGTTAAATGACTGTTTAAACATTTATTGCTTTCAGTGCCTTTCCTGATATGGTACCATTATTTCATCCGGAAAATTGGAAAGAACTTCTTTTTTTCTGATTCAAGGCCGAATTTGATGTTTACACACAAAACAGTTTCAGAAAAAAATATTTTGTTAAGGTTTATCCCCTCCAAACACACACACATGAAAACCAGAACAGGGATTAGTCCACTATACAGACTCACTTTGCTTACACACACGAGCCAATAAATGATAATTTCTAGAGCGTTTACTTCAAATCCACCTGGACCTTCATGTAAAATAGAATTTTGGAATGGCTCTTTCAGGTCATGACTGGCTTTCTTGTTTTTACTCTTCCTAAAATAAAAAAAAATGTGACATTTAAAAAGGCAATGGGCAGCTGTCATGACTTAAACACAGCCACTCTGCTATATAAAGTAGCTCTCTCATACACATGAGCAAAAACAAATAAAAAATAATCAGCTGTCTCCACACAAAAGAGCACCCACATCTCGCAGACTGCGTAGTGGCCCCAGGTGCGGTCTGGAGGAGAGGGGAAGGCGGTAAGGGTGGGGCTGCGAGAACATCTGCATGATGCCGTGACTCCTCAGCGTCTGGTGACCGTCCACCAGCTGCAGGTAAACGTTCTTAGCCTGCACTGCTGCCTTTCCGCTCAACTGCAAAGTGTGCACACCACACAGGTGAAACTTCAGTGATGCGTCCTGCTGGCCTTGGGTCCTTGCTAGCTTTGAAACATTTTTGGTTGTTGTTTTTTAATGAACTGGATTGTAGTAACAAAAATATCAATTGTTTTTTCTCAGTATCTTCTTAATTTATCGAACAGTTCTTTTTTCTTCACTGCTTTAGGTCAGTTTCTTTTTTCTTTTCTTTTTTTTTTTTTTTCTTTTTTTTTGTTCTTGTGGACTGTAGTGTTATGGAATGAGCCAGAGTGAAAGGATGGGAATTACCACAGATTGTGTTTTGTTTTGTTTTTTCTAATCACTGATGAAAGAAAACTAATCAATGAAAACAGTTTCAACCCATATTGTGATCATTTAATTTTCAGTCACGAGGATGTTTTGTCATTAAAATGAATATAAAATAATGAGTGTGTGTGTGTGTGTGTGTGTGTGTGTGTGAGTGTGTGTGTGTGTGTGTGTGTGTACACACATGCCTGTATAAATGCATATCTATACAATAGTGTACTGTGTGCTAGCATGCATTTACATGCTCATATATCCTGTTAAAGTGCACAAGATGGGTTGCAAAAAATAGTTTAGTATAAATACTATAACATACATGTGTGTCAAACAATGTGCCAGTATGTTCTTATCTATTTGTCTGAGTATCAAATGACTTCTTTCTTCTTTTCATTCATGGGCTGCAACTCCCACGTTCACTCGTATGTACACAAAGTGGTCTTTTACATGTATGACCGATTTTACCCCGCCATGTAGGCAGCCATACTCCATTTTCGGGGGTATCACTGTTTATCTGTCCATCTGTATGCATCTAAATGCTTGAAGGACATCTATCAGCCATCTATGAAAGCGGCAGATTCCATGTACCTTGAATCCAAAAGTGAGATCAATCCAGTGATGCAGCTGCTCCGATACTCTCTCACTCTCTAGCGTGGCCATGTGGCGAATGACAAACTCCCGAGTACTGCTGCACCAGGCTGGTATCTCCAGGTCAGGCAGGTCAGTGTGGATAGACTGAAACAGCTGGGGGTCTGTGAAGAACTCAGGTATGCACTCATCAGGAGTCCAGTCATGCATCCGCTGCATGCTTGCTGGATATTCGTGAGGTACCCAGACAGTTCGCACATGGCTGCACAAGATGGATTTGGGCATGCGCCGGGCTTTGTACACATAGTAGGTAATGTCAGACAGCACATCGGAAACATGGTGGGGTATGGTATCTGAATCATGATTGCTTGACCCTGTGTTGCTGTAAGAAGATTCCAGACCAAAGGTAAAATCAAGCTGCCTGTCGCCCTTGTTGAGGCGAAACTTGGATTTGGTGAAGTCCCGATATCTGAAACAATAAGTCAACCTTCAAACATCGTTTTTGCAAAATGTAAATGGAAGAAATTGATCTTTTTTTTTAAAGGTTAACGTTAAAAAATCTTCTTGCAAAATATATTTCAAACGCATGTAGAAGACTTGTTCAAGTTATTGAAGAAGATCTGTATTTTGATGGTATTATTAAAAGAATAATAATAAAACAATTCAATTGTGTGTGTGTGTGCGTGTGTGTGTGTGTGTGTGTGTGTGTGATTGCAACAAGTAACTGAAAGCCATACTCTCATTAGTCATACGTTCAATGATTTCTGCAAAAAGAGTTATGCTTGACTGTACGGTCTTCCTTATCCACATTACTACCATAAAAAAAATTGGGAAATTAATACCCACAATGAGGGTTATAATTATCCTAAGTTTACAGGTTCAAAACTATTGGCACCTGTAATTTTCTTAACATATCTGTGAATATTTTCTAAGTCATCTTCACCAACCCGTCATGAGGATGAGAGAAATCCATGACCCAAGGGAGGACTGGATGGTTGTTTGGGTCATTCATCCGTCGTCCGGCCATGTGATTTAAAGTCAACAGGTACTGGAAGTTGCTGATCCGCCTCTCCACCCATGAGTTCACCAGCTCTGTAATACTGCTCTGAGCCAGTGACATGTAGCCTTGTTGCTGCAAAAACTGACATCCTTTCAAGTACACTGACTCATCTTCATCTGTGTAGCCTGTAACCACCTGCCGCACAGGGTGGGCAGAAGCTGCAAGAGAATGAGTTGGGAACTGACCAGCTGATTCCTGAGAATGTGTTTGTGAGGGCACAGACCCCTTCCCCTTTGCTAACGTCTGACTGGCATTACCTTCATGCCTTACACGTGAACACAAACCTTTCTCCCTGACATTATGGGAAGCGTGGGTATCTGCTGGACTCTGTTCCACAAGAGAGGATTCTGAAGCTGCTGAAGAGGAGGAAAGGAAGGCGAGGGCATGTCTCTGGGGACACAGCACTGATACCCACATGTCAGTGTCCAACAGCACAGTGTCCAGACTGATACGTCCCAAAGGAAGGCCTCGACCATGCATAGTAGCCATTGCCTGCAACACCTGATACACAATAAACAGGGGCTTGCTGTAGCAGGTGTCCAGGACAGCAGGGCTGTAGGACAAGACATCACGCAGTGAGTACTCCACATAGGGCTGCAGCAGCACAAAGTTGGTGTCAGTCTCCACCAGCACTCGCACACGTGTGACACTATGTAGTATGACTTCCTGGTTCTCACTATAGCTGTGTGAGTTCTTTGATTTATTTTGCATCAACAGATTGTGTAGATTGCTGCTGGCTGTGTGACTTGTGCTGAACACTTCATTCTTTTTTGCCTGATCTCTGTGTTTTCCTGCGTAAATATGGACATCTGGGGAAAGGCGCCAAATCCAGTGCCACATCTGATCTGCAAGCTGCAACAGTAAAGAAATACATTTTACATCATGTATTGTTCTACATTGTTACTACATTGTCAAAGATAAATCCTTTTTTTGTACATATAAGCTGACAGGTTTTCAAGGCTTATACAGTGCTATTTTAAATAAATCAAGTCATATATTCATTCCAAGTAATGACTGAATAAGATATACAATGGCAACCTTTCTTACTCATTACTGATACTGACCCCACAGCCCATCCCTTTAAAAAACCAGAATTTGTTCCACTCTTTTTTTCTTCCTTTTTTTCAAATCCCAGGCGACACTTCAGTGGCTACCCTTGTAATGAAGGATCATCAGTAATTCAATTCAGCCTTGCAGAAACTTAGCAAGAATTACAAGTATGGGTGCAGAAAAGGCAAGTACCCACAAAGACAGAACACATGACGGGGAAACAACAACAACTATAAAAAATAAAAATTAAACAAAACAAACAAAAAAAACAACAGTGAAGCCTCATGACATGACATTTACCTTGAAACAGATAAATTTAAGTTTCAAAAGTGAAAATCTGCATAAGTTTTACAAACGGTATGACCAAAGTGTTACATTAGTTTAGGTACTTCAAAGATACCCGATAAAAGATGGGCAATACAAAACCTTGGAAGCTCCAAAAGGACACACAGCTTCTTTCCAGGTTTTCCATAGTCGTGGGTGTGGTTGTTATTAAACTTCACCTTTCTTGCAAGTCAGATTACCTCCTCATTTCACATTATCTTTGCGCTTTCACTCTTTAATGTGAACTGGCCCTAAAGAAATGACAAAACATTTCAGTAAATAGATTTTAAAAAACTGAGGTGGAGCTGATGAGAATTACAACAGACTCTGCAGATTAGCAGCTGGTTTGTTGTTGTTGATTTCTTTATGCAATTTCATTTACAAACAGTTTGAACAACTTTAAAGTGCTTCCCTACCTCACCCCACCCTAAATTCCCCACCCACATCCCCTCTTTAATTTTCCTTTAAAAAAAAAGAATGACCCTTGTCAAGCTTTCCATAAAATACCAGTATCCATAAAAAGGTATTTAAAAATATATATATATATCACACACACACACACACACACACACACACACACACACACACACACACACACACACACACATTCAGAACACTCACCACTTCAGTCTGTCGACTGACATTTCCAGCAGACTTCTGATGGGTTTGCTGGTGATTCTGTATCTGGTAAGAGTGTGGGTAGGCTTGAGGGAATTTGTTCTGAGCAGCTTGCCACAGGTTGTAAAGGTTGTCTCTTGATACACCACCCATCAGCTCCACCAGGCTTTTGCCAATAGGGTGAGCAGTCAGCCCACTATCCAGGAGACTGCAACACACGCAATGTCAATCACTGTGAATTAAAAGAAGATGACGGGCGCAATAGCTGAGTGGTTAAAGCGTTGGACTTTCAATCGGCACCAGGTGGGTAAAGGTTGGAGATTTTCCTATCTCCCAGGTCAACATATGTGCAGACCTGCTTAGTGCCTGAACCCCCTTCGTGTGGACACGCAAGCAGAAGATCAAATGTGCACGTCAAAGATCATGTAATCCATGTCAGCATTCGGTGGGTTATGGAAACAAGAACATACCCAGCATAACCCCCCACCCCCGCACTCCCCATCCCACCCCCGGTCTCCCCCCTGAAAGCAGAGTATGGCTGCCTACATGGCGGGGTAAAAACGGTCATTCACGTAAAAGCCCACTTTTGTACATACAAGTGAACAAGTAAACGGGGGAGTTATGGCCCATGAACGAAGAAGAAAAAAGATGATGATGATGATGATAGTGAGCAAGGGTGGTCAGTGGGACATGTACCTTAAGAAAGCATTTTTTCTTGGATCAAGTGAAGTCTAAAAAAATACTTTGTTTGCCTGATCCAAATCTAACATTAAATCTCCATTCAAAAATCTAAAAACAAATGTACAAAGTTTTACTCAAATAATGCATCAAAATCCGACACTAAATATCATATAATAGATAGTGCTCTTTCTTTTTTGGGGGGTGGGGGTTACTGGAAAGTTATGAACATGGTTTATTTAGCAATAACCATAAATCATTTAGCAATGATCTTAAAAATGTTGATGCTAACATGGAACAGAATGGAAATAAAGGGGAAAAAACACAGAACGCTGACACAAAGCACTAAACTACTAGAATGCTATACACTACCTCCGCATGCCCTGCTGTGATTTTGGCCATATTTTGGCAGTCAGACGAGTCCATGGAGCAACTGGGGTTGAGCAGGACTGAGCTAAATACTTCTCTGCGACAAAGGCACCGGCACTGGGGTCTGTCTGAAGGGGCTGAATTTGGCCCTGGTAAAGCTGCTTCACCCATTCTTCTGTTACCTGCAAAGAAATGTGCAATATAACTAAATAAGCATAAAAGAAAGCAATTATTTTTTGTGGGAGACAGGAAGGAAGTAGAAGTGATAACTTGATAGTTCATTTTTTTTATTTCTGAGGATAAATCATGGACAGATCAGCAACGGTTCTCCTTTTTTTCAGCAGGAAAGTTATGAACCATCCTGGATGGGGGAATCTGTTTTACAATGGTTGAAAGACTTTTTTTTCAATTGCAGGTGTCTATTGGATGTGGAGGTGTTTGGACGAGGGGCTGAACTTAAATCAATGACAGTAGGCCATTCAACTTCTATTATTATCTAACAAAGTAAAACCCAGTCAAATGTAACTAAAAATGCCATTTGCTTGCCCAACACTTCTTTCTCCCAGACAAATCATTATTTCATCCATACTTTTTGTTTTGTTTAAGCTGTTTTGCCAGACTAACTGTTCAGTTCTTCATTACCTAAATTAGTAAATATATCTCTATCAACACTATAATTTCTCTTGACAAAACCATTTCTGATCACACTGACACAGATGAGGAGGTGTGTCAAAAGGGATCTTCACACCATTTAACAAAGACTGTCATTTGAAGAAAACACGCTCACTGATAAAATTGTGAACAGAATGTGGTCAGGACCCAGTCTACTCCTGTGGAGCTTATTCCTTTTATTCTATACTGCCACTGAAAACAAAATACAGCTGGGTTTCAGTTTCAGTTTCTTAAGAAGACGTCACTGCGTTTGGACAAATCCATATAAGCTACACCACTTTTGCCTGGCAGATGCATGTCCAGCAGCATAACCCAACAATCTTAGGCAAGTGCAGGCATACACACACACACACACACACACACACACACGTGTGTGTGTGTGTGTGTGTGTGTGTGTACCTATAATCTGAGTTCATTTCTTCTACTGAATTTTGCCAGAGGACAACATTCATTGCCATGGGTTCTTTTTTAGTGCGCTAAGTGCATGCTACACACGAGATCTTGGTATATTGTCTCATCCGAACGACTAGACGTTCAGTTTGATTTCTAGTCAAACCTGAATGAAAGGGCTAGAGCATGATTCGAACCCAGACCGTCGCGGGCTCTGTGTAGTGGCAGACGAGTATGTGTCTTGTGGAAAAAGAAATTGGCCATTAAATAAAACTAGAATTTAACAAGACAATGATGATATGGCGCTGAACACTCATTTTCAAATGTATCGTGTCTGTTTAAAACATCGTATAACGGTCACTACTGATATTATTATCATCGCCCTGAATACGCAACACTAACAGTAACAGAAACTGTTTCTTGTGCATGCTAATGGGAGCTTGCGGAAAGAGGAAAGGAACAAAACATATTCTTTAAGTTCAATACAAACGCTTATGTTGTATTTCGCAGTTCTTCTCGCACATCTGTCAAATATGATTGCAACTAAACGACTCAAAAAGTGGGCGGTTCTAAAATCAGACTGAAACTTACAAGGCAGACGACACGGTCAGGTGACAAGCTTCTGCAACAGTGGACTGGAAGACGGAGGATTTCTGCAACTGTTTGCTTGCTGTCCATACCGAATGGAACCCTCAGACAAGAAGAAACGAGTGCTGAGCATTAGTTCTTTGCTCATGGATGCAAACTCATCATGGTGCTCAGAAAAAAATCAGATGATTTAATGTTAAAACAAGTGTTGTTATCAGGTTGATATATTTTGGAGAGAGTTTTTCATGTTTTTACAAAACTGGAAACTTTTTTGCGGGAGGTAACTCTTATAACCCTTCTCTATGGCTTTTCATTTCTGTCAAAATACTGTATGCTGAAATTTTATCCAAGAAATAAAATTTATACCCAAAAACATTTTTTCTTACAGATGTTTTCAGATTTCAGAGATTTACTTTAAACATTAAAAAATATGAGTTGATGGCTGTCTACCTTTTGAGATGTCCACCTGTGGATTTGTCTGTTGTGCACGTGTGTGTGTGTGTGTGTGTGTACGCGCATGCGCACGTCTGTGTTTATTCATATTTATTTGCTTATTTGTTTTATTATTGTCATTGTTATTCATATTTTTTTTCTACATTTCATTTTATTTCTTTATTTGTTTACTTACCTTCATTTCATTTTTATTTCTATAATTTATTTCTTGTCTGTTTATTCATTCATTAATCTAATCAAATTAATGACATCCCTTTTTCCCCTCAAGGCCTAAGCGCACTGGGTTAGTATGCTGGTCAGGCATCTGCTTAGCAGAAGTGGTGTGGCGTTTATGGATTTGTCGGACCTCGGTGATGCCTCCCAGAGTAATGAAATGAACTCAGCTGTGGAAATCAAGTTTTCAAAACTTTGTACCTGTGAATAAGTCGGTTTTTCTTTTATTCGGAACTGATGTGTATATAATGTGTATAAGTTCATTCATTCATATATATATATACATATATATGTGTGTGTGTGTGTGTGTGTGTGTGTATGTATATATTCATGAATTCATGGCTGGCACCATATTTAAACGAAGCATTACTCAGATATTTCTTTTACAAATAGAATTATATAAAAATCTACATTTCCCACATGGTGTGCCAAAATGGCTTTATTTGAATAAAAGACTGTACAGTATCTATGAAACAAACATCTGATGGTAAAAAGTATCTGTGAAATTCAAAACCAGCCCCATGGTTGCAAACTGATGACAAGATAAAGCTGTCAATTCATTTCACTGACTTGACCCGGTTTATCCCGCAAAGGTGCGTTGGATCAAGATTTGTTATAGTTGCTGCAATCAGTCACATCTGCACGGGTTTGATTTGGTTTGGTTTGATACGAATACTTATATAGCGCCAATCCTTTGTTGGAGACTAAGCTCTAAGCGCTTTACAAACTCTACTTTGTTTTCTGGAGTGGCAGGCATGCTGGGTTGGTTTTGTTTCCGTAACTCACAGAATACTGGCATGGATAAACATTATTTGATCTTCGGTATATATACACACAAAAGGGATTAAGGCACTGGCAGATCTGCACAAAATGGTGACCTGGGATATTGGGAAATTGGGTTTCCTACCTTAACTCATCATAGCCCTGTGCCCAAGCATTACTCTGGCATAAACATTTGTCTCCTTAAAACAGTTTTTTTCACTTTCACACATATGCATAAAAGGCAAAGAAAGGGATTAAATTCTACATGATTTCAATATGTCTCCACTTGTAATTTGGAGGAAAAACAGTATTTTTTCTGCATCAATATGGCATGGAAGCTATATGAGGATCTAAACTGCCTGGGGTTGAATGGGTTAATACACCAGGCCAGGATTGAATCCAGATCCTTTTTGTCTTGGTTTGTTTTTTGCTGTCCCAACATCTCCGTTTCATTGGCATCACTTCCATACCGTTCATTGCAAGTCCCCCAAACACAGCCATACCTATAATAATAATAATAATGGTACTTATATAGCGCTGAATCTTGTGCATAGACAAATGTAAGCGCTTTCACACCAGTCATTCTCACACACGCATAACTCTAAAACTGGAGAAACTAAAGACAAGGAAGAGGCAGGGAAGGGAAGCTATTTTGGGAAGAGGTGGGTTTTAAGGCCAGACTTGAAAGAGCTGAGTGTGGAGACTTGACGAAGCGAAAGAGGAAGTTCATTCCAATTGCAAGGTCCAGAGACAGAGAAAGAACGGCGGCCAACAGTCGAGAGTTTGAATCTGGGTATGCGTAAGTGGAGTGGATCCGAAACTGATCGTAGTGAGCAAGATTGAGTGTAGAGGTGAAGGCAGCCACAGAGATAGGAAGGGGCAGATTTGTGAATACATTTGTAGCATAGAGTGCTGATCTTGTACTTTATTCGGTGTGAGACAGGGAGCCAGTGGAGATGTTGCAAAAGAGGAGTGATGTGCTCAGATCTTTTCTTTCAACCTATGTTCATTTGTCACGGTCAGGTGTTCATCTGCCACAGTCAGGTGTTCATCTGCCACAGTCAGGTGTTCATCTGCCACAGTCAAAGTGTCTGCAGTCCACAAGGAATTTTTAATGTTGGTCGTCAAGGCCACACACTAGAGGAGACCCTAGTCACAAAAAAAAAATAATAATAATAAAGGCGGTTCACACCTGCTCTCTCACCCATCTGTATTCTGGAACCATGCAGTCAAGGGATCAGCAATCTTTAGGACAGTCCAGTCTACATATATACATCTGTGGGATGATTACATACTTCCACACAAAGCAGAAGAATTTAATTCAAAAGTCTGATTATACATTATTGTTTCCTTGTGTTTTGGGTATTGTGTGTATTCTTTTTCATGCATGTTTGTGCACATTTTCTAAGATGTCATCTGCTTGTCACCATACTTTCATCATTTCTATGCATTTTGTGTGTGTGCAAACTGCATGTCCATAAAATGCGAAAATATTAATCATTTTTCTCACACAAGTCACATATGCTTTCAACATCATACAGTCACGTGACAACAGATATAAGTTCCATACTTAAAATTTTTTTTATTAAATCATTTCAACATTCAAACAGACCCTCCTCACTAAAAATCATATCCTAACTGTTAACCGATAATTCCAAAGATTCAAGTACATTGCAACCCAAGTACAGTCAAACCAAACACATTTGGCAGTGATATAATATTATATCATATTTCTTATACCCAGACTCTGTGGCCAAATCAGGGGTGTGAAAGCTGACAAAGAACCTTACAGTACCTTCACAACGTCCAGAACACACCAACAATGTATATAACAAAAGTAATGTTTTAGGGCACCCTAACTCCATTGAGCCCAGACTGCATACAAAATAAATAGAACATCTCACAGTGACACAACATGCACCGCAGCTACCAAGTGCAGCAAATTAACATGTGCACACACCAGTAGTCAAACACAGGCACACACAAGCACAAGGCACACATAGTGACATTCACACAAGCACGCACGCACACACATACACACACACACAAGGCACACATAGTGACATACACACACACACACACACACGCACGTGCACGCGCGCGCACACACACACACAAATTTGACCAAAATGTGTTATGCTGAAGTCGCTATGTTCAAATAATGCCCCTGCAATTACCATTCCATAAAACTTCTCACCAGATGATTAAAATGGAAATGTTTTAATGCAGGTATCTCTTCTATACTGAATGATACATATGTGGAAGGCAAAATTATAGATACAGATAAATAATGGGAACAAACTGCTTGAAATATACAGGCAAATAAACATGAAGGCCTAAAGAAAACAAGTCAAAAGAGAAAGAGAAAAAAGCAGAGAAACAAACTGTTGCTGAAAACCAGGAAAAATTCTCATAAAAATCTTCTGTCACAGTGATGGCCTAGAGGTAACGCGTCCACCTAGGAAGAAGAGAGAATCTGAGCGCGCTAGTTCAAACTAGACCTTGAGTGGTGGTCTGGACACTAGTTATTCGGATGAGATGATAAACCGAGGTCCCGTGTGCAGCATGCACTTAGTGCATGTAAAAGAACCCACGGCAACAAAAGGGTTGTTCCTGGCAAACTTCTGTAGAAAAATCCACTTCAATAGGAAAAACAAATATAACTGCACGCAGGAAAAAATACAAAAAAATGGGTGGCGCTGAAGTGTAGCAATGCGCTCTCCCTCAGGACAGCAGCCCAAATTTCACACAAAGAAATCTGTTGTGATTAAAAGAAATACAAAATACAAATACAGTAAAATGCTCCCAGCATTCACACGGGTAATCTGACAATGCAGAAAGAATGGCAAGCATTAAAACATGCACAATATGCAACAGTTAAAGATTTCAGTCTGTGTGCTTTCTTTCTAATATATTTTTGTTACAAGTACCAGTAGCTGCAGCAACATTCTGATGTCCAAGCAGAACCAGGTTGCTGGTTTTTTTGCTCAGTTCAGAAGACTGAATCAGTATGCAAATACACATAAAACAAAACAAAAAATGGATATATACAAATATGATTTACATGTTGAATGGTTGCCGTTGAATGACCAAAGAATCTTGAATCTTAGGTCCTGGTAGGTATGAGGCCAATCACAAATTCACTATGAGAATTTCAACAAGCTGGTCTGAGATCCACTGACAGCCATATTTTTGTTGTGTTGTGCGTACATCTCCATGCTGATTTTTTTTTTTTTTTTTTTTTTTTTTGACTTCTTGCTGTTAATAGTTTGAGCTTTTTGTGGTCACACTGTCCTGTCAAGTGAAAGTTTCCGTATTTACATTTACAGCATGATAAAATGAATGACCTTCAAGACAGACCACTTGGGGGGAAGCATCTGTGCAAAGTGATTTTCAGAAAGACAATAGGGTTGTTTATCTGCTTTATTCGTTCTCCATTATTCTGCTGTTCGTTTAAAGTTTTACGTCCAGTATCCATTCACAAGTGACAGGACAATCATCCATGGCAAAACTCCAGGTTCCACAATTCATTTTTAAACTGGTAAAAAAAAATACAAGAACCACTAGTTACCAATCAGGAAATGATTAGTATGAAATGATCACGGCATTGTGTTTGGTGTGCAATTGTGTGCATATGCATACATGCAAATACAAATGATCCTTTATAAATTGGTGTGCAATCATGTGTATGAGCATATGCATGCATACAAGTACAAAAGTACACATGTTCCTTTATATAGATTAATGTTTTCCTGAAACTGCAGTCTGTTAAAGACCTATCACTGGTTTTGTAAAGAACCACACACATGATTGAAAAAAAGAAAACAAAATCAAATAATATATTATTGTTTTTAATTCACAGACTTTGCACACACACACACAGCCCATCAGTCGCTGTGTTTATTTGTCCAACAGTCTGAAGATGCTGTTTTGTGTCTGGCGTTTGGGTGCAGGTTCCACACATTTCTTCTTCGCAGGTGGCTTGTGGGGCGTCACTTTCTTTGCTGGTGTGGGTTTAGCGGCTGCCTTGCTGAGAAGCTGCAACACATTCTTCAGAAAATGAGGTTGGTACCTTGCACCTGGAATGTCAGAGATGCCCTCATCACTAATGCTTTCACCAACCTGACAATGCCATCATCATCTCAGGTGGAAAATAGGGAATGAGGAGAAACTGGCTCCTGAAGTTTCCTATAAAGCTGGGAAGGAGAAACAACAGATTTAACGCTTGTTTGCCACCTTTTTGGTTTTAGTGTTGCTTTTGGGGCTTTCACTGTTTTTGTCATCTGGGTCTTAAAATCCTAAATCACTCCACTTGTGAGTATAGTAAAACTATCACTAACAAATCTCAATATCACACACATCATTTCTAATCATTAATACAGCCTCTCCCTTTATTACTATATATCATCTTCATTTATACATCTGCCAAATAAAATACCTGAATCAGATCAAGAAATGAACAGTACACACGAAGCATGCCTTCTGCATGAGCACAGAAAATTCAAACCATACACTTGCTGAAATAACCTACGAATGGAGTCACCGAATCTTGGGCTGAGAGGAGGGGGTCATGGTGCTATGGCAACCCACCGGTTTCATTCATAACGGAGCAATGCAGCATAATTTCCGTACCTGTTCTTTGCCCTCTTCTTCCTCTTTGTCAGAGGAGTTGACACTGAAGACAAAGCTGCGTGAGCCACGTGTACCGTTGACGTTCAGTCCTGAGGCCTTGGTGATCTCTGCGATCCTGGCCAGGTTCTCTTTGCTGCGTGCTAGGAAAGAACCTCGCTTCGGGATCTGTTGACAGTGAAATATCAGTGTGATATTGTATTACTTTGTGTTGTCACGTCAGATTTCTCTGTGTGAAATTCAGGCTGCTCCCTCTGGGGGAGAGTGTGTTGCCACAGCGCAGCAATAACCCCCTTTTCTCCCCTCTGCAAGTGCTTCTATTTTACTATCAAAAGTGGATTCTTCTAAAGACTTTTGCCAAGGACAACTGTCCTGTTGTCAAGGGTTCTTTTACATGTACTAAGAGCATTCTGCACACAGGACTTCAGTTTATCATCTCATCTGAATGACTAACATCAAGACCACCACTAAAGGTCTAGCGGAGTGGCAGAAAATTCTGGTGGGTGTGGGAATCAATCCCGCACGCTCAGATTCTCTGGCTTCCTGGGTGGATGTATCACCAGAAGGCCAGCTCTCCACTTTGTCTCACCTTTTTCTCTTCTTTTTTTTTTAATTATTCCTCTTAAGTATCCATTTGATAAAAGCTTTAAGATATGCTGACATCTAATTAGAAACCAAACATCATCATTACTCTTCTTACTCTTTTTTTTCATATCAACTTTGAAAAAAAAATCTGTCACTACTTGTTTCATATGATGTTCACTGTAAAAATTATCATTATTATCATGGCAAATCAAGACCAAAAATTTCACATGAAGACGAATCCATCTTGTTCCTGAAGAGATGCGTTCAAGCACCAAAAGTAAATAGCAATGAAATAAAGCTACATACATGCTGCAAAAAATGAACTGGAAACAAAACATGGCAAAAGAGTACAAAAAAAATGGAAAACAAAAATAGAGAAAGGAACAGTGCTCTCTAGATCTGATAAATCGAGCGGTACCAAACCACTTTCCAAATCTCTAACTTAAAATCCTTCTCCCATTGAAGGCTTCAGTATTCTAAATATGTGTGAGCATCTGAGACAGTGTGTGTGAGAATGAGTTTGAGAATATGTAAGTGTGAGTGTGCAAGTGTTTGTGACAGTGTGTGTGTGTGTGACAAGTGATGAGAGTATGTGTATGTATGTGTGTGTGTGTGTGTGTGTGTGTGTGTGTGTGTTTGTGTGAAAGCGACTGTGAGAGTTAGTGTATGAGAGTGAATACAGTAAGAGTGCAAGTGTGAGCATGCGCATGTGTGTGCGTGCATGTAAGCATGCTTGTGCATGTGTGTGTGTGTTGTGCCATGGATGTAGGCATTTGTTTATGAATGTATGCACACAATTCATATATCAGCATACCTTTGGCTTCAAAAATTTGCCTGGACTAGATTTGTCAATGGCTGATTGACTTCTTGCAAGCTTTGGTCTTGACAGAGTTGGCTGCTGAGTCACTGGAGGAGGATCTGAAACTGATTAAAAAAAAAAAAAAAGTTATACATTCACAAAAGAATACAACATAAAATGACTCAGGAATAACAACTGTACAGCACACTGAACTCTTTGTCCTAAAAATTGCAACAACCGTATCAACAATCACACGTTCGGTGCCTAGTTATATTTCTTTTAATGTTCTGATATGGATACAAATGCTTTCACTGTATCAGACTTAACTCACTCGGGACGACAAGTTTTCTCCCTTGCTTTTCCCCACAGACGGCCCATTTGTAAGGGTTAGGAAAAAAATTACAAAAAATACAAAATACTGTGTAAGAAAATGAAACTTTCAGAACTGGTTTATTACGTGTTGAGCTATTACATGTAAAAAAAATCAAATGTCTCATCTTATTTTTACAGTTTTGCCATATGTAGAAAACACTGCCAATTTTTCACCCCGAATCACCATACCCATGCTCGCTTTCTGCATTAAATTCGCTTTTTTCTTCGTCATCATCCACCTCTTCAATGTCCGACCCTTCAGTTTGTAGCATTTCAAGTACTTCGGCAACCCTAAAACATTGCCGTCACTGCCTTGTTCGCTTCACAACATTCCGAGAAGAGGCCGCTTTGCTAACAGGCTGGCACGCGAGCAGACGACCGGTCAGTGACTTTGCCAGCGTGTGTGCGAGACAGGCCACACATCCCATATTAACCAATCATACTGTTCGATTGTGGAGTGACCCAGAATAGCGCACTCTGCTTGGCTAATCACAAAATCACGTGTACAGCACATGATGGAATTTTACTTTCGGAGAATGCTATTCCATTCCTTCGTCCGAAACCGAATACGTTTTGTGAAGGAATGCGTGAGCATTCCTCCGTCCGGAAAGAGTTAATGCATTCTGGAAATAAATAGCAAATGAGTAAAATCAACAGGTCCTATATCAGTAGGGATCGGTTCATTGACATATAACACTTACCTTGTCGTTTCATGAAGAACTGACCAAACTTCAAAAACTGACTGTTTTCTTCCTCCCCATTTTCTCCATTGTCTTCCTAGAAAATAAAGTCATAACAATGAAACAATTTCATTCAAATAAATAAATAAATAACACTGGTTTTAGGCCTCTTTTAGATCTTGTCAGAATTCAGACACAAGGTTGCTTGGTACCATGAACTACAGAGAGAAAGGCCAATTACAATTCATCACAGTAGTTTCCTACAATGTAATACAAGTTAATCTTTGGACAACTGAGGCACTGATATCACTGTTCTTGGGTTGAAAGTTGGAGAGACAGTAAAATAAAATTTCACATTTCTTACTTCAAAGTATAAACTCCCAACAACAAAAAACCACTGCAGTGTTATTTGACATGATACAATTTTTTAATTATGAATTATCAATCATAAATCAATTTTTATTTGCACATGGACTGCCTTAAAAATTTATAAAGAATACTTTCATACACTATTTACTGTTACAAATATTTCGAAACACTATTTACTATTACTAAAATAAACTTCAAACTTAAATCACTATTTACTATTACTAACAATGGAATGAATTCTGAAGCAAGTCAACAAATGAACAAAAATTCCTAAGCCAGTGCACATCCTTGTGTATACATGTATAATGTATTCTGCACTTCTCATTAGAGCTTATTCTTCCAGCAGTGATGTCACCCATCAGGAGACCCTGCACTGCTCTCTAGTTATTTTGGAGGAGTTCAACACCACCTGTAGATGGCTGGCTCAAGTGGCTGAACGATGAGCTCTCAGTGAAGACACTCAAAATAAACATTTGACATTTTCACTCAGAATGTGCTATCTTTCTGGTGGTACAGGTGTTGTGTAAGGCATGTCCACTCCTCCCACTCCCCTGGGATGGTTTTCGCCTGAGGCAGGTATTCAACGTTAAACATGAGTTAAACTATCAAGCACCTGCTCTGATTTAACTATCAAGCACCTGCTCTGATTTAACATACATGTGAAACCACCCTCTGAGCCTTACACTGCCTGCAATAAATGCTTCATTGCAGACCTAAACCCTTTCTAGTCATTTCATATGTTGCTGTCTATTGCACAAAGCTGGCGAGTTATAATGCACTGTTTCTGCTTTTTTTTTTCGGGGGAAGCAACCTTGTCAGAACAGAAAGCTCAGGCATTCAGCTGCTTGCTGCTATCCCCCATTTCTGATGTTTAAAACTTGTACTCAGTTTTTTCGTAATACATAAATACTTGCAATAGCTGTGATTGCTGAATGTCAGGCTGTAAGTTCCTGGCATAATCAAGGAAAAACAATTCTCTAATATACTGAACAGCCACAACCATAACAAACAACCATAACCATAACCAAAATGGCTGTCATAAAACGCTGATGTGCCAATCACTTTTTTTTCTTAATCTTTTTTTTCTGCCAATCCCTTTAATCATTTGCATCTGTTTCCACACCAACTTAACTAAAATCAATTACAAGATCATCAATCTGACACTGAATACTATGGTGGGATAGAGTTCAACTTGAGAAATTCCAAAGATGTATGCAGCTTTCACATCATCTAAAAACACACACACACAAAACCTTAACAAGGCAGAATCACAGCATGTTCACACGACCAACAGAACCCCTCACCTGCTGGGACTCTATGAACTTTTCACGCTCATGGCGTTCCATCCTCCACTGCTTCTCATCTGGATCCTCAGCTTCCTCTTTTTCCTCGTCTGACTTGTTGGCAAACAGGTCGTTCTGCGACTCCTCATCACCTGCACACGTGGAACATTCGGTTATCAGATTTCTGTTTCTACTGATAGATTTCAGCTGTCGCTTGTTCCATCAATTTTAGAAAGCATGGTTACCTTTCTGTACAAAGATATCTGGCAGCCAGTTGTAAGATCAGAATGCATTGTTGCTATCTGAAACATGATGTTCATGAGGAATCTGCTTTCTAGTTCGTTGGTTAGTATACGCTAATGATTAAACTACTTAAACACCTTATTACATCACTAAATAAGTTATATTAAAGCATGAATTATAAAATACACTATTACCAAGCTCAATGGCAAAGTGGTTCGCATCATAAACTGATTGGGAGGACATGGGTTTAATTCATGTCACAAGCATATGTGTGATATTTTGGCCGGTGGCCAGCTTCTACCCTAAACTGAGTTTAGTCTAAAATAGGGAATTGAAAAGGTGACCTCAGTTTCAAGTTCTTCTCCGCTTCCACATGTGATGAGTTTGTTATGTCAAAGTGTTCAGTGTGAGAAGATTCATGGGACTGTCATTGGAGGGATGTTATGTCAAAGTGTTTAGTGTGAGAAGATTTATGGGACTGTCATTGGAGGGATGTTATGTCAAAGTGTTCAGTGTCAGTAGATTTATGGGACTGTCACTGGAGGGATGTTATGTCAAAGTGTTCGGTGTCAGTAGATTTATGGGACTGTCACTGGAGGGATGTTATGTCAAAGTGTTCGGTGTCAGAAGATTTATGGGACTGTCATTGGAGGGATGTTATGTCAAAGTGTTCACTGTCAGAGGATTTATGGGACTGTCATTGGAGGGATGTTATGTCAGTGTTCAGTGTCAGAAGATTTATGGGACTGTCATTGGAGGGATGTTATGTCAAAGTGTTCAGTGTGAGAAGATTTATGGGACTGTCATTGGAGGGATGTTATGTCAAAGTGTTCAGTGTGAGAAGATTTATGGGACTGTCATTGGAGGGATGCTATGTCAAAGTGTTCAGTGTCAGTAGATTTATGGGACTGTCACTGGAGGGATGTTATGTCAAAGTGTTCAGTGTCAGTAGATTTATGGGACTGTCATTGGAGGGATGTTATGTCAAAGTGTTCAGTGTGAGAAGATTTATGGGACTGTCATTGGAGGGATGTTATGTCAAAGTGTTCAGTGTGAGAAGATTTATGGGACTGTCATTGGAGGGATGCTATGTCAAAGTGTTCAGTGTCAGTAGATTTATGGGACTGTCATTGGAGGGATGTTATGTCAAAGTGTTCAGTGTCAGTAGATTCATGGGACTGTCACCGGAGGGATGTTATGTCAAAGTGTTCAGTGTCAGTAGATTCATGGGACTGTCACCGGAGGGATGTGACATTCTCTGCTCCAGTGGAGACACCCGCTGTTTGGCTCCACAACTAAGCGATTACTGCCATCAAAAGACACAGCAGATGGTGTCCTGCATATTTTGATTCGTGACACACACAACTACTGAACACCACTGGAAAAAAAAACCCCGAGCAGCAATGTAGGGTCTCTGGGGACAGCTGGTACTGAGACTGGAACAGAATGAGCCTTGTTACTGCTGGGTATGAGGGGATCTGGAGTAAACAGCATGAGCAGAATGCCACAGGAACTGTGCAGAAGCTGGGGCAGCAAAGAAAAAACAACAACACAAAAACACACGAAAACAACACTGTTAATCACAGGGCTTGGGTGCAGAGTAGTTGAAACTTAATACCTGACAGGTAAAACAGACAAGTGGTTAAAGCGTTGGACTTTCAATCAGAGTCAATTAAATCCCAGTCGTGGGCCCTGGAGGGTGGAGATTTTTCCCATCTCCCAGGTCAACAGATGCGCAGACCTGCCAGAGCCTGAACCGCCTTCGTGTGTGTACACATGCAGATCAAATACCCACGTTTAATATCCCATAATCCATGTCAGCGTTTGGTGGGTTATGGAAAACCCGACATGCACCTTCCTGACAATGAAGTATGACTGCCAACATGACGGGGATAAAAAAGGTATCAATACACATAAAAGCCCACTAGTGTGTATACGACTGAATGTTGGAGTCGCAGCCCATGAACGAAGGAGGAGGAGACAAAACAATGTACCTAAATTCTTCCAGTGGAAACGCCTCTGTCGTCCTCCCCCTTCACTGTACAGGTCGCCATCTGGGAGGTACATCTCTTTGTAGCGCATCAGCTGACGGTCGTCGTCATCAAGTATTTGTTTCCTGCACGCAAAGACACGCATACATGTGATGTGAACTTCGCAAAACCGTTCAGTTCAGTTCATTTACTCAAGGAGGCGTCAATGCGTTTGGACAAATCCATATACGCTACACAACATCTGCTCAGCAGATGCCTGACCAGCAGAAAAGTAATCAAATGCGCTAAGTCAGGCCACACAAAACAAAAGAGCGATAAAGAGTGAGAAAGGATAATGAAGAGAATGGACAGAAAAAAATATCTGGGAGACAGAGAGGAGGAAAAAATTACCTAAAAACAAAAGATCAAGCCATGTAAACATCTTTCAATTAAAAAATGTTTTGAAATGTACAAAACTAGAAACAAAAATTATAGTTCTATTTCCGAAGAACTGGACAAACAAGAGAGAGAGAAAAAATAGAGGGATGGAGAAAAACTCATACCGTAACTTACATGCGATGATTTAGGAAAGACGCACCCAGGACAGGGATGGATGGTAGGAAGAGGACAGGAAATAACAGAGGAACAAAGAATTGACAGAATGGCGAGAAATAATGATTAACAAAAAATATTTGTCATGATTAACAAAAAAATATTTGTCAATGACGAAGAAATTCAATCCTTTTACCTTTTGGGGGGAATGGAGGATACAATAACAATACATACACACAGAATCACAACTTCAGTCCTACAGTGTATACACAATGTATCACAACTTCAGTCCAACAATGTCTACATACTGAATCACAACTTCAGTCCAACAATGTCTACACACACACAGAATCACAACTTCAGTCCTACAGTGTATATACAATGTATCACAACTTCAGTCCAACAATGTCTACACACAGAATCACAACTTCAGTCCTACAGTGTATACACAATGTATCACAACTTCAGTCCAACAATGTCTACACACAGAATCACAACTTCAGTCCTACAGTGTATACACAATGTATCACAACTTCAGTCCAACAATGTCTACACACTGAATCACAACTTCAGTCCTACAGTGTATACACAATGTATCACAACTTCAGTCCAACAATGTATACACAATGTATCACAACTTCAGTCCAACAATGTATTCACAATGTATCAACTTCAGTCCAACAATGTCTACACACTGAATCACAACTTAAGTCCTACAGTGTATATACAATGTATCACAACTTCAGTCCAACAATGTCTACACACTGAATCACAACTTCAGTCCTACAGTGTATACACAATGTATCACAACTTCAGTCCAACAATGTCTACACACAGAATCACAACTTCAGTCCTACAGTGTATACACAATGTATCACAACTTCAGTCCAACAATGTCTACACACTGAATCACAACTTCAGTCCTACAGTGTATACACAATGTATCACAACTTCAGTCCAACAATGTCTACACACTGAATCACAACTTCAGTCCTACAGTGTATACACAATGTATCACAACTTCAGTCCAACAATGTATACACAATGTATCACAACTTCAGTCCAACAATGTATTCACAATGTATCAACTTCAGTCCAACAATGTCTACACACTGAATCACAACTTCAGTCCTACAGTGTATATACAATGTATCACAACTTCAGTCCAACAATGTCTACACACTGAATCACAACTTCAGTCCTACAGTGTATACACAATGTATCACAACTTCAGTCCAACAATGTCTACACACAGAATCACAACTTCAGTCCTACAGTGTATACACAATGTATCACAACTTCAGTCCAACAATGTCTACACACAGAATCACAACTTCAGTCCTACAGTGTATGCACAATGTATCACAACTTCAGTCCAACAATGTCTACACACTGAATCACAACTTCAGTCCTACAGTGTATACACAATGTATCACAACTTCAGTCCAACAATGTCTACACACTGAATCACAACTTCAGTCCTACAGTGTATACACAATGTATCACAACTTCAGTCCTACAGTGTATACACAATGTATCACAACTTCAGTCCTACAGTGTATACACAATGTATCACAACTTCAGTCCAACAATGTCTACTCACAGAATCACAACTTCAGTCCTACAGTGTATATACAATGTATCACAACTTCAGTCCAACAATGTCTACACACTGAATCACAACTTCAGTCCTACAGTGTATACACAATGTATCACAACTTCAGTCCAACAATGTCTACACACTGAATCACAACTTCAGTCCTACAGTGTATACACAATGTATCACAACTTCAGTCCAACAATGTATACACAATGTATCACAACTTCAGTCCAACAATGTATTCACAATGTATCAACTTCAGTCCAACAATGTCTAGACACTGAATCATAACTTCAGGCCTACAGTGTATACACAATGTATCACAACTTCAGTCCAACAATGTCTACACACTGAATCATAACTTCAGTCCTACAATGTATACACAATGTATCACAACTTCAGTCCAACAATGTCTACACACTGAATCACAACTTCAGTCCTACAGTGTATACACAATGTATCACAACTTCAGTCCAACAATGTCTACACACTGAATCACAACTTCAGTCCTACAGTGTATACACAATGAATCACAACTTCAGTCCTACAGTGTATACACAATGTATCACAACTTCAGTCCAACAATGTATTCACAATGTATCATAACTTCAGTCCAACAATGTCTACAGACTGAATCACAACTTCAGTCCTACAATGTATACACAATGTATCACAACTTCAGTCCAACAATGTCTACACAATGAATCACAACTTCAGTCCTACAATGTATACACAATGTATCACAACTTCAGTCCAACAATGTCTACACAATGAATCACAACTTCAGTCCTACAGTGTATACACAATGTATCACAACTTCAGTCCAACAATGTCTACACACAGAATCACAACTTCAGTCCTACAGTGTATACACAATGTATCACAACTTCAGTCCAACAATGTCTACACACAGAATCACAACTTCAGTCCTACAGTGTATACACAATGTATCACAACTTCAGTCCAACAATGTCTACACACAGAATCACAACTTCAGTCCTACAGTGTATACACAATGTATCACAACTTCAGTCCAACAATGTCTACACACAGAATCACAACTTCAGTCCTACAGTGTATACACAATGCATCATAACTTCAGTCCAACAATGTCTACAGACTGAATCACAACTTCAGTCCTACAGTGTATGCACAATGTATCACAACTTCAGTCCAACAATGTATACACAATGTATCACAACTTCAGTCCAACAATGTATTCACAATGTATCAACTTCAGTCCAACAATGTCTACACACTGAATCACAACTTCAGTCCTACAGTGTATACACAATGTATCACAACTTCAGTCCTACAGTGTATGCACAATGTATCACAACTTCAGTCCAACAATATCAAACGTAACAAGCATAACCCCACCCCCCACCCCAAAAAGAAGAAATAGAATTAATAACAAAAATAATGTAATCTATGTAGCACCTTTCTATGTAAAACGTGCTTATTTGCCCTGGAGTAAGACATGCATTTAAACACTAAAATGGGGGGAAAAAGAAGAAAAAACACCCCATAAACCCTGAACAGATATTCAACTAAACACATAAGTGTGTTCAGACACACACAAATGTTCAGAACGATACACAAATGTTCTGACACACACAGAACATGTTCTGACACACACCGAACATGTTCTGAAACACACACAAACATGTTCTGACACACACATAAACAAATGTTTGATACACACAGAACATGCTCTGACACACACACAAACAAATGTTCTGACACACAAATAAACAAATGTTCTGACACACACCAAACATGTTCTGACACACACCAAACATGTTCTGACACACACACAAAAAAAAAGGTTCTGACACACACCGAACATGTTCTGACACACACATAAACAAATGTTCTGACACACAGAGAACATGTTCTGACACACAAACAAATGTTCTGACACACACTAAACATGTTCTGACACACACTGAACATGTTCTGACATACACACAAATGTTCTGACACACAGAGAACATGTTCTGACACACACACAAACAAATGTTCTGACACACACCGAACATGTTCTGACACACACACACAAACATGTTCTGACACACACACACACAACATGTTCTGATACACAACATGTTCTGACACACACACACGCACACACGTTCTGACACACACACATGTTCTGACACACAAACACAACATGTTCTGACACACACCAAACGTGTTCTCACACACACACACACAACATGTTCTGACACACACCAAACATGTTCTGACACACACACACATGTTCTGACACACACCAAACATGTTCTGACACACACACACAACATGTTCTCACACACACACACAACATGTTCAAATTTCTCCAGTTGGAGATAATAAAGTTATTCTTATCTTATCTTATGTTCTCACACACACACCAAACATGTTCTGACACACACACACAACATGTTCTGACACACACCAAACATGTTCTGACACACACACACACATGTTCTGACACACATCAAACATGTTCTCTCACACACACACACACACACACAACATGTTCTGACACACACCAAACATGTTCTGACACACACACACAACATGTTCTGACACACACCAAACATGTTCTGACACACACACACACACACACATGTTCTGACACACACCAAACATGTTCTGACATACACACACACACAGCATGTTCTGACACGCACCAAACATGTTCCGACACACACACAGGTTCTCACACACACACACACACACACACACACACACACACACACACACACACACACAAAATCATCTCATGCACCACAACAACACACATCATACATCAATAATAATATCTAAAACGAAAACAATCCACAGTGACAAGAGACAGACGACAAAGGGTGAGCCCCATCACCACCCCTCCCCACCCCCAAAAGCTCACTCACATGTGCACACGGCCCACTTGGTCCCTCAGCTGGTCCTCGTTGAGCACCTCAGTGTCACCTGCCTCCACCTCCAGGTAGTCGTCCTCTTCGTCCAGGTCAAGGTTCTCATCGCTCTCTGCCTCCTCGCTCCCGGACAGCTCCGCTTCGTCCTCCACAAACTGCTGCAGTATTTTCCTGTCAACCAGTAATAATGATAACAATAAAAGGAGATTTGGTACGCCCAATCCAATGATACAAAAGCCCTGGGCGTTTACAATGCAAAATACAATGACATATGCATACTAAAAACACACAAATGCACCCGCACGCACCAATCCTCCCACTCCAACTCCAACTCACAAACCCACACCCACTCCACACAAGATGTACACACACACACACACACACACACACACACACACACACACACGTGTGCAAGCAACTCTTGACCATTCAAGGCATATAAACATGTGTATATTTAAAACCGGTAAAAATAATAGAAGTAAAGAAATTAACTTGACCAAAACATAAATGTGAAGACAAGGAGTCATTTACTGATTTGAATGACTGGAAATAAATGAGTTTTCAAAGAGGTTTTGAAAGAAAGGCAAGAAACAGCCTGAGAGTGGAGGCAGGTGTCATGTCAGGGGAACTTGGAATGAGCAGAGTGGGAGCAATGTCACTACCAGTCATGCACAACTGTGACTGATAAGGTACGACAAAATGAATGAATGACCACTGAGTCTAAAAAAAAACTACTAAACAGAGAAAATTAATAATTTTTTTTTTTTAAAAACAGTGGGTTGTTGTAAAATAAGACTCACTTTTTTGATTTAGACACCTTTCATCAAAAGTGAGTCTTACTTTACACGCCACAGTTTTATCAGCTTTCTCTCTATTTGGTGTGAGTGATTATTTCATCAACTGGCAAAAAGAAGAAAAAAAGAGAGAGAGATTCATAATAACACAAAAGCACAAGACTTTCAGTGGTCTAAAGCATGCATTCATACAATCATAAAGAGTGGTAACTTTTTTTTCTTTTTTTTTTTGCTGCCCCGTCATCTGCACCGTTTCAGTGGCATTACTCCCATGCCGCTCATTCCGAGTCACCCCCCCATACACAGCCACACCCCAGCTTCATCTGTCACAGTCCTGGTGCCGGCGGTCCATGGAGAACCATCAATGTTAGGTCGCCAGGAGGCCACACACCAGAGGAGACCCTGCATTGCTGCTGAGTCACTTTGGTGGTGTTCGGTGGAGCTTTTTCTGATTTAACATACTTAAAACACCACCTTCTAAGACGTCTACTAACAACAATAATGGCTTGCAAGTGGTTAAGTTTATCAAATGGCAAAAAGAAAAGATTTGTAGCGATACAAAGGCACAAGACTTTCAGTGGTCTAAAGTGTGTATTCATACAATGATAAAGAGTGGCAACATTCTCTATTTACAATGTGGACAACTTCAAGTCAATGCTGCTTATGCTACCAATTCAGCTAGCACACAGGTTAATTAAAGGTACACTGGAACAAACCCAGACACTTCCTCAAAAAAAACGGAAGCTCCAGGCTTGTCCTTATACCAATCATGACAATGTGCACCCAGCAGCAATGACAAAAGAAATGTGCATATCCGTCATTTTCCTTCCCTGTATCCAAATTATGTATCATAATCTATCCTATGCTGAATTCATTTTAAAAACAAAATTGTGCACAATCACATTTTTTCCATACCTGTATCCAAATTATGTGTCGTCACCTATGCTGAATTCAATTCAGTTACAACACCAAACTGTGATCAAGTGGTAATCATGCTGCCTTGAAGATGAAACTAGTCAGAGTGTAATCTTTGCCAGCAAGATGACACTAGTGAAAATGGGCTCTTCAACAACTGCACACACAAGACACTTACCCTTTATCTTTGAAACCTTTGAAAGATGCTTGCTGTTCTTCATCTGAATTGTGGTCCTCTTCATCAGATCCTGACAGCTCATTCTGAAAGAAGAATTAAACAGTGCTCATCTACCTGCTATTTGTTCAGCCTTCCAACTAATTCACTGGCTGTCTGGTTGTGGTAGTGTGTTCTACCCTGCTGATCTGATGTTTCTACTGCTCTGAAGCAGATATAGGTATGATGAATATATAAACGGATAAACTTTACATCATCAATCACTTTAAACAAATACGTGTAGCAACTGTCAAACATGAACAGGAACTCTTTAACATCTCAATTTCTTATGCTCAAAGTCAAAGCCAGCAAAGCAACAAGTGAACTATATGAAAGGGACCAGTCCTTAGGTAATACACGTGTGATTTATTATGTCAGCTTTTCTTACCTCCCCCCACACACCCCACAACACAAAGGCAACCAGGCAACCAACCAGCACACACATACACACACACACACACACACACACACACAACACACACACATCAAATCACACATACATACATTGACAGTTTTGCTCCAATTCTCTTCACAAAGCTCTTCATTTTCAATGCATATAATAACCCAAGCACTATGACTGTTCTGCAGATGAAGCTGAAGGAAACTGAACAGCTGTTGTGCCAGGAATATGGGGAAAAAACAACAGACAGACACACACACATTCACAATTTTGCTCTGATTCTCTTCACAGGTATTGCATTTTCAATACACCAAAAATTTTTTTTTTTTAAACAGACTGACACACACACATTCACAATTTTGCTCTGATTCTCTTCACAGCTACATTTTCAATACAAGAAAAAATATTTTTTAAAAACAGACGGACTTGATGCTTCAACCTTTTCAATTCACCTGCGTAAATTTCGATATAGGTCAGAAATGAAAACATGCAACAAAAACACACAGACAACAAACTTCATATTGTCACCCTTCAGTGTAATCACACTAATGTCAGTATGGCTTACATACACAACTGTGCAACGCTAAACGGCTGCCACCCTTTCTCTTACTTTATCCAGTCTTCATGTGCCTTCATCTTGCACACAGGTCAGTATGGCTCACATATACAATCACTCAACAGCTAAATGGCTGTCACGTTTTCTCCTACTTTATCTGATCCTTTCAACCCTTCATCTTGCACACAGGTCAGTATGGCTCACATATACAATCACTCAACAGCTAAAGGGCTGCCACATTTAACTTTATCCAGTCCTTTCATGCTTTCATCTTGCACAAATGTCAGTATGGCTTACATACACAATCATGCAACACTAAACGGCTGCCACACTTTCTCTTACTTTATCTGATCCTTTCGTGCTTTCATCTTGCACAAATGTCAGTATGGCTTACATACACAATCATGCAACAGCTAAACGGCTGCCACACTTTCTCTTACTTTATCTGATCCTTTCATGCTTTCATCTTGCACAAATGTCAGTATGGCTTACATACACAATCATGCAACAGCTAAACGGCTGCCACACTTTCTCTTACTTTATCTGATCCTTTCAACCCTTCATCTTGCACAAATGTCAGTATGGCTTACGTACACAATCATGGAACAGCTAAACGGCTGCCACACTTTCTCTTACTTTATCTGATCCTTTCAACCCTTCATCTTGCACAAATGTCAGTATGGCTTACGTACACAATCATGGAACAGCTAAACGGCTGCCACACTTTCTCTTACTTTATCTGATCCTTTCGTGCTTTCATTTTGCACAAATGTCAGTATGGCTTACATACACAATCATGTAACAGCTAAACGGCTGCCACACTTTCTCTTACTTTATCGGATCCTTTCAACCCTTCATCTTGCACAAATGTCAGTATGGCTTACGTACACAATCATGGAACAGCTAAACGGCTGTCACACTTTGTCTTACTTTATCCGATCCTTTTGTGCCTTCATCGTCTGACAGCATCAGGAAAGGGCCGGTGCCTCCTTCCTCATCCGATGAGTCATCATGGACAATCAGCCTCCGCTTCACTCCCCTCTTCCTCTCCTCCGCCTGCTTCTGGGTCTGCCGCTGACTGGTTTCCAGCAACATGAAAAGCTTATTGAATTCTTAGAAAACACAACTTTTTCTTACATAAGACATGAACAGCTACAAGAATACACCAGAAACATACACAGAAAATATGCTTTTTTGTAAACTGTCAGATGGGCGCAATAGCAAAGTGGTTAAAGCATTGGACTATCAATCTGAGGGTCCCGGGTTCGAATCACGGTGACGGCGCCTGGTGGGTGAAGGGTGGAGATTTTTCCGATCTCCCAGGTCAACATATGTGCAGACCTGCTAGTGCCTGAACCCCCTTCGTGTGTATATGCAAGCAGAAGATCAAATACACACGTTAAAGATCCTGTAATCCATGTCAGCGTTCGGTGGGTTATGGAAACAAGAACATACCCAGCATGCACACCCCCGAAAACGGAGTATGGCTGCCTACATGGCGTGTAAAAACGGTCATACACATAAAAGCCAACTCGTGTGCATACGAGTGAACGTGGGAGTTGCAGCCCACGAACGCAGAAGAAGAAGAAGAAGTAAACTGTCAAGGGTTGCAAACATTGCAACACTTCAAACAGAAAAAGGAATAGTCAACTTTAATAGAAAAAGAACAAGAGAGGCAAGGCCTTAAAGACTCACTTGTGATGCACTTAAAAAAAAAAATCTAATCATTAAAATGTGTTCTGTATTTGTTATTATAAAGCTTCGGGTTAAAAAAAAAAAAAAGTCCTAACCAGATCCAAACCTTGCATGTTTGGGTGAGAAGAAACTGTCTTACCCATTACACTATCGTAGCTCCTTAACTGACATTCTAAAATTTAATATTTGAACAAACTTTTTTAAAGGGCGATAAATCGCAGTGAGAACGCTGTTTAAATCAAGGTGGGGAGAGGGAGAAAACAGAATTTGGGAACAATCAAGGAAAATGGCTGTCAAAAGCAAAAGCATATGAGAGACACACCCAGCATATGCAAATAGAAACAAATACCAGCAAGCCAAACATTTTCCCTGTCTCCCTGAATTGTTGAGGTGGATGCATCAATCAAAACATTTTAAAAATATTGTTAAAATACAGACACACACAGACACAGACACACACACGCACACACACACACACATATCCACGCTGACATACAATCCCAGATTTCCCCCCATCCCCACCCCTGCGTATCCAATATCACTGTCATTGGAAAGACATAAAACTGAAGACTTCTAGTTCTACAAATCTTATTCAGGAATACACTTACGAACTAGAAAACTGAAACGCTCCAGAGCACAACCCCAGAACCTCGCTCATGTTTCCTTCCCCGACGCTTTCCTTCTGGGGCTGTGAAAACCCAGGACTCTTGCCGTCTGCAGCTTTCAGGCTGGGGTCTCCGGACCCTTCCTTGTTCTCCACGTCGGAGCGGCCGAATCGTCTGGCGATGACCTCCGACTGGGACACTGAATCCCCCTCTGACTGGCTGTCCCTGTTGACGGCGCTCTGCGACTGCGAGGAGGAGTCAAAGAGACTGGTGAGGGATCCACGGTCATCCTGGGACTGGGAACTGTTGTCGAAGAGGCCTCCGAACCCACCAGAGGACGGGACTGGCCCATCGTTTCCCTCTGAAAAAAAAAACAAAAAAAGCATGTCCATGGTGCAGAGGAGGGGTGACTGGTATGTGTGTGTATGTGTGTGTGAATATATGAGTCATGTGTTGCATGAAATGAATGTTTGCTTTTCCTACATTTCAGTCTGATTGACATAATTCTCTGAGTCAACATTAATTCTATTAATCAAATTACTGATGCATATATCAATAAATGATCGTCTTTAAAGTGACTGTGCTTTTTTTGCTTACTGTCATATGTATTCAAGCCAAACCAAAAAAATCATGTGAATTGAAAGATAACATAGTTTCATTTCATCTCTGAAACTGACACAAACCTCAGCTAAGATATGTAAACAGACTTTAAGAACTAAAACTGAAGTGACTGACAGACTTTCCCTCTTGTTTGTTTTCAAGTTCAACTCATCTTGTTCATAAAGTGAAAAAGGCATGATTAACCCATCTTGCCCATAGAATAAAAACAAAAAGAAAACATCTGTATTTCTTTTCATTTTGTTAAACATTCTATCTCTTGCTTATCACCTGCTTCTCAACCAGCTGTCTTCAACTCACAAGCAAACCTGACACGCAGTAATCTAATAAAGACAGAAATGGGAAAGCAAAATCCTTCATTATATCCATAATTTGTGACACATAATTCAGTTATTATTTTGAGAGTCAAATGGATTTACCAGTGCTCATCATTCAATGCCTGCAAATATATTACCAAGTCCCTGTCCATGCCGGGTTTTTTTCTTTTTTTTTTTAGTAGGGCCTCTGAGAAGCGCAGTCTGAATTTTACACACAAATCTGTTGCGGCAGAAAGGTGGCACTGCACTATAGCGACCCACTCCCCATACAGAGCAGCGCAAATTTCACAAACAGCAATCTGGTGTGACAAAAAAGTAATACAAAAAAAACACAATACAGTACAATCCACCCCCACTGACCAGCAAACTGCCCAGAGCAGAGGCCCATCAGCATGTCCATGTTGTCGTCTCCAGCATCCTGGCTGCCTTCCAAGGCCAGAGAGGACCTGACTGAGGATCTCTTGGGCTGGGATGAAGGCACCCGGAAATACCTGTCCACAGGAAACAGTAGGACCAAGATCGTCATGAAACCGGCATCAAATTAGTCCTGGTAAGTGTTGCACTAGCTATCTTAGCAGCAGCACTAAGTATGCTTAGCGTTAAGAACTGTCTATGGAATTAGTACAGACTTCGTTTTGCTTAGTGTTAAAAACTGTCCGTGGAATAAGCGTAGAATTAGGACTACTTAGCGTTAAGAACCATCTATGCTTAGTGCTAAGAATTGTCTATGTAATTAGCATAGACTTAGATCAGTGTTAAGAACTGCCAATGGAAATGGCATAGACTTAGATCAGTGTTAAGGACTGTCTATGGAATTAGCACAGACTTAGGTCTGCTTAACGTTAAGAATGGTCTACGGAACTGGCGTACACTTAGATTTGCTAACAGTTAAGAGCTGTCTATGAAATTAGGAAACTTCTTTACGCAAAGCATACTTTGCGATGCTAAGATCGCCCAGATCCATTTAAAATCTAACCTATGATGACTGGTAAAGAACTGGTGATGAAAACCACCAGCATCGCTTTAGTCATTCTTCATTTCAATCACTGATTACAACTCCTTTGAAATAAAATAAACTCGTGTGAGAGAGAAGAGTAAAAATTCACAGATACGTCATTCTGGTCTGCCTGGATTGGAGAAAACTGAACTGGAAACCGAACTGTTCATCCCACAGTCACGCTATCATCCTATGAAGTTTAAAAGAAAAACACTCACCCATCTGCATCCAGAATCTGCGACATGGCGTCATCGCTGAAGGAAGTCTGGGAGGGGTTGCTGGGACTGCCGCACAGGTCCTGAGAGTCCTCAGTACGCTGGGTAGAGGCTGACTAAAAATAAATAAATAAATAAATATCTATAAAAACAAAACAAACACCATGAATGTCCACGATCAGCACAGCTCTCCGCATCATCCCCCCCCCCCCCAACCCCCCCCCCAAAAAAAAACAACAAAAAAAACAACAACAGATCACACAATTGCATAACAAAGCATGTTTTTGTGGGTGTTTTTAAATCACATAAAGTAACTGACTATAAAAAGAGAAATGTCCATAATTATCATAGCTCCCCTAAAATACATACACCACAACTGCAGGGTAATAAATTGTATAAAAAATTACAATAAAACAAATCACACTGGGCAACTGTCTACTGTAAAACTGACATTTAAAAAACGTCAGTTACAGCTGTGAAAGATACACAGGGCACTGTCTTCTGCCTTTTATCTGCTGTATGTCCCAAATGCATGTTGCACAAGTAGACTGTAATGTATACGGCCATCAACACATTTCCCAGTCAATGTTACTGTGAAACAGGCACTGTTACTGACTGGATGCTAAAATAAACTTTATTTCACATACCGATAGCGGAACACTTTTCACGCTAAACAAATCAGTCTTACTCCATGGTGAAAGACAAAAGTTAAAAATGCACCCATGTACATATTCCAACAAACACGCACATCCAAACCAATTCACAATTATCATTTCAGAACAAACCCTTGAAAAACGTTACAAAAGAGCCTTGAAAATAAGGAAGTTTAGAGGGGAGGGTAACAAAACACGTTAGTCATTAGAAACCTAGATAAATAGTGAAAATTTTGTTTTTCTTCTTCTTCTGCGTTCACTCGTATGCACGCGAGAGGGCTTTTACGTGTATGACCGTTTTTACCCTGCCATGTAGGCAGCCATACTCCGCATGCTGGGTATGTGCTTGTTTCCATAACCCATCGAACGCTGACATGGATTACAGGATCTTTAACGTGCGTATTTGATCTTCTGCTTGCATATACACATGAAGGGGGTTCAGGCATTAGCAGGTCTGCACATATGTTGACCTGGGAGATCGGAAAAATCTCCACCCTTTACCCACCAGGCGCCGTCACCGTGATTCGAACCCGGGACCCTCAGATTAACAGTCTAAATGCTTTCACCACTCGGCTATTGCGCCCGTCATTGTTTTTCTAAATCATGCAGAAAACATGGAACCCATCATCAGCACTGTCACTTACACTGCTGGGCTGCGTGTCCTGCAGGAGGCGAGACATGGGCGTCAGCGTCTCAAAGGACGAGTTGGGATCGATCCTCATCGTGTTGGCTGAAATGATACGCAATCAATGAATAGTTTTACAGAAAAGATTGCTGTTTGTGCATGCGTGTGTGCAATGATATTAAAAACTTTTCTTTGGGCATGTGTGTGCGTGTGTGTGTGTGTGTGTGTGTGTGTGTACATGTGCAAGCATGCGCACATGCTGGTGTGTGTGTGTGTGTTATGTATACCATGTGGGTTTGTGAGTGCCCAAATGCGCATGCATATGCATGTGTGTATGCTTTTGTGTGTGTGCAAGAAGGTGTGAGCACTTCAGATGAAACGCACAGTATTCATAGCTCTAAGCCAAACTAGAGGAGTGCGCTGCTGAAATGTTTCTCACTATAATTATCATTACATGTATCATAGTCTATTATTATTACCTGTATTCAATACATGTGTGCATGGATATACATGCACATGCCTTTAATCTTTGTGGGTATCAATACAAACATAATCCAGGCACTGAATGTACATATAGCATTTATGAACACTTACAAATATATCAGGTCATTTGCAGGTAAATGAATAAGCGACAAAATATATGAAGCATGCTAAACGTTTCCTTTCAGTTTAAAGAAACAATTCAAAATCAATTGTCAGATGCCTGACCTACCCTAACACCAATGACAATATCAAGGAAAACTTGAATAAAGCACCATCTTTTCAAACCTGCAGAAATAAGTCTTGATGCCTAAACCTACCTATACAAACTCTGATATCACTATCAATAAAACAAAATAAATGAAATACTTTTCATTTGAAATCTGTAGAAATATTCTATCAAGAAAAAAAATGAAACGCTTCTCATTTGAAACCTGTAGAAATATTCTATCAAGAAAAAGTTGAAATACTTCTCATTTGAAACGTGTAGAAAACATTCTCACTAATACAAGAGAGGCAAGGCCTTCAAGACTCACTTGTCATACACTTTAAAAAAAAATCCAAGCTTTTTATGTATTGAGTATAATGCATTTACTGTTATATTTATATTTTTTGTATTCTCTAAACTTGGCACTTTGATCTGATATTCGACCCAACAAAAGATCTGTCATTATTATCATTTTTTGTTCAAACAGGAACTTCTTTTGCTAAGCATGGAAGTTTTGCTTATTGCAAACGTTTTGGTGCAGTAGTACAATATGGGAAATTACTCTGTAATTAATGCTGGGGGACTTAGTTTGTTTTAAACTGATCTTTCTCATTTGAAATTATACTCAATACATAAAAAGCTTGGATTTTTTTTTTTAAAGTGCATCACAAGTGAGTCTTGAAGGCCTTGCCTCTCTTGTTTCAAAATGTAATGTTTAAGATGAGAAAGATCAGTTTAAAGCAAATTAAGTCCCCTAGCATTAATTAGAGTAATTTCCCTTTTTTTACCATCTGCACCAAAACGTTTGCAAAATAAATAAAACTTCCATGCATAGCAAAAGAAGTTCCTGTTTGAACAAAAAATGATAATTATGAATGCTCTTGTTGTTGGGTCGAATATCAGATCAAAGTGCCAAGTTTAGAGAATACAAAAAATATAAATATAACAGTAAATGCAGTTTGCATATAATTAGGTTTCTTTTTTTTGTGTGTGTGTGTGCCCATCCCAGAGGTGCAATATTGTTTTAAACAAGATGACCAAAAAGAACTGAATTTTTCCTATTTTTATGCCTAATTTGGTGTCAACTGACAAAGTATTTGCAGAGAAAATGTCAATGTTAAAGTTTACCACGGACACACAGACACAAACACATATACACAGACAACCGAACACCGGGTTAAAACATAGACTCACTTTGTTTACACAAGTGAGTCAAAAAGCACACTCACCTTTATACTTGGATGAATACCAACCTGCAAGTTTAGGGTCACAGGTTTTGGTGGGGTCCTGTGCGCAATGAAGCTGCGAGCTGTCGTCCTCGACCTCGTCATCACTGATGGTCAGACGGACGGACCGGCTCTGTGTCCTCCTCACTGAACCTGACCACACACTGACCACTGTCACACCACTGTCTGGTTTCTGTGGTGTGTGTTGTGGTGTGTGCTGTTATGTTTGTGTTGTGGTGTGTGTTATGGTGTGCGTGTTGTGTTGTGTTGTGTGTTGTTATGTTTGTGTTGTGGTGTGTATGTTATGGATGTGTGGTGTGTTGTGTTGTGTGTTGTTATGTTTGTGTGCTGTGGTGTGTATGTCGTGGTGTGTGTTGTGGTGTGTGTTGTTATGTTTATGTTGTGGTGTGTATGTTGTGGTGCGTGTGGTGTGTTGTGTTGTGTGTTGTTATGTTTGTGTTGTGGTGTGTATGTCGTGGTGTGTGTTGTGTGTTGTTATGTTTGTGTTGTGGTGTGTGTGGTGTGTGTTGTGTGTGTTGTGTTGTGTGTTATGTTTGTGTTGAGGTGTGTATGTTGTGGTGTGTGTTGTGGTGTGTGTTGTTATGTTTGTGTTGTGGTGTGTATGTTGTGGTGCGTGTGGTGTGTTGTGTTGTGTGTTGTTATGTTGTGTGTGGTGTGTGTGGTGTGTGTTGTGTGTGTTGTGTTGTGTGTTATGTTTGTGTTGAGGTGTGTATGTTGTGGTGTGTGTTGTGGTGTGTGTTGTTATGTTTGTGTTGTGGTGTGTATGTTGTGGTGCGTGTGGTGTGTTGTGTTGTGTGTTGTTATGTTTGTGTTGTGGTGTGTATGTTGTGGTGTATGTGGTGTGTGTTGTGGTGTGTGTTGTGTTGTGTGTGTGTTGTTATGTTTGTGTTGTGGTGTGTGTTATGGTGTGCGTGTTGTGTGTTGTGTTGTGTGTTGTTATGTTTGTGTTGTGGTGTGTATGTTATGGATGTGTGGTGTGTTGTGTTGTGTGTTGTTATGTTTGTGTTGTGGTGTGTATGTTGTGGTGTGTGTGGTGTGTTGTGTTGTGTGTTGTTATGTTTGTGTTGTGGTGTGTATGTCGTGGTGTATGTTGTTATGTTTGTGTTGTGGTGTGTATGTTGTGGTGTGTGTGGTGTGTGTTGTGTTGTGTGTTGTTATGTTTGTGTTGTGGTGTGTATGTTATGGATGTGTGGTGTGTTGTGTTGTGTGTTGTTATGTTTGTGTTGTGGTGTGTGTGGTGTGTGTTGTGTTGTGATGCTGTGTTGCATTGTGTCCTCACTGAACCCAACACACGCTGACCAGTCACATGCCCGTCTGATTTCTGTGTCATTTTTGTGTGTGTGTGTGGTGTGTGTTGTTGTGTTTGTGTTGTGGTGTGTATGTTGTGGTGTATGTGGTGTGTTGTGGTGGTGTGGTGTTTCTTGTGTTGTGTTGTGTGGTGGTGCATGTGTTGTGGTGTGGTGTGGTGAGATGTGGTGGTGAGGTGTGGTGGTGTGGTGTGTCTGAGTGTCTGTGCGTGTGTCTGTGTATGTGGTGTGTGTGTGTCTGTGTATGTGTATGTATGTGGATTGTTTGTGTGTGTGGCGGTGGGAGTGTGTCGGGGGCAGAGGGTGTGCACGTGTGCACGCTTGCAGGTACACATGTTAAAATGTGTGTTTACATGCGCATCATTTTTGTATATACACGTATGCAAATTCTGTCTGTATCATTTGAGAAAGGTGTCAATGCGTGCACATTGATCCATATACACTACACATCTGCTGTTAAAAAAAATAAATAAAATAAAAAAGAGCAGATGTCTGACCTTCACACTATATTGTATTTCTCTTATTTGTCACAACAGATTTCTCTGTGTGAAATTTGGGCTGCTCTCCCAAGGGAGAGCGTGTCGCAACACTGAGAGCGCCACCCATCTTTTTGTATTTTTTCCTGCTTGCAGTTTAATTATTTGTTTTTCCTATCAAAGTGGATGTTTCTACAGAATTTTGCCAGGGACAACCCTTTTGTTGCCATGAGCTGTTTTACGCTAAGCGCATGCTGCACACGGGACCTCAGTTTATCATCTCATCTGAATGACTTGCGTCCAGACCACCACTCAAGGTCTAGTGGAGGGGGAGAAAATTCTGACGACTGTACCGTGATTCAAACCAGTGGGCTCAGATTCTCTCACTTCCAAGGCGGACGCATTATCTCTAGGGCCATCACTCCACATAAACCCAACATGCTGGTCAGGCCTTACCACCATAAGAACTTCATGACACTAGTGAAACAGGAAAACTTTGCTCACCCAGGCTGTCATTCCCATCAGCAGCTTCCTCCTCCTCATTCTCTTGGTTCTCATCATTGTCTTCCTCTTCATCGCTCTGATCCAATCTCAGCTGCAGTCGGTCAGAATCTTGGAACAGGTCCTCATCGTCCTCTTTCATGTCGTTGATCTCGGCACAGACCGGGCGCTGCTGAGGCCCATCGTCATATTCGTCATCATCGTCATCATCCTCTGCTTCATCATCCAGGAACGGGTTGTTCTGAAACAGAAAGTGTTACATGATCCAGTATGACTTGCAACAGCAGCGCATCAACTTTTACACACATGCACACACACAAACACAAAACCCTTTCAAACCCATGTTTTTCAAATTTAAAACACAAATAATTTATGCAGTTTTGTTCTTTCTCAACTAATTGGCGGCGGAAACAAAACAATACTCTTGAATACTAGCAAAGAAACTGAAACAACATTGACCAAAAAGCAAAACAAAACAAAAAGTTTTCCAAGGATTTACTTTTAATTCACCTTTTGTGAAAGTCAGTGTAAGGCTTTGTCTGAAAATATTTTCTATTTCACCTTTTGTGAGTACACTGGAGGTTAGCGTAAGGCTTCATCTCGACATACTTTTTATCAAATCATGATCCACAAAATGACCGTACAAAAGCTACAAACCCAGTCGACTTTTTTCTCCTCCCACTCTTCAAAGCCAGCCTCCTCTTCGTCCTCTGTGTCAGAGCCGTCGGTCATTTCTGCCTCCTCCTCCTCTGCAGGCAGTCCATCCTCGGCTCTCTCCTCGAAGCCCTCCTCGTTCTCCATCCTGTAAAGCTGCTGGCGTCGCTCGTACGCTGCCTCCCTCTGCTTCCGCATCCCCACTTCCAGCTTGGCTTTTAAAGCTTGCAGCCGGTTACCTGGAGAAAACCCACACCCCCTTTTCAACAAGTCTCTACATGATTAACGTAAGGCACTTTGTTCCACATCTGTATTCTCTGCATCAACATCTACTTCTTCCAAATAAGTCTGTGTAAGCGTGTGTGTGCATGCATGCATGTGTGTGTGTGAGGTTGTGTTATTGACACAAAATATTCAACAGAACAGACTACAGACAGACAGACAGACAGACAGACCTGATGTGTGTGCGATGGAGGACAGGTCCAAGTCAGCCTCCCCCTCAGTGCGATACGTGACCGTCTTCAGTTTCAGGCCCTTCGTCTGCCCTTCCTCGCCCGTCTTCTCCACAATACTGCCGCACATCCAGGGACAATGAAAAAAACTGAACTCACTACCAGAAAAATGAAAACAAATTTAAAAAAAAAAAAAAAAAAGAAAACTAATAAAAAAAGAAACCAAAAAATCCGTCAAAGACTGTGGGACAGAAACAGCACATTTTTTTCTACACAATATTGCAACACAGTCACGCACAATAATGGAATCAAATGCACGATCAGAAAAATCAATACAAACGGATAAAAACAGAGACTGGTAAAAACACAGCACATGTTTCTCTTCAGTGTCACACAGTCATGTAGCCATGTACAATAACCAAACTAAAAAGACTCGGAACAAAATGATAAAACAAAGCAAAATAAATCTTCAAACAGACTGCAGAATGGAAACACACTTCATGTAATCTTCAAGCTGCATGTAAGAAGGTGCATGTGTGTGCAGAAGACATTTTCAAATAATGTTTCTAATCACATGATACATCCAGTATCGGGGTGTAGCTGAGCATGCGACTTCAGCAAAACCAAGTAAATCATCCCTTCACATCATATCAACCCAGTAGATCATCCCTTCACATCATATCAACCCAGTAAATCATCCCTTCACATCATATCAACCCAGTAAATCATCCCTTCATCGCTTAACATCATATCAACCCAGTAAATCATCCCTTCACATCATATCAACCCAGTAAATCATCCCTTCACATCATATCAACCCAGTAAATCATCCCTTCACATCATATTAACCCAGTAAATCATCCCTTCACATCATATCAACCCAGTAAATCATCCCTTCACATCATATCAACCCTGTAAATCATCCCTTCACATCATATTAACCCAGTAAATCATCCCTTCACATCATATTAACCCTGTAAATCATCCCTTCACATCATATTAACCCAGTAAATCATCCCTTCACATCATATTACTTTTTTTATTAGTCTTCTTCCTTCCACACATTTACTGTTTCCTCAATGTCTAAAAGCAAGAAAGACACTCACCTGATTTCCACATTTCTGGACTTTTTCGGCTCCTTCTTGGGATAATGACGCATCAACCGCTCCAGCAGACGATCAACGTTTGATTTCTTTTTCTTCTCCTGCTTGTCTGAAGCTTCTTCATCCAAAATGATGAAATCCCCACCCCCTTTCCCTATAGCTGGCACCACCCCTTTTTGAGCCAGCTCCTCCACAATCTTTTGACGAGCCGATTTCAGAGAGTTCTGCTGACTCTCTTCTGAAACCATGTCTTTGTCAGAGGTCTTTTTCTGCGATGTTGCCTTCACTGGAGATGAAGCATTCAGCTGTTTACTGAAGTCGTTTTCTATACCACTGTCGTCCTCGCACGACTGTTTTCCTTTCCTGTTAGTTTTCACAGCATGCTCATTCTTCTCCATTGATGCTCCTGTGACTTGCTCGCCTTCCACAGTCTTTTCATCGCTAACAACGTCAGACTCTAGCGACTCTTGTACAGAATCGGTCACACGTTCACTTTCCTGGGAGTCCCCTTCTTTCACAGACAAAGATTCCACGTCTTCAATCTGCTGTGACTGGGACATCTCAGCCACTGGGGGGGAATCGAACTGTTCAACAACCGTCTCACCCACATCCGAGACATTCTGAGAGTCTGTTCTCTCCGCGACACCCCCACAGCCCTGCACAGTTTGTGAAGAAGCGTCAAGGTCACTCCCTTTCAACGTGTTCTGGGAGTCAAACAGCCCGTCTGAATGGTTGCTTACTAAATCAGGCAACTCGTCTTCTCCTAAGGGACAGGCAACAGTATCAGACACCTGAGAAGGATGTGTTTCTTTTCCAGAGGCTTTGTGTGAATGCGCACCTTGGCTCTGAGTTTCCACACCACTGGAGACGATGCCTGAATCCGGGAGGGACTGCTGGGAGTGAGTGACGGATGACTGTTTCTCATTTCTCTGTGACGAACGTCTTCTATGACTACTTACACTTGGAAGTTTCTCTATGCTTGACACTGCAATCTTCTCCTGGATGATTTTGGCTCTTCTGCACAAGACAAAGAATAACAATAAAAATACAGAAGTATGCTCTAGGTGCTTTACAAATCAAATACATAAAATTAATCTAGTAAGCACATAAGATGAAGTAGAAACATGTATAAAAGTCACAAAAGGACAACGATCGTCATTAATATTATAAAAGCACAATTTACAAAACCCACAAGGTAATTCTCTCAAAGCAAAAAGTGTTGCTCTCCAGCATACATATACAAAACCGTACACAAACATAATACAAGCAACAATCAGAAATGATGACAAAAAGCATGGAGAAAACAAAAATAGTAAACCTACACCATTCCCCACAAATTCATGAACTAAAAAGCATGACTACAGATCACTCTATTTTCAGAAAGTAAACATGTTGGGACATTCAAAATCAGACCATGAGAGATACTGTGTACCTCAAATTGACATTCCTGCAAAGCAGACCTACCATTGTGTTCTGCAAGAAATGATACACTGAAATTTTTCAAACAAATAATTTTTCACAAATAAGTGTGATTTTCCTGCACCATTTAAACTGATTTTCTAAATCAGTTCAAAACTGAGTAACAGTAAATAAAAAACGAAAACAAAACAACACGAAACAAACACCCACACACACATAAACCACACACAATATTTACAAAACAACACAAAACAAACAGTCACACACATATAAACAACACACAATCTTTACAAAACAACACAAAACAAACACTCACACACACATAAACAACACACAATCTTTACAAAACAACACAAAACAAATAGTCACACACATATAAACAACACACAATCTTTACAAAATAACACAAAACAAACACTCACACACACATAAACAACACACAATATTTACAAAACAACACAAAACAAACAGTCACACACACATATAAACAACACACAATCTTTACAAAACAACACAAAACAGTCACACACATATAAACAACACACAATCTTTACAAAACAACACGAAACAAACACCCACACACACATATAAACAACACACAATCTTTACAAAACAACACAAAACAAACACTCACACACACATATAAACAACACACAATCTTTACAAAACAACACAAAGCAAACAGTCACACACATATAAACAACACACAATCTTTACAAAACAACACAAAACAAACAGTCACACGCAATCTTTACAAAACAACACAAAACAAACAGTCACACACATATAAACAACACACAATCTTTACAAAACAACACAAAGCAGTCACACACATATAAACAACACACAATCTTTACAAAACAACACAAAACAAACAGTCACACACAATCTTTACAAAACAACACAAAACAAACAGTCACACACATATAAACGACACACAATCTTTACAAAACAACACAAAACAGTCACACACATATAAACAACACACAATCTTTACAAAACAACACGAAACAAACACCCACACACACATATAAACAACACACAATCTTTACAAAACAACACAAAACAAACAGTCACACACAATCTTTACAAAACAACACAAAACAAACAGTCACACACATATAAACGACACACAATCTTTACAAAACAACACAAAGCAGTCACACACATATAAACAACACACAATCTTTACAAAACAACACAAAACAAACAGTCACACACATATAAACGACACACAATCTTTACAAAACAACACAAAACAAACAGTCACACACATATAAACAACACGCAATCTTACTCAATATCCCCAATGGTTCCCCTTTTCAAATTCTTGTACACTTCCTGCTTTTTCTGTGCTCTTGCTAAGAAATCTTTGAGAGACTTTGGGGCTGGCTTGTGATAAGGCAGGCTCACATGGGTCTCTGAAAACACACACACACACACACACACACAAAATCAACTTGCTAGAAACCGGCTCACATTTTCTTTTAATCATGTCTGTAGATTAATACACATTACTCCCACAACTTTTTAACAGTGCAACAAAACAACTAGAAATCTAAGAGCGGAATCACAGTATACAATGATACTTCATCAAATTCAGCATATCTCCCCCCCCCCCACCCCCGGCCCCCATCTCCCCCCCTGATCCAAAAACGAAGTACGACTGCCCATATGGCAGGGATAAAAACTGTTATACATGTAAAAGCCCACCCATGTATACAAGTGAATGCGGGAGTTGCAGCCCATGAACGAAGAACCAGTTCAGCATATCATGAAACTGAGCAGTTACGAAGATGTTTTGTAACAACAGTCATAAGCACTTCACAGAAACAGTGTAAACATTGAAGCACAGCAACTAATACTGGTTCAAAGAATTTCAAAAGGAATAAAAGCTTCTTTAATCATTTCATCTGAATTTCAAGTCTTTTTCTTCCAGACACTTTTTTTCTTTTTTTTTTCTTTTCTTTTTACACCTCACCTCGAATAAGTCTCTGCGATTCACTGCGCAGTGCCAGCATGTCGTCTTTTGTCGGTTTGCATTTGCGTGACTTCTGCTCTCTGGGTTTCTTGGCTGCACCCTGTCAGACAGACCCACAGTGCTGATGTACGCTCCACACAGAAAACACCCAGTTCCACAGCAGTCAGTCCACTGACCCGACACAGAAACTTGTGAAGCGGTTGTCAAACTACACCATGATAACAAAAAAACAACAGCAAATCATTTCCTACTGCAGATCATGGCAGTATCCACATAAACCCAACCCCTCATTTTTGAGAGTCAAAACAGACGCTATCTTATTCATTAAGACATCTTGCTATAGCGCATATTCTTGAAGTTCTACACAGCTGAACGATCAGTGTACTGGACTTGCTGTAGCACCTGGATGATTCATGGTTCAAACTTTGGTATTACGTGATGGATGAACGATGGCTATGTTTTCAAAGTTGAAGGTGAGCGTTAATGTGCACACCTGCAAATGCCTCGTCCCTCTTTATATGTATAAGCAAGCAGATCAATCTAATAATAATCATAAAATGCAGGCTTCTATAGCACAGTACCCCCATCTCAGATGGGGCTCACAGCGCTTTACAATAAAATATACAAATTTACGACTATGTGTCGTAAAATATGTACAAATTCAACACAGTTTCACATGACACTGGCTAAAATATGCATATGTAAGACTAAGTGACATCAAAATATGTAAATCGACACAGCCGCCATCACAGTCTCAAATCACACAGGTACAAATCACAGCAAAACACATTCACCATTGTCAAAAATATACACCAAGGAACCCGTCTATGCACTTAACATCCTGGATGGTTGGCATGAGGGTCATGCTATTGGAAGTGTCATTTTAAACTTATTCTATAAGGTGGTGCTCCGTCAGGTTCAACAATGACATCTATGTGCAGGAGCGGACTCGCAGGTGACTGTGGAGTCCAAGGCAGGAACGGCAAAGACATCCGCAGAGGGGACAGGGAAACTGGCTTGGAGGTTTGGGTGCCATATATACCATTAAAAATCAACTGAAAACTATTCACTTAAAATTTCATAGGATCATATACACTATTTGAATAGTTAATTTTTTCTGGGATTGAGCATATTTGTATTGCTGGAATTACCTTTAATTTCTTAAGCTTTTTCAAGAGTTTTGGGTCAATCGCTGATTCCTCAAAGTCCTTGTCCTCTGCGCTGTCATATTCTGGACCCGCCGCTGAAAAAAGCAGGTAGAAAACACTTCTTCAATCACTTCTTGAGCATGTTTGAATGCCTGAATACAAAAAAGTACACATAAATGCCTGAAGTAAAGCACACAATAGCGCACAGCACGAACATACATGCAGACACGGGGATGGACAGACAATACAATTTTCACACAGCCCATGCAGGCACACTAACTGAATGGTTAATATTAGATTTTCAATTTGAGGGTGCTGGCTTCATCCCAAGTGTCAGCGCCCACAGATTAACTCACTCCGGACGATGGAACGCTATAGCGTTCCTGATGTAAAGTAGCGTTCCGGATGACAGAACACTATAGCGGTTTCGACAATTAAAATTTTTTCCATGTTTTCCTCATGGGGAAGCATAATAATCGCAGCTACACCGGGCTTTGTGAACGTGTCAAGGGTTGAATGGAAAGTTTCTTCATGAGTTTCCATAACAACACACTCCACAGCGAGCCAGCAAGTTCAGGACCCCACACGACAAGCTAATCTGTATACGTATCGAAAATGGCATTGCAGGCGATACAAGTGGAAATTTTTGGAGCAAACTAGATCACAACAGTGGCTTTTACTGCTGCTGAAGTGACTGAAATGCTTCAAACTGAAGGTTTCAACGTCAACAAGGATGATGAAGACGTTGAGTAAAACTGCAGAGAAGAAAGCTTCCAGCAAGAAGCTACTGACAGTGACTCAGCTTCTGAGAGCAGTGAAGAGGGAGGGGGGTGGGTGTTCACACGACGTGAGCTGAGGGATCAGTGGGTCAAGACAGTGAGTTTCATTCACTTACTTTTTTTTGTGTTTTTTGTGATTTTTTTTCCTAACCCTAACAAATGGATCCTCTGAAGGGAAAGCATGGGAGAAAACTATTCGTTCAGAGTGAGTTAAGGGAAGTAACCTTAGCCAGGTCAACATGTGCAGAACACCCAGTGCCTTAATGCCTCTCATATGTATACACGTGCAAATGATTAAATACTGTATACGCATTTCATTGATCCCATAATTCGTGGGATATGGGAACACGAACAAATACAGCATGCACTGATCCAAAAACAGATTATGGTTGGCTATATGGAGTAAAAATAGTAAATAAAATTGAAAGCACACACACAGATCTGTACAAGTGTACTTTGGACATGCAGCCCATGAATACAGAAAAGAAAAGTATAACACAGAACTATTTTGCTGCACACAGATATGTACATACACATACCTGAATGTACAGGTTGAGTGTCAAGTCAGGTTTATCGTACAGCCCCATTTTGATAACTTGTCAAAACTACAAATCCAAAAACATGAACCAACAAAGGAAATAAAAAATCATCACAATACCTCTGTCAAGATCATTGTCTTCATCGCTGCTGTCTTCTGCATCAAACAGATCACCATCAAACTTCATTGGACCCTGAAAGCAAAAAAATATTTTAAAACTATGGATTTGGGAGTAAGCATATTCACATAGAACACTAAAAAACAAATAAACAACAACAAAGAAAAAAGGATTATATTATTGCTCAAAAACAAAACACTGAAGCTTGTACGACCCTAATCCACTGAAAGTATGAAGCTAACACAGGAATATGCTTTCAGACTAACCAATGTCCACGTAAAAGCTATGTCACCTACAATCAAGTTATCAGGTAGGGTTGGTTCACCTTTTTGATATTCTTTCTAAAGCTATTTCACTCTTCATTACATAAACTTGAAGGGCAGCCAAACCACTTTAGTTTGTTGATACCATTTTATGCAAGCCATCAAGAAACGTTTTTTTCTCTTAAAACTACTGGAGATGTGCCATACACATGTATACAATATGCAGTAAACACATGGTATAAAGAATTTGCTGCAATGTAATAGGCAGTCAAACAGTTCACCGTGGTCTTCTTGCTCATTTAATAGAATGACTGAATCGCTGAGAGTAGGCATGACACATGTGTTTTGACAGGTATACGATTGTGCCCAAGGTAATGTTAAATAATGAATCTTATGTGTGAAAGGAGCATGAAAGGGGTGATTTAGGAACCTGTGTCAGAAATACACATCTATGATTGTTGGGAAGCCTGAGCAGACACACTCAATACACGTAAGTAGTTAGTAGTACGTAAGTAGTACACCTAGCTACCAGATCCTGTTTTTTTACTCACCTGTGAAGCCTCCCCATTCTCTGAAACTTCACCGTCATTCTCATCTCCAGGACCCTCATCAGCATCTGCAAAAGTGCGTAACACTGTTAGTATTTCAGTTTCAGTTTCTTGAGGAGGCGTCACTGCGTTCAGACAAGTTCATATATATACACTACACCACATCTGCTGGGCAGATGCCACACCAGCAGCATACCCAAGCGCGCTTAGAAAGGCCTTGAGTGCATGTATCTCATATATTTGTGTACCTGTCAGAGTGGACTTCTTCAACAGGATTTTGCCAGGACAACGCTCTCGTTGCCATAGGTTCTTTTTCAGTGCACCAAGTGCGTGCTGCACACGGGACCTCGGTTTATCGTCTCTTCTAAATGACTAGATGCTCAATTTGATTTTCCAGTCAAACTTGGGAGAAAGGCCAAGAGCGGGATTTGATCCCAAACCCTCACAGACTCTTGTGTATTGGCAGATAAGCGTCTTAACCACTCTGCCACCTTTTTCCTCAAAAACACTACTTGGCCCACATGGGGGGCTGTTAATAAGTCTGCACATTACAGCTGTTGTGTCTTCAAAATAAATTAGATATGCCGGTAAAGGATACTTCTCCAGTGGTGTTTTTCACCTATCAGTATTGTGGAAACATGTACTTCAATTTTCATCTTTCTCCCTTGTGCAGTGTCTGAATATATAGATATAGGGAATAGTTGAAAAAAAAGTCTTTACAATGTAAAGTCTGGCACTTTCGCACTTGATACTGATAAGAAAACCCCATTATTTACGTATACAACACAAATGTGTGCATATACGACTATTACAAGCATCTACACATACAAGCAAACACATGAGATGGACTGGCAGACAATCAAATCATGGTCATCACACCTATTCCATTTTCACATGTATGCGAATCAAAATCACAAAGGCACATACTGAACCTGACACATCATTTGAAATCATATCCACTCACCTGATTTCACCGTCTCGTCCTCTTTGTCTGAATCTTGAAGGACCTTTTCTAGGACTTCATCTGCTGTCTGTTAATAATAAACAAAGAAATTGATGACCACACAGTTGTCCCTCCAAACGAAACACTTTTAGCTGTGTTCATAGTCCAGTCAAGTTTTCCTACTAAAAACATTTTACCTTCAATTATAACTTTAATGGACCATGTGTCGAATCAAGTATCAATTTTTTCATACAGTATATCACAAAGATGTTTTAAACAGGCATAGTTATATAGAGCAGATCCTAGAACAACTGTTTTTATATGAGGAAAAGAAACACAAAACTTTGTTGTACAACATAAAGTGATGTACTGTTTGGAACAGAACCACGGTGTCAAGTGGGACTAAAACCGAGAGTGAAAGGATAAATAATTCTGCTTGGGGAAACTAAAATAATTTTCATTGCCACTTTTTACAAAAATTGAAACATTGGCAACACCTAAAATCTTAATCCGTGAAACTGAATGAAAACATTTTGAGATCTGAGTTCTCTTTGGTGTGATCTTTGGCTTTTACCTCAAGCTCTGATTGTGTTTTTTCAAGGTGGGCAAAAGATTAATCAGCCACAAGCAGTTCTTTGACAGAGAATGATATCTTAAAAAAACTGAAGTGAAAAGAATCCAATAATATCGCTTGCCGACCAAAATAAAACAAGTCCCACAACTATTGTGAGAATTGGATCAGCTGATTTTCAAAAGATAAGACTAAAAGCAGCAAATACATTTCTGTCATCTGTGCCTCAGTGACAGACTTGGCCTTTGGTATGTTTCATTTATTCTTACTTGTTAGTAATCTCAGAATAGATTTTGACATGATCAAATTCACTCATTATCCATACCTTTGAATAAAGAAATTAAAAACTGAAAAATTACAAACAGCTTGAAGGAATTTAAGTGACGAATATCACAAACATGAATGAAAAGCAGAGAGATGGAGACAGACAAGCAGACACACACACACACACACACTCACAAACACAGGGAAAAAAACCATACCAGTTTCTTCACAACTGGTCTTTTCTTTTTTGATGCTGGCGTTGCTGGGAGAGAAAACAAACCAACCAATGCATGTTAAAGCCTATTTCCAGCATAAAAGTCAAATATTTACATTGAGGCCCACTTGTGACCCACACCAAAGCATCAAAGGCAATTTTATTGTACGCTTTCCTTACAAATATTTCAGCCACTATCATTCCAGCTACTGATATATGAGACTAAAACTGTCATGAAATATTTCAGTTACGCTGTAATTAGATGCCTCAACAATCATCTCAAAGTTGAAATAACAAAGGCAACTCTGTGCGTGCTACAAGTATGCAAGCATGCAGTTTCAGTTTCAATTTCAATACGGCGTCAAAGCATGCAGACTGGTCCACATAATGTGCACTACATCTGCATTTTAAGTAAAACAAGACAGGCAAGGCATTCAAGACTCACTTGTGATAAATTAAGTCCCCTAGCATTAATTACAGAGTAATTTCCCTTTTTTACTCTCTGCACCAAAAACATTTGCAAAATAAATAAAAATTCCATGCTTAGCAAAAGAAGTTCCTGTTTGAACAAAAAATGATAATAATGACTCCTCTTGTTGTGTCAGAAATAAGAGGTCAAAGTGCCAAGTTTAGAGAATACAAAAAATATAAATATAACAGTAAATGCAGTTTGCATATAATTAGGCTTCTTTTTTAAAAAAAATTTTGTGCCCATCCCAGAGGTGCAATATTGTTTTAAACAAGATGACTGGAAAGAACTGAATTTTTCCTATTTTATACCAAATTTGGTGTCAACTGACAAAGTATTTGCAGAGAAAATGTCAATGTTAAAGTTTACCACGGACACACAGACACACGGACACACACACACACACACACAGAGACAACCGAACACTGGGTTAAAACATAGACTCACTTTGTTTACACAAGTGAGTCAATAAAGATGCTTGACCTACACAGAAATCCAGTGTGCATGTAAGACCTTGAGATCCAACCCTAGTTTTGTGAAAAACATCACTATAAACTGAAACAGAATAATCAAAATCAGACAAACAAATAAGTAAATGCATTAAACCATAATAAAAAGATTGAAACACAGAAGGCACGCACGCACCCATCTGATACCAATATCCATGGCAACAGTTATGGGAGAACATCTACTCCTGAAGCAAACCTGCTATAAGATCTATGAAAACTGAAAACCAAGACTGGGAACAAATGAGCTTGATGACATTTACTAGCTGAAAATTCCTGCTTATTTTTCTGGATCAAGTTTTCAAAAGAAATCCAAAAGCACCCATCATGAAACAGCAGTTGGGAGCATTTTGTCAAGAAAATTGCGCAACGTCTATGCACTCATTGTCTGTGTGCAAGTGAATGCGTTTGTGTTAAGAGCTAGTGTGTGTATGTTTCTCAGTATGTTTGTCTGCATATTTCTGCATTACATTTCATCTTGTCACATATTTCTGTTATTCTAAAACATATGTTGGAATCATAGAGGTATTCAGGTCTGAACACACATTTCCACAAACTGACAAAGAAAATAAATTACAGAAAAGAAAAGAAAGTTCCTCAGTCTTATACGTGACCATGCACAAATATTCCTTACTTTCCACATTATCCTCAAGTGAACTGTTACTGGCTTCTTCCTGGTCGTTGTCCTTTTCTGCGCTGATGTCTTCGTCTGCATTTTCATTGACAGCGTCTCCAGCACCATCATCATCATCGTCGTCATCATCATCAATTATCATCTGAATTGACACAAAATCATTATTATATAATCAATTATCAAATTTGCAATCAGTTGATTTAGTATTGTGTGATCTATGCTGCTTTGGTAGATTAATTCATACAGTCTATGATATACGTCAGTGATATCATGCTGAGCTCTAAAAGCTCCTGGACATATGCTGATATCAAAATATCTATGTTGTTGCCACTGTTTGGTGTGTTTCTAGCAAATTAAATCTATTGATTTCTGCCATTGTTTGTTGATCTACACATATACACTATATTAAGTACATGTGAAGATGCAAGTTCTTTTCAGTTTGCTGCTTGTTGTGGCTGAAGGTTTGCACGTAAACTGGAGAGCATGCATTCCTCTGTATGAACTATACTTGTGGACTGTGTTCTGCTGTATGGCATGTCATGTGTGTGTACGTATGTGTGTGTGTGTGTGTGTGGTGTCTGTTCATCTCTATTAGTCTATAAATATAGATATGTATTTGTATTGTGTGTGTGTGTTGTCTGGTGTGTGTGTGTGTGTGTGTGTGTGTGTGTGTGCGCGCGCGCGCGCACATGAACATGCATGTACCTGTGTGCCTTTAGTCTGAGTTTTCACAGTAACAGCGTAAGGAATAATAGATGATTGCAGATGTGGAAAAGGAGTAAAAGAAGAAAAGAGACAGTGACTGAATGAGGAAGAGAAGAGTAAAGAGACAAATGTAAGAGAGATAAGTGAGCAAAATGTGTCACTGACATGTAACTTTAACCTACTATACATTTCAACTATAAAAGGAATGAACGCATCATCGTGCATGCATATATATATATATATATATATATATATATATATATAAAAGGAATGAACGCATCATCGTGCATGCATATATATATATATATATATATATATATATATATATATATATATATATATATATGCATGCACGATGATGCGTTCATTCCTTTTATCTTGCATCTTGGTGCATCATGGCTATATATATACATGTCCGTGCATGCGGATGTGTGCATCACTGCATCTTGGTGCATCATGCCTATATATGTATATATACACACATACACACACACACACACACACACACACACACACAATGTCCATGCATGCGGATCTGTGCATGACTGCATTTTGGTGCATCATGCCTATATATATATATACATGTCCGTGCATGCGGATGGTTGCATCACTGCATCTCGGTGCATCATGCCTATATATATATATACATGTCCATGCATGCGGATGTGTGCATCACTGCATCTTGGTGCATCATGCCTATATATATATACATGTCCGTGCATGCGGATGTGTGCATCAATGCATCTTGGTGCATCATGCATATATATATATACATGTCTGTGCATGCGGATGTGTGCATCACTGCATCTTGGTGCATCATGCATATATATATATACATGTCCGTGCATGCGGATCTGTGCATCAATGCATCTTGGTGCATCATGCATATATATATATACATGTCTGTGCATGCGGATGTGTGCATCACTGCATCTTGGTGCATCATGCATATATATATATACATGTCCGTGCATGCGGATCTGTGCATCACTGCATCTTGGTGCATCATGCCTAAAAACGTCAATGCATTAGTGATTACCCTTTTCGACCGCTTCTTTGTTGTCTGGATTCCTTCATCTTCTGACTCACTCTCCATGGTCACGTCTACAAAACATACAACAACAAAAAAAAGCATAAATGTGTAAAGGAATATCAATAGCAAGTAAACTAAACTGAAAGTGAAATTTGGGACTCTGAAAATGATTTCGAAGTAGTGCTTTGTAAGCAGGCACATCTGAAGAAAGAAACATACAGAAAGGAATATATATATATATATGTTTCAATAGCATTAGCAAATAAAACGAACTGAAAATGAAATCTGCGATTCTAAATTCTTTTAGAATGTATTTAAATGTCCTTTGTAAGCAGGCATGTCTGGCAAAAAAAACAAAAAAAAAAACAAAAAAGTTTTATCTTGTTTCATCCTAAAACAGTCACATAACCTCTCTCTCATGTGATGAAATCAAACATCAAATGATCAATGGAATGTGATTTAAGCCTACACCCGCAATTGACGATAATCACAGAAAATACAAATCAACTTGAAAAAGTAATCCGACTGTCATGAACAAGGAAGTTGTCTGTAAGTGTGTGTGTGTGTGTGTGTGTGTGTGAGAGAGAGAGAGATTCAGATTGTCATGAACAAGGAAGTAGACTGTAAGTATGCATGTGTGTGTGTCACTGTGTGTGTGTGTGTGTGTGTGTGTGTGTGTGTGCGCGTGTGCGTGCGTGTGATGGGGTATATGTGGTGTTACATACTCTGTGTGTGTGTGTGTGTGTGTGAGTGTGTGAGTGGTGTGTGATGAGGTATGTGTGTGTGTACATGTGTGTGTGGTGTGTGGGGCTGGAGGGGGGGGGGAGGGTGTATACAGGTGAGTGCAGTGTGTGAGCGTGTGTGCATGGTCTTCATCAGTTCATGTGTCGTATTCTAAATTCATATAATATTACCTTGCACATTTTCCACTGGGCCTTCATTCTCCATCCCCAGATCAAATTCTTGCTGAACAGTTGATTGTGACATTTCCCTGTCAAACTCTCAGGTCTCACTCTCAGGTCTTGAAATGGCAATGTCACCTTTTACAACAAACAAAAAAATATCATACACTTTTGTTACCTTTTTTTCAGTTGCATAAAACAGGGAATGTTCAGTACAAACATGTCTGTTGTTGTACTTCTTTCACTTCTGCCATACAAATATATTTTCAAATATTATAACTGAATCAGCTAGATATTTAGACAGGCACAACAGCCAAGTGGTTAAAATGTTGGATTCTCAATCTGAGGGTCCCCAAATTCAAATCCCAGTCTGGTGGGCAAAGGGTGGAGATTTTCCAATCTCCCTGGTCAACAGATGTGCAGGCCTGCTAGTGCCTAAACCCCCTTTGTGTGTATACATGTATATTATATCTCTCTCTCTCAAAACACACACACACACACACACACACACACAGAGAGAAGATCAAATACGCACATTAAACTTTAAGTATTGTATCTATGTCGGCATTCGGTGGGTTATGGAAACAAGAACATACCCGGCATGCACCCCCCACTCCCAAAACAGGGTATGACTGCCTACATGGCAAGGGTAAAAATTGTCATACTCAGCCCATTCATGTATATTAACCCTTTCGCTGCCAGGAAAATAAAATTTAAGTGAAAATCTATTTGCCAGGGTTTTTTCCACAAAAAAACAGGTATAAATTTTCCAAAAATTCTGTGCTCTTTGTTATTGGAGAAAGACCCATACAAGTATATATTTTCTGAAAGGTAAATGAATAAAGAATACTAAACACATGCTGTTTTCCCATTTTATATACTTTTAGTGACATGCTGTTGTTTTGAAATCAATGTTTTGTTTTTTGTCACATTTTCAACTTGTTCATTACAAATAGGTAATTTGCACAAAAATATATTTTCTGGACAAATGGATATCTGCAAACACAAAATCATACCAGAGCAACCACAATATATAATATATATATATTTAAGAGATAGATACACAATGCATTGTGACTTCTCCAAGTGATAAGATGGATGTGAGGCCACGCCCCCTCAGTCTCCACCCCCCCCTCCACTTCACCCCTCTCACACGGTCACTTGATCCAGTTCTCATCAGACCGCGTTGGCTGAGTGCCAAGAATATCGCTCACACTGTGTCCTGCTACTAATTCGGTCATGTTCTGTCATCTGCTAACATTTGTACAGCCGGCATCACTCACTGACAGTCGCATCTTGGCCACTCTCTTGATTGCTCCCTTTATTTTCTATCAGATCGTCCTATAAATGTTCATCACTGTCTTCTCCTTCGAATTCACGCTTCAATTCTTTCTGAGCATCAGGTGAAGAAAGAAATCTTGATTGATTTAATTCATCACGATCGCATGTCTTGAGCAGGGCGTCAGTCCGACATTTTGTTGAGCGAGCGAGGGCAGAAGTCAGGCAAACACTGGGACAGACCCAACCAAAACGTTCAAATAAAGGACTGCTTCATGACGTAGATGGGGTTTCTAGCTATGAATTGAATCTAGAGAGATTCCCCAGGCTAAAGCTACCACTATTTTTGTCAACAAAGTGAATGCAAACCAGGGAAATGTCAGAATATTTCGATGACGAGTTATCTCGTCATTGTGGCAGCGAAGCATACATGCTTGCCATGACGAGTTTTCTCATCATATAGGCAGCCTAGGGGTTAATTATTATGAGTAAATGTGGGAATTGCATCCCACATACCAAGAAGCTTCATATCTCTTTTTTTATATCATATATTTATCATGTCAATAAACATCAGGTCTTTGCACTGAACAGAGAAGCAGTGACTATTAAATGATGTGTATGTGTGCACACTCACACAAAGTAAAACACAAATATGTACTGTGGTGCACCCTGATAATGATACATGCAAGATGGACAGTCATGAGTTAAAACTTTAAGATCATTCAGCAATTATATCCTGATCAAGTTCTGCCAAATGAAAAAGACAGTTGAAGTTTGTGCTGTGGTAAATGTAATCCAATCACAATCCTCAAGTTCTTCATGGATACAAATTTAATGTATCCCACCACAATTCATTAACTGTATTTCTAGAGACCAGTACTAGTAGTTGACACAGAACTCTATCTTTTATGCTTACATGATCTTAGACTTGTGTGAACTGGCTGAGAGTGACTGAGTCAGAAACATTGGCAGTTTCAGTTTCTGGGCATCAGTACATAAGTACATAAGCCAAAAGTGTGGTCAGGCTTTGTGAGCCTACCAAACATCACTTGATTTACTGATGACTTTGTCATGGTTGATGCATACTCATTTACTGGGTATTTTTGTTTCCATTTAACCCACAGAGCACTGACAAAATGACATCCATGGATAACATTAACAAAATTATATCTTTCAAATGCAAATTATCTGAGTGATACTTATAGATCTGTGTAAACACACATGGAGGGTTCAGTTCAGTTTGTTTCTTTTATGACAAGACATGGCTCTCAGATTTTTGATGGGCATTTATTATCATTATAAAATCAAAGTATGAATCTTTCAAGCTCTATCAGTCTATGTCTATCAGTATCAGTATCATTGTATGTGTGTTGAAAGTGATTTTGTGCTATCAGCGTATGTCCTCTGTATATTTTGGTGTATTTCTCTCTGACCATTGCAACATGCTGACATAGTTCTTCATCTTCATCTTCATCCGTCACGTGTCCACAATCATCAGGTTGATTATTCTGACACTTTGACACTTTTGGGGGGTTGACCCAAAAAAATCTTTACTGCAGGAGGCTGCTAGCTCTTGACCTGAATAGGTCAAGAGTCTCTGATGTCACAGCAGCCTCTGTCAAGTTGTTGTTCCACTCCTGGATGGTACGTGGCAGGAATGAGTTTAGTCTCGTACATCAGAAACTGAGTGAGGTCACTGATTTGTATCATAAGTTGCTCTGGATCTTCCGACAAACACACACTGTTACACATATGTTTGAAAGATTCATACTTTGTCGGAAGATGCAGAGCAACTTATGAAACAAATCAGTGACATCACTCAGTTTCTGATGGTGACTGGATGAGTGGTAACAACCTCAATGCAATGCATACGTGTACCCGAGTTTTACTCAACCTTTGTTTAAGTTTATTCACGATCGATCATCCACATACCTTTCATATGTTCACTGCATTCTCGTCACCGCACAGAATATTATAGTATTAGTTTTCTGATAATCCTTGTGGAAGGTATCTATAATAAGTGTGTAAAAAATACAAGTTTTTTGCAGCCTGCTGTAACCTTGTTTTCAGAGCGCTCCAATACTTCGTACTTTCCCGCGAATATATCTCGTTAGAGTGACTTCCCTTACCAGAGAGCGGTCCCGCAAATAAACTGTTTTTGCATGCTTGTCATTACACTTGTTGAAAATTTGCATATATTTGTATGTATATCTTTATTAGTTGTGCGTGTATAATTTTATATAATGAGTGTGTAGGAGTATAACCTGTTGAGAATTATCTGTGTTCCCTTCGGTTCTTCCTTTCATTTGCACAGCAACAGTCGATCTACACACAGTGTGGACACACACGCATAAAATGTACACGTCTGGGTTTCTTTTCGTGTCAGGGTGCGTGCGAGAGTGTGTATGTGTGCATATGTGTAACAGTGTGTGTATATAAGCGCAATGTGCATTTGTATGTGTGTGTATGCCGTATTGGTATGCAACGTGCGTGCTTGCACGTGCATTATATTTATAAAGAAGTGTGTGTGTGTTGTGTGTGTAAGCATGTGCATGCGTTATGTATGTATGTGTGCATGCACATGTCACTGATGTGTATCAGTGTCAGTGTATGGTAGTGCCTGCATAAGTCATGCATTGCTGGCATCAGTGTGTATGTTCATGCGCATAGTGTGTGTGCTTCTTCTTCCACTTAACAACCAACATCAGTATGCTGATGAAAATTGTTGTGTTGTGGGAGGTTGCTGTTGGGCGCAATTTAGCTGGGTTACCGAGGGATGTTCTGTTAACTGATAGGGGAGATGGGGTGCAGTCCACTGGTGTGTTCGCATCTCCAGCTAGGCCAATCCAGCTACTGTAGCGGTCCCCGGGAATACACCCGACCAGCACAGCCCTAGCCTTCTACGACACTACTTACCAGTAGAGAAAAAAAAGTATGGGTGGATAGACTTGCTGGCTGGTGGGGGTGTGGGTGGCGGGAGGTGTGGGGTTGTGGGGCTAAACAGAGGTGTTGGAGGGAAGTGAGGGGAGAGGGGGTCAAGTCTACTCTTGTGTCAGAGGCAGGAGGCGAGTCTAGACTTGAAGCAGTCCAGTGACTTGGCTGTGACAGCCTCCTGGGGCAGTGTATTTCATTCCGGGATGGTACGGGGGAAGAAAGACATCTGTCTGTACTGCGTCCTGCAGGCAGGTATGTTGTAGTTTCAGGTGTTTTTTTCTGGAGCTCAGCCTGCTGTCTGATGGTGTTGGTAGGTAGACTGAGTTGATGGAGATGAGACCATTGTGGAACTCATAAAACATCTCCAGGTGATATTTTTTCCCTCTGACTTGTAGAGGGTACCAGCTGAGGGAGCTAAGGATGGAGCTGACACAAGACATCTGTTGATGTTGGTTTGTGACACATCTTGCTGCTCAGTGCTAGACCTTTTTGATGGCCTGGATGTCACTGGCTGGGGTCCCACACAGATGCAGCATACTCAAGGATAGGTTGAACAAGGGCTTTGTACGCAGTTTCCTTTGTCTTCTTGTTTCCTAAGTTGCGCCGGAGAAAGCCTAAGGTCTTGTTGGCTTTGTTTGTTGTAGAATTAATAATAATAATGGTATTTATATAGCGCTGAATCTTGTGCAGAGACAAATCAAAGCGCTTTCGCACCAGTCATTCACACGCGTGCATAACTCTAAAACTGTAGAAACTAAAGACAAGGAAGGGCAGGCAAGGGAGGCTATTTTGGGAAGAGGTGGGTTTTAAGGCCAGACTTGAAAGAGCTGAGAGTGGAGACTTGACGAAGCGAAAGAGGAAGTTCATTCCAATTGCAAGGTCCAGAGACAGAGAAAGAATGGCGGCCAACAGTCAAGTGTTTGAATCTGGGTATGCGCAAACAGAGTGGATCCGAAGCCGATCGTAGTGAGCGAGATGGAGTGTAGAGGTGAAGGCAGCCACAGAGACAGGAAGGGGCAGTTTTGTGAATACATTTATAACATAGAGTGCTGATCTTGTACTTTATTCGGTGTGAGACAGGGAGCATGTTGCAAAAGAGGAGTGATGTGCTCAGATCTTTTCTTTCTGAGGACGAGTCAGGCAGCAGAGTTTTGTATGCGCTGAAGGGAGTGAATGGATGATGCAGGCAAACCAGACAGTGGACAGATATTTCTGGACGGCACTGATGCACCGCAGTTGACAGTAGCAGGACTGACATGTCTGACTGATAAATTTTTGCATGGACAGTGTATTGTCAAGGACAACACCAAGGTTCCTGACTGACGTGGAAAGAGGGATGGATGTACTGCCAAGTTTGATTGTGTCAATTGTGATGGAAGACAGTTTTTGTTTAGTTCCTATGATCATTGCTTCAGTTTTGTCTGCATTCAATTGTAACTTATTTCGAGTCATCCAGTTTTGAATGTCCAGGAAGCAGTTGGATGTTTCTTGCAGGAGCGACAACAATTTTTCAGAGGTATTACTCTTCTGGAGTTGAGTGTCATCAGCATAAGAATTGATGTGGGATCCCCAGCGTAGGTTGTCTTGGATGTTTACACCAAGATATTTTGTGGTGTTAACGTTTTCAAGCGGATGGCCATGGAGTTATAGTTTTGTGTGATCTTTTTCCTTTTTCTACTGACACTCAAGGTGGAGCACTTCTGTGGGTGGAACTGTGTGGCCCACTGTTTCTCCCAGATGGAAAGGGAAACTAGGTCTTCTTGGAGTGTTTGCTGGTCAGCTTCCTTCTTGATTATTTTGTTGCACATGATGTTGTCTGCAATAATCTGGCCTTAGTTTTGATGGTATTTGGGATGTCATTGATGTAGAGAAGGGAGAGACAAGGGCCGAGGACTGAGCCCTGGGGAACGCCCGAGTTGACTGGAATGTATTCTGAGGTGACTCCCTCCACCACAACTGCTTGCTGCCCATGTACATGCATACACATATGCAAGTCAGTCTCTGTCATCCACCTCTGAAGTGAACTGAATTAAAACAAATGCAGTTGTGTATGCTTTGCATTTGTAATATGCACTAGGTACCGGCTGTGCAGTACATATATTCCCAAGGAACTCAGCATGGTCCCTCGAATCTTGATCTGCAGTCTTTCAAACAGTAATGCACCTCAGGATTTGGTTAAGACCAATACATGGGTTTTCCCGTGCAACAGACCCTTTGGAATTTGTCTGGCTGGTTGAATTGTTCAATTATTCAATTTAATTTTTGTTTTATTCTTCCTCTTTTTCTCACAGTTCTTTTTTTCTTTTTTTTAATTTCTTAAATCTTCAAACACTCCTCACAAGTGGATGAAAAAAAAAAAAAAAAAAAAAAGAAGAAGAAGAAATATGGCTTATTTCAACCATAATATATGAACCCTCATTTGCATAGGGTAAATAAAAATGGGGTGGAAACTGCTGACTGCAAAAAAGACTCTTGGTTCTCAAATTGATGCCTCCTTACCGTTAGCTATTACTAGCACTGTTGAAATTAGCAAAAAAAACACAGTAACAATGGTTTCCTTCAAAACATTCATGCTTCAGACACAACAGATTACAGCAAGGTCGGTATTGAAGCAGGACAAACTTATTTAATTGGAGATGAGATTTTAAATTTTGAATATTTTTTTAAACCGGGTGGTATTTAAAAAGTGCGTAGTGAATCACAGAATTGGTTGAATACACTAAAGCATACAGATGTACTTAAACTCATGAAACAAAACTAAAAAAGTTAGTGATCTGGAATGGTATGAAATTACTCATGTAAACTAAGAAGACAACAAGGTGATTATTGTTTTCAATACAACTCTGTGTATGTGTGTGTGCACGCGTGTTTTCAGTTTAACATATGTCATAGTGCGTGTTCGTGTGTGCGTGCCAGTGCGTGTCTGTGTCATTAAGTGTATGTGCATGTGTGTCCGTGTCAGCGGTGTGTGTGCGCATGCGTAGTGATTGTCCACCCCAAAAGCTAATAAAACAGGCACTACTAGTACTTCATACATAGTGGTGATCTACATAGGTAACATAGACCCTCTCAGCTCACCACAGCAGAAATTCACAGAGCCTGGTTTTGAGCACTCATGAGGAGTGCCACCTTGAAGGCCATAGCTGCCACAAGCTCCTCCCTGTGGTGGTGGCACTGACACCCTTCTTCGCCAAGTGCTGGCAACCTGTGTGGTGCACCTCATCTTTGGCCTCCCATGTCTACAGGGGGTGGACATGTTTGCGTTTCATCACTTTACTGTAGTCTCCGCCAAGAGTGCACACTCTACATCAAAAGACTACAGGAAGTGGGGGAGGGTAGGGGGGGGGAGGTGGTAGTGTGTGGCTGCAGTTGGTCCCAATGATGGTGGTGAGTCTGGCATTGCAGAACATACAGGTTGTCAGCAGGGCATGAAGACTGGCAGCCCGGTAGCCCGAAAGACAGCTTTTGGAAACAGACTACCACCTCAACTTCAAACTATTTTCAAACTGTTTTCTCACTATGCAATTGACTACTGCTATGAATAGCAGCAAATAAGTAGCACTGCTACAACAAAAACAACAACAACAAAACAAAACAAAAAAGAAGGTTTCTGGCAGTACTATTGCCTTTAACACGACACCTGACATTGTCCTTGAACACCTTTCCCCACTGACAACAGTTCCATGAAGACTTAAGACAAATACATTAAAAAGCAATCAACTTAAAGGGCAAAAGCCAGTTGTTTATGAAACTCATCTCACTGGGCTTGTTAGTGTGGGAGAAAATCATAAATCATCTTAGTCCTCCCAACTTCTGCCAGCAAGGGATAGTGTTATAAATGTTTAACCCTCACAATATGAAAATGCAGTGTATATTTTTACGAGAATTGGAAGAATGCCTCAACATGATTTTGGCTGAGAAGAGCAGATAGGCCTGGTTTGCATCAGTTTGACATGGTACAGTATATGACACCAAAATATCAATTCCTCACAATAGCAAAATACATTATACAATGTTAGAAAAAAAACAAAAAACACTCACAATTCAAACCATTCTTTATTTACAATGCTGATGAATCTGAATGGATTCAAGGGTAAATTGCATGGTGGGAGGTGGGGGGAGAATTAATATGACAAGTGTTCCACTCCACTTAATCTTATGTAAAAAAAAAATATTCTACAGCAAACCAGCACTGACACAAACGAAAAGTAGAGCATAATGCTAATGTGCAGATCTGCAATGAAAAAACAAATGAAAAACAAAACAACCACAAAAAACAAAAAAACCCACCCTGGCTGAGCAGGTAATAATGCCAAGCAATAATGATCCTGATGAAAACATATGCAATTATGTACATGTATAAATAGTATGAACAATGAATCCAGCCCAGAAAAAAGTAACTGATGAATATGTCTGTTATAAAAACCAAGATTCTTTTATTAGTTTTAATGAAATATTAACGTAAAAAAAATCAACAAAACGAAAAAGAACCAACCACTACTCACCCTGAAAAAACAAATGCTGTATTGGTAGAACTAGAAGGAAAAATCACACAATGACGACAGAGGAAAAATAGGCATTTGATATCAGTTTGCAAATAATTATCATAAAATGCTTAAAAACAAAATGATTAAACATGGATAGGATGACATAATCTGGTCCATTCCAAATCATAAATCACAAAATGAGAAGGCCATTACACTTACTGCCAAAATGTACTGCTTGATTAATAACAAATCCAGTCGTAACTATTTCTGCCAATAAAATAATATTGTGGCTATTCAAAAACAAATCAACACATGAGAAAAGTAAAAAATGAAGTGAAACGAAAGTTTTCCCTTCAAAATTGAACCATAGAAAACAGCAACATGTTACATTGACTTGGTACTTTTCAACCAATTATATGATTTCCAAAACATTTATGAATGTTCTCACATATACACACTGTGTAAACATCATCTGTATACAAATATACACACAAAAAAACACAACACATATGTCGAAACTAAAATGCACTGATCTGATCCTTTTTTTGTTTTTGATTCATTCTGAATGAGAAAAACCGGAAATAGAACAATGACTATTGTCATTGAAAACAATCCAGGAGACACTTAAAACATGACCTGTACACACTTTGTTGACGGCTGTGTGTGGGTGTAGCTTGTACCTTTTTCATCAACGTGTCACATTTCAAAACAGGTAACAGTTATTTTACTGGCCTGAGAAATAGTTAAACATTTGTGTATCACTTGTTGCACAGCTTACTGATAGTATCACATTGTGATTTTGTACAGCAGAAGTCAAAATGACCAATGTTTTTGTATGTATCAAAAACAGTTTCAAACTGCAAGCCACCAAAATGTTGTCAAGACAAAAACCATGATGAGGCTATCTGATGCTTAAAAAGATTGCTTGGATCTGGAATATATCTATGGCTGAAATACTGTGACAACTAATTTAAAATGTGATAACACTCACAGAATGCAATGAGCTCAAAGACTTGAACCTGGATTATAAAGATACCATCAATAACATGTCAAATTTGGGCCAGACGCATTCAGAATTTTACCCAAAATACAGACAAGAACACAACAAAAATGCATTTTATTTAATTATGTATACGGACAAATATACATATCACGTACATCCCAACATACTAGGCATCTTGTCCATCATTATCATGATACTGCCATTGAAACAACATGAAAAGAAAAGATCAGGAGCCTTATGAGGATTTTCTGCTCCATTCCTCCTCATCACTTTTCTTGAGCAGTGTCCAGATGCATGTCTGTCCAACACCGGTCATGCTGATGACATGGTAGCCCAGTTTTTCCAGCTTGTTCAAAACAACACGTGGTGGCTCATCGCAACGATACTCTTCACTGCAAAGAAAACAAAAAGTAACAACATTAAAAACAGAAAGAAATAAAAATCTGATGCTACAAAGACACAGATCAGACACCAGCCGCCGTGGCGAAGTGGTTAGCGTCGCGGACTGACGGCTGGGAGGACGCGGGTTCGAATCCCAGCGGAGGTGGGTTTTTCGGCCCGTGGCCGGCTCCTACCCAGAGTTGAGTGTGCTGTGGGCTTAAATGGGGAGACTGGGACCACACAGTCGAGTGTCATCCGCTTCAAGGATGCGTCTTTGGGTGTGTTGCTCTGATTACCTGACCAACACTGCAAGTGTCTGTATCTCTCGGGCCTGGTTAACGCCGGGATATCATTATGACAGGAAGCGTAGAGTACAGCCTTGTCACGCAGTCCCAAACCAAAATGGACCTCTATAGCAACATCGTCATCATCATCGTCATCCTCCTGCTCCTTCATCGTCATCAATATAAACAAAATAGTCTCAAAGTCTGTGGCCTTTCATGCCCTGCTCTCATGGTGACCTCAGTTTCGATACCCCTCCACTTCCGTGCTTGGGGTGAGTCCTGTCAATGTCGTCAGTGTCGGCAGATTCATGGGGGGGCTGTTGTTTGAGGGACATGGTGGCGGTCTCCACTCTGAGAGGGACGCTCACTCAGTCTGGCTCCGCGACTAAGCCATTATTGTCGTTAGTAGGGGGCTTAGTAGGTGGTGTCCTAAGTACGTTAAAACAGAACAGGCACCACTGAACACCACCGAAGTGACTCAGCAGCAGTGCAGGGTCTCCTCTGGTGTGTGGCCTCCTGGCGGCCTAACATCGATGGTTCCCTGTGGACTGCCGACGCTGGAACTGCGACGGACGAACCCGGGTGTGGCTGTGTATGGGGGAATCTAAATGAGCGGCGTGGGAGTAATGCCACTGAAACGGTGCAGATGATGGGGCAGCAAAAAAAAAAAAAAAAAAAAAAAAAAAAAGACACAGATCAATTTCCAGTAGATTGCAGAAAGACCATCCAACACCACAATATAACCAAAAGTCTGATAAAAGTGCCAAGTTGCAGGTACTCTCTAGATATTTACTGTCTTTTTTTTTTCTTATAACAATTTTATTGTATCACACAATTTGCATATTGTCACATATTTGAACATCTGGACAACAGGACAGAGTTGTCCAGTGGAATGGAATTTATTATATGCATCAATTTTTGTATGCTCATGATAACTCAAACATCTCATGTGAATCTAACAATACCATTTCATATAATATGAAACTACTCACTTCTAGACGCGATTCTTGGAAATCTTTACTATTTTCTATGGGAAGATTGAGAAACGGTTTGAGGCATGGCCAAATTTGCTCAGGTACAAAAGAAGCAGGACACTTTCCTGATCAGCACATGTGCAGAAGACATAATGCCTTTGTTGATCAAATGTTAAGACACTGGTTGAAACCGTCTCGATGTTACATGCACAATGATGCTGGCCTTGTTCTGACTAAAAGTTGTGGCATTTGGGGAGGATCAACACATCACTGAAATTTGTGACATACTTCTTCGTCTGCGTTCGTGGGCTGCAAGTCCCTCATTTACTCGTATGTACATGAGTGGGCTTTTACGTGTATGATGGTTTTCACTCCGCCATGTAGCAGCCATACTCCACTTTCGGGGGTGTGCATGCTGGGTATGTTCTTGTGTTTCCATAACCCACCAAATGCTGACATGGATTACAGGATCTTTAACATGCGTATTTGATCTGCTTGTGTATACACACGAAGGGGGTTCAGTCACTAGCAGGTCTGCACATATGTTGATTTGGGAGATCTGAAAAATTTCCACCCTTCGAACTCTGTCTGTCACACACAATGTCTGCAATAACAAAGAAACGCATGAGACAAATGACTTCGCTGATGAAAAACAATGGGACATTTGTCCTATTCAACGATAAATTGATTGGACATTGCCATCCCTTTATCTGCCAATGTCTGATGTCCAACACTGAAGTGCACCCCTAAAAACATGTGGTCTCAGACACACATGCTGTATCATCATCGTCGGCCTCCTTCCGTCTCAAGAGACTATGGCTGCACCTGAAATGCCTGGTATTGCACTTCCTACTGTGGCTGTGTAGACCGATGCGGGAGTGGCAATCTCTACTGCATGTGGGACAGATATATGTAGATGCTGCTTGGTTTACAGAATTTGACTTGCGTGTGGCTCTTTTTCTCCTCAGCGAGTCAATGCGGCTTCTCTCTGCTTGTTTCACCCCTCTCTGAATGGCAGATTTCCAGGGTCCACGTGAGTCCGCAAGGCCTTCCCAGGACAGCACATCAATACCTGTACTTGTCAGGTCCCGTTTGCAAGTGTCTTTGAATCTTAGTCGGGGGCGACCTCGGGGCCTAGATCCCTCTGATAGTTTGCCATACAGCAGATCTTTAGGGATGCGGCCTCCATCCATTCGGCGAACATAACCGAGCCAGCAAAGATGGTGTTGACTCAGAAGGGCGAAGACAGTTGGCGAGCCTGCATGCTCAAGCACTTCAGTGTTTGGGATCTTGTCCTGCCATTGGATTCCAAGAATGGGTCTGAGGCATCAGAGATGGAAACTACTTAGTCTCTTCTCTTGGGTGGCACATGTGGTCCATGTTTCACTGGAGTAGAGTAGGGTGCTTAGAATGTAAGCTCTGTACACCTGCATCTTAGTGTTCACCGTCAGGTTTTTGTTTGACCACACCCTCTTGTGAAGTTTGGACATGAACCGGGAGGCCTTCGCAATTCTTGAGTTGATCTCTGGCTCGAGACAGAGATTCGAAGTTATTGTCGACCAGTGTTCTCCGTCAAGTTTTTGTTTGACCACACCCTCTTGTGAAGTTTGGACATGAACCCGGAGGCCTTCGCAGTTCTTGAGTTGATCTCTGGCTCCTCCTCCTCTGTGTGTGTCACCAGTGCAGCGCCATTGGCGAAGAGAGCCTCTCTGATGGTAACATGCCTGACTTTGGTCTTGGCTCTGAGTCTGGCCAGGTTGAAGAGCTTTCCATCGGATCTTGTGTAGGTAAACTCCATCTTCGTTGTTTGTAAACACATATGACAGAAGCATAGAGAAAAATATGCCCAAGAGAGTTGGGGCGAGCACACAACACTGCTTAACACCACTGCTTATTTGGAACAGGTCAGACACTGCTCCATTGTAGCACACTGTGCTGTACATGTCCTTGTGAAAGGATTCGACAATGGCCAGTAATTTTGGGGGACAGCCTATAGAAGTGTGAACAGTCCACTCCTGCTCACTAGATCAAAGGCCTTTGTCAGGTCAATGAAGGCAAGGTAGGGTGGTTGATTTTGCTCACAGCATTTTTCCTGCAGCTGTCGGAGAATACCATCCTGATGTTAGATTTGTCTGCCCTAAACCCACACTGCGACTCTGGGTATACACGTGCTGCCAGAACTTGCGATCAGGTCAGGATGACTCTTGCAAAGGCTTTGCCAACATGTACAAGAAAATATATGTATACAAGCATGTATGCACCCTCACACACACACACAGACACATATTTACACACATATACACAAACTCACAAATATATCTGGGGAAAAAAACAACAAAAAAACTTACAAATTGTTTCCAAATTCCTTCATTAACTTTGCCCCCAGCTTGTCCATCAGGTTGGGATCGCTCCACTGGTCCCCAACAATGGTAGGTCCACTTTCCTAAAACCAAAACATAACCAAAATATATTACCATTACCATTATGAGGAATTATTGTTGACTCCGAGTAATTGCTGTTTGGTTTGTTTGTTTTTTTCTTACTTTTTAATGATCACGCAGCTTGATCTGAGTACATTTCTACAGTATGTTTTGAATTTCATTACTCATACATAGTACTGTTATTCCAAAATGAGGAGTTCGTATTTTACTCCCAGTTTGGTTAAATATATAAATTTTGGCCAAGAAGAGCAAACAGATAGGTCTGGTTTGCATCAGTTTGACACGGTACAGTATATGACACCAAATGGAAACTTAAAGGTAATTAAAACAATTGGATCAAATACTGGGACATTCTCAATCTAGAAAGAGTGAACAACTGTCAGCAAATTGGGTACTGGGCCAACCCCATCGCCCAGTTACACTGGGTTGAAATTTTGTGCAGTGGTTGAAAAATGACTTGCAATGTTGCATACATTCAGTTAGATTAACAATCACATTATATGTATACATGTATGTGTGCACATACATGTGCATGGAAGTTTGTGAGTTCACTGGTGTGTGTGTGTGTGTGTGTGTGTGTGTTCAGTCATTAAATATGTTGAAATTTTCACCCTGAATGGCTCTGCACATTCCTGAGACACTAAGTCAGGATCCCATCCTCCCCCACCTCAATCAACTGCCTGCTTTCTCGTTGCACAAATAAGTTTCATCATTACAAATGTGACTGAACGTTGCCTTGCGCTGGGTGAAAAACCAACTGTCCATTTTATTTTTTTCTCTCCATAGACGGGACCTGTCATACATCTTCAATCACCGCCAGTAGCAGATCTACTACTCAATCTGATTGATAGTCAAGTTCTGTAACGACTCTTCTAGAAAACAAATGTACCGAGCTGATGATCATTATGATCATGCTTTGGCAAACTGCCATACTTAGCTAAACGAAGTATAAACATTAGTCATAATGATTCTTACGAGACGCGTCTGTGTGCTTATCAGGACGTATGGCATCTTGTTCACGTATTTATTCCAGTCTCGTCAAGAAGAATTCAAAACAGTTGCAGTCTCTCAAATGTCAGTCTCAAGGATCACCACAACACTGGCAACCTTGCTGAGTGCTTCTGAGCAATCGCAACGTGAATTATCACCCTTCTGAACGCTCTTCTTTTCACTCAGATGCTTATTTGCAGTCTTACACTTCCTGTTGTGTTGGGCTGAAAGATCGACTGCTAGCTGCTGAAAATGTCTCTCTTTGAGGGGCTTAGTTACGGCAGCAACAAAAACGTGTACATTATCGACATCGGAGCTGCATACACAAAGTAAGCTTCACAGTTATCCGTTGTGATGATTGTTAAAAAAGGCTGACTGTAACTGTATACAACTTACAAGTGTGCATCGCCATCTGTAAGCAGCAGAAAAGTGCCAGTGAATCAGACGTACGCTTCACGGACTTTGCGTGTCATAACCTTTCAGAAGATTTCCATAAACTACGATACTTACAGACTGCACAGGAGATTAATGTTCTTCTTGTGTACTTTTTCTTACGTGTGCGTGTGTGTGTGTGTGTGTGTGTGTGTGTTTTCAAGCAACCAAGGGAAAACACAGCATGATAGAAGCAAAGAAGATCAGCATATCGATTCTTCTTCTTCTTTACGTTACACGACCAACATCGACTTGCAGTTACTCAACTGAAGAAAAATAATTAATTATAGTGAGAGGGTATGACATGTTTTCTATTACAACAATTATATGTCCTTTCAAATATGTTAATGTTACTTTGTTAGTTCTTGGATCTTAGTAAATTAAAATAAATGTTTACTGTCTCCAAGGCCTAATAATCATAATAATAATAATACCTAATAATACCACATAATCATAGATATGTAGTATGAAACCAGCCTGAAATAATACTCTGTGGTGATTCTTCTTTTTCATATAGATGTGGACTCGCCGGGGAAACAGGACCAAGATGCATCATTCCAAGCACTGTCAAAAACTCAAGAACAGGAATAGTTAGTATACTGTCATTGTTCTTTGGTGTGCATGCGTGTGTGCGTGTGAATTTGTGTGTATGTGTGTGTGTCTGTGTATTGTGATTGCATCTTGATCGCAACAGTATTAGTCTGTATAGGTATGACTAAAATGGTTGTGTGAGTGAAAGTAAGTGACTGTAACTAGCATGTGTGCAGAATGAGAAATTCCATTGTAAGTTTACCATTAGTAATAATTAGTAATAATTGGATTTATACAGCTTTTTTTTTTTAACAGAAATTCAATTTTTGTTAAAGTTTTTAAGGCCTCACACAAACACACACCCACACACACAAACACACACACACGCATGCACGCACTCACACACACACACAAACACACACACACACACACACACACACACACACACACACACACAAAACACATTCACAAACACCTGCACACACATATTTATCCATCCATATAAATGCTTGCATATGTTTATAAAACACAAACACACGTGCACACACACACACACACACACGCACACAAAATCAACAAACACACTTGTATACATACATACACTCTCACACACGCTCAAGTAACACACAGTGTCACAAATGCACAGAGAATGATACACACTGTTGATAAACACAATATATAGAGACATATATGGATACAACTACATATTTACTTGGTGACATAAAAATTTCAAATTTTGCCACATAATTTTTATGTATGTAACAATGATACATAGAAATTTGCAAAAAACATACAAATGGCAAATTGATGACACATTCATACACACAGTTATCACTGACAAACAGCTGAAATGCATGAGTAGGACCAGTAGTTATTGAGTATTAAGAACATTGATTTCATTTCATTACTGTGAATAATTAACCTATTTTATTGCTATCTTGGAAACTAGCTCATGTTGATTCAGGGGAGTGTGAGCCTCTCTTATGGTCACTGTCTGGTTGACATACTTTTAGGGAAAGTCTAATACATTTTGTGTGTGTGTGTGTGTGTGTGTGAATTCCAAAGGAAGTTTCATTAGGATACTTTTGATCTACTAAGCAAAGCCATGTTTATTCTTAGATACTTCTGCTTAGATAACTAAAATTAATTTGAAATGTCAGTTCAGAGTACTCCAATCACAATATAACTGAAAATGTATCTTAAATACTAATGTCACAACCAGATCCATGTTGTAAAACTGTTAGTGACAGTATGAGGATTAGAATGGGATTAGAAATTTTTGGTCTGTTTGTACATATGTGCTTTGATTTTTATCTCCAGGTTTCAAGGATATGGGATTACAGCAGTGCAGCCGAGCTTCAGGAGAGTCTGAAGGAGCTGCTCTCTGTGTTGATTTTCCGGTACTTTTAAACTCTGTTGTTGATTCATGCTAGTGTCATGTCATATCATTTAAGTCATGATTTATATCATGTTATTTTGGCATTTAATCGTTACACATTTTGAACAGTTGGTCTGCATGATTATGTCATCACAGACTGATTATGCAAAATGTTTGTTTTGTTTTTTTTTGTTCTGTACAGCTTTCTAAACTTCTTTAGTTATTGTCATTCATTCCTCTCAGAATGGCTGTGTTTTCTTGAACAAACAAACACACACACACACACACACACACACACACACACACACACACACACACACACACACACACACACACACACACACACACACACACACACACACACACACAAATATATATATATAAATATATGTATATTAGGGGGTATCAAATTTTTTTTGTGGTTTCTGTTTTTTGATGGAGAGGATGGGAATGGGCTGGTGTGTGCACAGGGAAAAGGAAGAATGAACTGGGAATGCATGTGTTTCTTGGTTTCATATCATCTGAAGGGATGACTGTTTTACATTGTAAGTTTTACTTCCATTCTTTTGTCGTCTTTTTCTTAAAAATGCGTTATTCTGACTGTTTCTAAGCAAGCAGATCAGACACAAAGTTTTGTTGCACGTCTGCTAATTGCCACGGTGTATGGATGTTGCAGTTATCTGCTGATGAGCCCGAAGGATAAGCGGGTTGTTGTGGTGGAGTCACTCCTGTGTCCAACAGACTTTCGCGAATGTTTGGCGCGCGTACTCTTCAGACATTTTGAGGTTGGTCAGTTGTCCAGAAGAAGACTGAAGAAGAAGATGTTATGATCATCTGATAAGCAAGTAATGGCAACCCGAACGAAAATGATATTGAGTCATGTGTGGTACTCCAACATATTATCCACTTTTCATTTAGGTTCTGTTCTCTAACTGAAATCAAATTGATTTGGAAATGGATCAGGGTTTGTTTGTTTTGTTTTTTTGTATTGCATTTCCTGCTTATCTTATATTCTATGTTGATGGTAAAATATAGGGTATTGAAGATTTGTATTACTTGTACTTTGACTTTTTTGGGGGGTCTATTTTTTTCCATCAGTAAACAAGACTTGTTTACCTTCAGCATTTTGTAGGGTTGGTTTTTTGTTGTTGTTGTTTTTGCATGCACTTTGATCGAATCATAATTGGGTAAATATATACACGTCTGCCACACAGCAATCACACATTCATAGGTTAAAAAGGTTTGAAAAAAAAAGATGTAGAAGTTCTAAAGAAAAAACCCAATTATTTTGTTGTCGGCTGTGACCCAACAGGTGGGTTGCGTGCTGTTCGCGCCTGGACATGTGCTGTCCTTGCTGACCCTGGGAACTACCTGCGGCATGGTGGTGGACGTGGGCTACAAAGAGACCTTGGCGGTGCCGGTATCCTTGCCCTGCTTTAGCTTGGACCTTCTGGGGGGAAAATGGTCAGGGATGTTGGGCAGAGGAGTAGGGTCATCATTCCGTGATTTAGGGTTTAGTAGATTTGAGACTTTCCTTTGTAGCGTAAATGATGGGACAGAGTGTTGTCTCTGTTGTTGTGCAGACATGGTTTTTGTTCTTTAGTGTTGTTGTTTTTTTAAGCAGTGTCAGAGTTACATGTAGCCCCAGCATGTGCAAAGACACATGTACATCCACTGTTTTATGTGATAGAAAATAATCTTAGTTGTCTTGAGTGTGTGCGTGTGTGTGTGTGTATTTTCTTTTTCTTTTTTTGATATAACTTGAAGACAGAGACAATGAATGATGGAGTGAAAATCAAATTGCTCACAAGAAAGAGGGGGAGTGGGGTAGGGAGGGAAGGATGTATGTGGAATCTTTATCAAACTGACTTTGTTTTCGAACTAGCTAGCAAGCAAGCAGAAATAGTTCACTGATGCAGTGCTTCTTGGAGAAACACTGTCAATGCTGAAATTGTTGGAAGGCAATGCAGTAAAACCCCAGATGACTGTTCCTTAACGTGTGGTCAGGTGTATGAAGGTATCCCCATTCTGGTTGCCTGGCAGTCAGTCCCAGCAGCAGGGAAAGCAATCCACAGGTGAGTTTGTGGAACTGACAGTCTATAAACAACATTGTCGAAAATGGAAGATCACTGTTTGCATAGCCTGCATGAAACTGTGCATTATATTAAGAATTTAGAATTGTGATTGTGTTTCATTATTTATTTCCTCCACAACCTTTGTGCTTGATTAGTGACATTGTGTTGAAATTGTTGTGAGTTTTTTTAGTTTATGATATACATTCTTCATTCCCGCCTTGATCAGGGTGATTATCTGGATGTTTCAAGCCAAAGAATCAATATTATTATTTTTGTTTACTTTTCCTCTTCGCTTCTGACGATCTGGGGTTCTCACTGAAATCATGTCAAGTCAGCATGGTTGAGTAACTGATTATATTGTATTGTATTTGTATTTTGTTTTTCTTTTTTTATCACAACAGGGTTCTCTGTGAAATTCGGGCAGCTCTCCCCAGGGAGAACGCATCACTACACTACAGCACCACCCTTTTTTTTTTCTTTTCTTTTTTTTCCTGCATGCAGTTTTTTTTGGGGTTTTTTCCTATCAAAGTGGATTTTTCTACAGAATTTTGCCAGGAACAACCCTTTTGTTGCCGTGGGTTTTTTACGTGCCCTAAGTCCATGCTGCACATGAGACCTCGGTTTATCATCTCATCCGAATGAGTAGCGTCCAGACAACCACTCAAGGTCTAGTGGAGGGGAAGAAAATACCGGCGGCTGAGCCGTGATTAGAACCAGTGCGCTCAGATTCTCTCACTTCCTAGGCAGATGCGTTACCTCTTGGCCATCACTCCACATTGTTGTATGAGTTGAACAAAGAAAACTGAAGTAAGCTTCTACATGTTACATTGTTTCTGCATTTGTACGAACAGCTAGGGATTTGGATGTGCTTCACTTCGTAAGAACGATGAGGCTATTACGATATGTATTAGGAACGAGTGTGCGGGAATAAATGAATGCTTTGTTTGCAGTCGCATCAAGTCCCAGTTGTTGGACGGTGGTGTGGTCAAGACATCTCAGCACCAGGATCAGCCAGTGGCCTCTGTACCAGGTCAGCAGGCATCTTTCACTTTCAGTTACAGGGTGGATTTTAAAATATACAGTCTGCCAGTGTTACAGTTCACAGCCATTCTTTCGAAAGACCGGAACCCTAGGGGGGAAAAAAAAGTGGCATAGTTCACAGATTTATAGCTGTTATTTTATTTTATTTTTTCTGTAGATATACTTGTTTTTGTTGTTGCTTTTTTTTTATCTTTTTTTTTTATCTCTCTCTGTGTCCTATGTTGGGGGTTTTTTTTGGTTTTTTTCTTTTTCCTGCCTTTTCATAATCTTTGTGCCTCATGACTTGAGTAATCAGCACCGAAAGTCCTGTCCCCAGTGATCAGTGTCAAATATTTTGCAGAATTTGACAGTTTGTGATATTTATACATATTTCTTTTTTCTTCATTTGCTGTTTTTTCAGAGCTTGTTAGTCTGTTATAAGGTGTGATTTTCTTTTTTTTAAACATTTTTTATTTTATTTTAAAAATTCCTGACACTTTAATGTGTTTCAGATTCCTTGTCAGAAGAAATATTGGAGGACATTAAAGGTAAGTAACAATGATGTGTTATACCTACATATATACATTATATATATATATACATATAAACATTATATATACATATAATGGTGTGTGTATACCTAGAAGATAGAGATTGAGGCATTACTGTGTGTCCTCATCACAAGAGATGTGAGCACAATAAAACTCTCCATTTGAACTCCAAATATGTTATTTTGCAGAGTGGCAGAGATAGACAGACATGCTTGCCCTACTTTGCTTGCCCTACTTCTCCTCTTTGATAAATGTTACATGATTAGGCTGCCATTGCAGTTCTAGAAACTGCAGATAGTATATACTTCTGTAGTGCATTAAAAATTAGTGTGTATATAAATCAGGATGCTTTCTTCTGCTGCATTTGTGTTCTGCAACTCACATGTTCACTCATTGCTACAAAAATAAATTTTACCTCTGTGGCTGTTTCTGCTACACTTATTTACACAGCCATACTCTTGTTTGTAGTTACAAAATATCAATAGCAGCAGAAAAGGTGTTTTTTTTTCAGACATTCTCAAATCTAAGTTTATTTATATGATTTCCTATTTAGAAAAATGAAAGTGTTCCTGTTCAGCTAAATGTTTGTAAAGATATGAAATTATTGTTGATTTGATTGTTTTAATATTTTAGAAATTCTGGAATACCTTATAAGGCTGTAGGTTTATGAACAACAGCGTAATATTTAAAAATAACAATAAAAAAAAAAACACACAAAAAAACAAACAAACAAACAGCGTAATATTTTCTTCTGTTTCATGTGAACAGTTCGCTGCTGTTTTGTCACGGATTTCAGCCGAGGTCAGGCCATCCAGGATGTGGTGTTGAGAGGTGCAGATGCTAACAAGGTGAATTTTCCATCTTTTTTCTTTCTTTCTGGTTTTTTTTTGTTGTTGTGGCACACAACAGTTAGTAATGTCTTTACTTCTATCCTATCTCCCACATCCTTCGCCTTCTGGGTTTGTGGGCTGTAACTCCCACTTTCACTTGCATCAGTGAGCAGGCTTGTTTTATGGGTGACAGTTTTTGCCTCACTGTTAGGCAGCGACGGTCCGTTTTCAGGGTGTGCATGCCTGGCGTGTTTGTGTTTCCACAACCCAGCAAATGCTGACATGGACGATGGGATCTTTGTTGTCCTGCATGTGTGCACATGACAGACGCAAGCAGGTTTTGCACATATGTTGGCCTGGTTGGGTAGAAAAAAAAAAAATCTCCACCCTTAACCCACTAGGCACCAATAATAGGGTCGAACCCAAGACCCTCACATCAATGCTTTAACCACACAGCTGTTATGCCCGTCATCACCCACACAATGTGTTCTTCTCATTTTCATCTGCATTTTGCAGAAAGCAAGTTCAGGATGAAGAGGAATGTCATGTTAATCTGTGCTGACAAACAAAATGTATGCATGAAGTTGGAGTAGAATGGCATGTGAATTACTGTACATACTTGTGTATTTATTTTCTTAGTGACTTGTAAACTTAAGAAAGCTAAGTGTTCATTGTGTACCATTTGTTTTTTGTCTTTTTTCAACCCATCATTGATAGCAAAATGGTGTTCAGTATGCCATTATTTTTTTCTTTGTCAACATGTACCTTATTTCAAGCTGTTCAAGCTGTGGTTTATGTGGAATAAGCCAGGTAACTGAATATTGTGAAGAAAGGAAGAAAACAACAACAAAATTATTGTGAAGTTATGGAAAGAGTTTGACACAGACTTCCAACATCCTGTATCTGTTCTGATAAGCCAAAGCTTTTTTTTTTCTTTTTTTTTAATGCGAAATCAGACATCTTATTTCCTCATCAGAGATGACCTGGGCTATGATCCATCCGAACTAACTTGTGCTGTTTGTGAGTTTTGTGGTTGGTGTGTGTTGTGTTTGTAGGTGTCCATTTGGTGCTCACCCTTTTTGTGGTTGGTGTGTGTTGTGTTTGTAGGTGTCCATTTGGTGCTCACCCTTTTTGTGGTTGGTGTGTGTTGTGTTTGTAGGTGTCCATTTGGTGCTCACCCTTTTTGTGGTTGGTGTGTGTTGTGTTTGTAGGTGTCCATTTGGTGCTCACCCTTTTTGTGGTTGGTGTGTGTTGTGTTTGTAGGTGTCCATTTGGTGCTCACCCTTTTTGTGGTTGGTGTGTGTTGTGTTTGTAGGTGTCCATTTGGTGCTCACCCTTTTTGTGGTTGGTGTGTGTTGTGTTTGTAGGTGTCCATTTGGTGCTCACCCTTTTTGTGGTTGGTGTGTGTTGTGTTTGTAGGTGTCCATTTGGTGCTCACCCTTTTTGTGGTTGGTGTGTGTTGTGTTTGTAGATGTCCATTTGGTGCTCACCCTTTTTGTGGTTGGTGTGTGTTGTGTTTGTAGATGTCCATTTGGTGCTCACCCTTTTTGTGGTTGGTGTGTGTTGTGGGATTGTAGGTGTCCATTTGGTGCTCACCCTTTTTGTGGTTGGTGTGTGTTGTGTTTGTAGGTGTCCATTTGGTGCTCACCCTTTTTGTGGTTGGTGTGTGTTGTGTTTGTAGGTGTCCATTTGGTGCTCACCCTTTTTGTGGTTGGTGTGTGTTGTGTTTGTAGATGTCCATTTGGTGCTCACCCTTCCTTTGCTTTTCATCCTGACCTGGCATCATTCCAGTATGATGATGCCAGCTGGATCCTTTTGGTTTTGTATGTCGTGTTTGGTTTAAGTTAGAAAGAATGAAATGGTGGCTTGTTTTCTAATTTGATTTGCTTTTAAGTCATGAATTAAATGGTAGCTGTATTTTGTTGTTTTTTGGGGTTGTTTTTTTTTGTTATTTCATTACCTGTACATTTATAGTAAGGCAGCAGAATAACAGTAACTGAAATATATGTTCTCTCAGTAATTTATGATGGGGCAACAGAATAATATTCACAGAAATAGACGTTTCATGTTTCTGGAATGGCAGTATGTGAAGGTGGAATTGATGGCTTAGAGGTAACGTGTTCGCCTAGGAAGCAAGAGAATCTGAACGCGCTGGTTCGAATCACGGCTCAGCTGCTGGTATTTTCTCCCCCTCCACTAGACCTTGAGTGGTGGTCTGGACGCTAGTCATTCAGATGAGACGATAAACCGAGGTCCTGTGTGCAGCATGCACTTAGCACACGTAAAAGAACCCACAGCAACAAAAGGGTTGTTCCTGGCAAAATTCTGTAGAAAAATCCACTTTGATAGGAAAAACAAATAAAACTGCATGCAGGAAAAAATACCAAAAAATGGGTGGCGCTTAAGTGTAGCGACGCACTCTCCCTGGGGAGAGCAGCCCGAATTTCACTTAGAGAAATCTGTTGTGATAAAAAAGAGAAATACAATACAATGCAATACAATACAATAAATAAATAATGGATACTTATATAGCACACTATCTAGAAATCTGCTCTAGGCGCTTTACAAATACGCTTTTGTTAACATAAAACATATCTATGTTACATACACACACCAAAACGTGATCACACACACACACACACGCACACACACACACTCCATACATACATTTTAACATACATGTGTATCTAACAGCTACCCTAACACATACGCCCACATAGGCAGGCACAAACTTACATAAACACACGCGCACACAATACACATACATGCATGTAGTTATGTACACATACATATGTATACACACATAGTCAAGCACAGCTAACGCAAAGGAAGTGGCCCTGCCACAATTGAACTTACTGCTGAGGGAAAAGATGGGTTTTGAGACGAGATTTGATAATACAATACAAGATGACAGAAGTGGTTTTTGTGCAGCTTCCGAGCCCTCCCCCTGCAGTAGAATACCCTCTGGATGGTGGCCGCATTGTCACTGTCAGTGGAAAGATCAGGTACGCACAGTATCTATCAGTTTGATTTTGTAACGATGTATTGATCATAATGAAAATCATATCTACTTAAAACTGAATGGAAATTTGCTGTTACGGGCGCAATAGCCGAGTGGCTAAAGCATTGGACTTTCAATGTGAGGGACCTGGGTTTGAATCACTGGTGGGTAAAGGGTGGAGATTTTTATGATCTCGCAGGTCAACATATGTGCAGACCTGCTAGTGCCTGAAGCCCCTTCGTGTGTAAACGCATGCAGAAGATCAAATACGCACGTTAAAGATCCTGTAATCCATGTCAGCGTTCGGTGGGTTATGGAAGCAAGAACATACCCAGCATGCACACCCCCGAAAGCGGAGTATGACTGCCTACATGGTGGGGTGAAAAACGGTCATACACGTAAAAACCCACTCGTGTATATGCGAATGAACGTGGGAGCTGCAGCCCACGAACGCAGAAGAAGAAGAAGAAGAAACTGTTAAACGATTGCTGTGACTGGTTGTATGAAAGGTGTCAAGCAAAAGCAGCAGTTGCACAGGGGCAACTGTATCATCATGCGAAAGCATTCCAGCTCATTATTTTCGAACTCTCAAAAGTGCAGTTGCTTTTTTGTCAGTGATTTTTTATATTCTGTATCTCTTCCTCTTTTTCTTTTGAAAGTTACTGGATAACAGGTATTTTTATCTCCAGTGTCAAGCTCCTGAACAATGCATTGCTACTGTAAATGTAATGTTGAGCCTTTACTTTGAATTTCTTATATGAATGAAAGTATGTTTACGAAATGTTTATATATACATATATTTTGTGTTGTGTTTTTGAGTGTAAATTTGAAAATTCCTTGGAATCTAACAAAAAGGAACTGGCAGATACTGTTTTAATGTGTTCAACTATGAAGTGTTTGCTACTAACCGACAGGCATATGTTCCTCACATCCTAGTTTGAAATCTGGTAGCATTTTGTGACTGAAAGGTGGAGGTTTTCCAGTCAACATATATGCTGGCCTGCTGATACACAGAATTAATTGAACATGAAAGTTAGTGACTTGACACAAATGATTTAAGGGTTAACAGAACATGAAATAGCTTGAAAGTGAATGATACAGAGCATTCATTTAACACAGCATACAGTGGCATGAAATGGATGGTGGGTGTTTCAGGGAGCACAGCTGTGAGGTGCTGTTTGAACTGGATGACGATGAGTGCTCTGTGGCCGCCAGCATTCTGGATAGCTTGCTGCTGGTCAGTTCCTCTGTGTGTGTCTGTAGTCGTTGAAGCAGACAGCAAGACTCCAAGCTGTTGTGTGTGTTATACGTCGTTGTGTGTATGGTTGGATAATGTGTGTGTGTGTGTGTGTGTGTGAGTGTGCGTTGTCATGCATGTGTGAGTATTCAATCGTGAGTTGGTGAACACAGGTTTGCTGAATGTGGCCCTTTTCTTTTTCCTTAATTCATTTCAATCATTTGCCTTTTACGTACCTTGTGTTTTAGTATATTTTAACACATTTAAATATTGTTTTAATTACACATACTTAACCGTGACCCAACTAGTGCAGACTCCGGCAGGGGTCTGATATTCCTGTCCTGTGCAAACTACTATCCGCCTATGCGGAGAAAACGAAAGTACTACGGCCGATAACTTTTGTTTTTATCTGTTCTTTGCAATTTATTTCACACTGTATATAAACCTATAGTAAGCTCTCAAGACCTGATCAGCGGGTTGGGTATAACTTTATGTGTAGGTCAGTCATATCCTCCTTTTTTTTTCTCAAAGTGGATGTGGTGTAACTTATATGGATCATTCTGTACACTTTTGACAACTCCTTGAAACCGAAACTGGAATTGCGGACAGGTAGGATGGAAATCCTGTGCTGGAGATTCATATTGCTTGTGTGATTCAGAAAAAAAAATGCATTGTTTCCTCAGACAGATGAAGCTGTGGCGGGCATCAGTCCAGGTTTGAGACGATTCACATGGCTGTACCCTGTTCTGCTCTGCATCAAAGTAATGAATCCTGGCATCAGCCACACTTTAGAGATACAGAGACTGGCTGTTCAGTTTCCAGTTTCAAAGAAGTCCACAGACTGATTCATTTACACAAGAGACTTGCAGTGTTGGAAAGAACATTTTTAGCACAACATTCTCAAAGTGAAGATCTTTGGTGGTGGTCTTTGTTGCCACAGGGATGTCTTAGTTGCCACAGGCTTGAAGAGGTAAAACTATCTTGCTCAAAGTGCCATTCGTAAACTAGATAACCCTTTACTGCGTGGTCCTGTCTTTCCATTGAAGCCTATAGCAACTCAGCACTGTATAGGATCTGGCAGTCAGAAATAAAAAAAAGGTGACGTGATGAGACATGACTACAATTGGGCAAATCCATATATGCTGCACCACATATAAGGCAGATGCCTGACCAGCTCATACATAGTTGAGGGCAGCGCTTATGTTGCCATGGGATCTTTCAGTTCACCAAGTGCATGGCTGCAGTTGAGATCTCTGTTATTTGTCTCATCTGAATGACTGGATGCTCAGTTTTATTTTCAGTTCAAACTCAGGAGAGAGGGCAGGATCAGAATTCAAACCCAGACTCTCACGGACACTGTATTGGCAGATAAGCATCTTAACCCTTCTGTCACCTTCCTTCTTTCCATGTGAATGATGCAAATCAATTTTGGGGATGATTTCAGTGTCCTATCGACACAAGGCGAGAACTGGCGGAGAGCATTGTGGTGGTGGGAGGCACGGCCATGACACCAGGCTTCTACCATCGGCTGAAAAGAGAGCTGGACACGCTGGCCGCTAAACCCAGCTACAAGGAGACACTCGGCATCGGAACCTTCAAGTTCCTCAAGGCGCCAGCCAGAGAAAACTACACTGCTTGGCTTGGAGGTTTGTGCGATGGTGCAGGTGCTACACTGTCTTTGATGAATTTTCATTCCTTCTTTGACAGTTCCTAGTATTACTTCTTCTTCGTTCATGGGCTGCAACTCCCACGTTCACCTGTATGTGCACAAGTGGGCTTTCACGTGTATGACTGTTTTTACCCTGCCATGTAGGCAGCCATATTCCGTTTTCGGGGGTGTGCATGCTGGGTATGTTCTTGTTTCCATAACCCACCAAACACTGACATGGATTAAAGGATCTTTAATGTGCATATTTGATCTTCTGCTTGCTTATACACACGAAGGGGGTTCAGGCACAAGCAGGTCTGCACATATGTTGACCTGGGAGATCAGAAAAATCTCCACCCTTTACCCACCAGGTGCCATTACCAAGATTCGAACTTGGGACCCTCAGATTGAAAGCCTAACGCTTTAACCACTCAGCTGTTGCTCCCATCATCCAAGTATTACATTATGTGGGTGTGATTGAAATACATCCAGTGTGTGTGATTGCATATGGGTATATATGTGAGTGCTTTAGCTGGATGTTTCAAGCAAATCTTACTGTATCATGCAAATCTTACTGTATTGCATAACAAATTAATAAACAGTTTTCACAAAAATTTGCTTTTTGTAAATTACAAAATAAGTTGGAAAATAAAAGATTATAAAATTACTTTATTGTTGTCTCCAATAAATCGATGTCCAGAATTACACCAGTAGCACCAATATGTTTGTTCTTTGGTGGTGTATGCAGTCTCGATTTCATCTGTTAATGTAAGTGATGGTAAGGAAATGTGTATGTACAAGAAGAGTGACTTTCCATTTGTCTTTCTCCTCTACCAATTTATTGTTCATGTTTTTTTTATATAGTTTTTGTGGGGGTTTTTTAATTGTTGGTTTCAGTCAACAGCCTACACACACACACACACACACAAACACACATATATATATTTATTTATTTATTTATTTATTTATATTGCTGTTGAATATTTGTTGATAAAATTTGACTTGAGTGGCATAAGCAGTAAAGCAGGACGCACACAGTTGATTAAAAGAGTAACCCATCTTTTACTTCAGTGTTGATGATTGCAACTCCTGTACTGTGTCTTTTTTGGGGGTGGGGGGGTCTTGGGGTGTTGATGATGGTGACTGACCATGTGTTGTGTGTTTCTAGGGGCCATGGTGGGGGCTTTGGAGACACTGCCGTCCAAGTCTCTGTCCAGAGATGCTTATTTGCAGCGAGGACGCCTGCCTGACTGGTGCTGCCTGGACCAAGAAACGTGGGCTGATGATCGGACCGCACAGCGTCGTTGATTCAAGGGGAGGTTGGAGGGGTGGGGGGATTTGGAACAAATGAACTCTGAAATGATAACCACACCACACTGTTCTCAACCGTGGTTGCTGATATTTACATTTACATCTCCTGGCATTGGGTGTAATTATCTGTCATATCATCAGTGCATAAAAGTTCTGCAGGATATATGCAGATTATTCTTTATTTCTCTTGTTTTGTTTTTAATTACACATACTTAACCGTGACCCACTAGTGCAGACTCCGGCAGGGGTCTGACATTCCTGTCCTGTGCAAACTACTATCCGCCTATGCGGAGAAAATGAAAGTAACTACAGCCGATAGTTTGGGGTTTTTTGTTTTTGTTGTTGATTTTTTTATATAAATTTCTTTTTGGGTTTCATATTTTTCTGTACAAAAGGGAAGTAATATGCGAAGGGAGGCTACTAGCTGCAGCTACTTTCAATTCCTCTGCATTGGTGGACTTTGTAGTTTGTACAGGACAGGAATCAGATCCCTGCCAGAGTCTGCATCTGTGGGTCACAACAAGTCTGTTAGATTAAACGTTTTTTGTTGTGTGTTTTTTTGTTTTTTTTAATCCTTTTTCTGTTTTTCTTCTTTACATATAAAGTTGACTACATTTTAAGTGTCTGAATAGTGCTTATGTGTCTGTGCTGTTTCACATTCTCTTTTAATTTATGTCAGGTTCATTATTTGGGAATGATGTGAATTTGAAGAAGACAGGAGCTGCCACAGAGTGCATCTCACAGAGGAGACTGGTCCAACATGCTGGTCTAGTTCAGGCTTGGTTTTGCTTGCCATTGTTGTTTATCTGGTAATTTCTTTTCCATATACATTGATATTTTATTGATATTTACATTTTTCCATTTTCCTTTCTCTTTCGCTGTCTGCTTACTTCTAATTTTCCTCTTCTTTTCTGTCTTTTTTTTTTCTGTCTTATCTTTCTTTCTCCGTTGTTCAAATTTTGGTCCCATCAACCTGTTGTTACATGAAAAAACAAACTTTGTGATTACAAGGAGTGTGTTTTTTTTCCAACTTCCCCCATTCAGTTTCCCTTCTCCAGCTATCTTTAGTAGTTGGTTCATTGTCAGTTTGTGTGTGTGTGTGTGTGTGTGTTTTGTAAGGAGCGGAGTGGGTGGGGTGAAATAGGGGAAGAAAACATACTGGCATTTCCAGAATAGCTGTATTTGTCACGGAAAAACATAGAAAGGATGACTGTTCCTGAAGTTACAACTACAAATTGCATGTTAAGGAACTCAGAAAAAAAAAGAAGAAGAAGAAGCAGCAAAAACATCCACCCCAAAACACAAAACAAATGGGGGCAGCTTTTTTCATGGGTGGATGAATCTGATGGATGGATAGGAGGTTGAAACTACAACAGTATGGGCATTTGCACGAGTTCCTGAACAGCTACAGAAGAACCGAAGTCAAGAGAAAGCGTGGTCATCTGAAAAGATGGGTAGCTGTCCCAAAGTGAATGTGTGAGACTGATGAAGGAGGGGGAACCTCACTAAAGAAAAATGATGAAAAAATAAATAAATTTTTTAAAAAGAAAAAAAAAAAGAAAAAAGAAAAAAAAAAGACGCCACATTTTCAGGAATGAATACAGTGAATGGTGGCCATGTTCACGACAAGGACAGTTAGGGGAAAACTTTGTACATTCTGCATGTCTGAATCCTCCATCAGTCATGGTAGCCGTGATGATGGTGTTCCTAAATCCTTTTTTTTTTTGTAAATTATACTTTGTTCCTGATTTTGTTTTACATTGTCTGTTCCTGATGATGGTGGAAAGAAAGTTCTTTTATCTGCTTACAGAAAATTGAAATGCGCCTTCTCTTTTTCCATTGGATATTGAAAGTCATTTATTTTCCCTCTGTTATCTTGCTTTTGTCCAGTGCAATAGTGTGGATCCATTATGAGAGAATGTTTGCATTACCATTCATATGTTTTGGTTTGGTTGGGCTTTTTGAGTGTGTGTTGTGTTTGTTTTTTTTCCAGTGAATATTGCAAGATCTGTAGTAAGTTGGTGGAAGGTGTACCAAGTCATATTTTTGTTAAGAAAAACTAGTTTGTTTGGGGTTTGTTTGTTTTTTTGATTGCATTTGCTTCTTTGTCAGAAAGCAGCTTCAGTAAAGAAAGAAATAAAAGAGAAAAAGGAAGCTTACATCTTGTGTGTTTATTGTTCATAAGTTGTGTCCATTGTATTTCTATATGTTTGTATCTTCATTTCGTTCAGTGGCAAAGAACAGTAAAAGACATGAACTTTTTTTTCCAGTTTGACAGACATTTCATATGCTGAAGTGACTAGAATTTTTTTTGTGTGTGTTTTTTTTTTGTTTGTTTGCTTTTTCAATTAACTGATTTGGTGAATCTTACGTCAAAGAAAAGGACTCCAAATTTATAGTAGCAACTTTTAATCATGAGGAAAGGTGTAATTTTTTTGCCATGACAATTAAAAATCCTGAAATCTGTGGACTTTCTGCTCTTTGTGTGATCAGCTATAATATTGTTGAAGCAGCTTGAGAATAAGCGCTGCATTGTCGTCTTTGTGTAATATTGCATGCAGTGACTCTTTGTGAAATGCAAACCATTCCCAAGTCCACCTTTAGTCATAGTCATCAGTACAACTTAGAACTGGTGGGATGCATTGTTTTAGACACTATCTTCAAAGCAGCCAATAAGTGACTGCTGCCGAGCAAGTATTCCTCCAGATAAATTCAGCTGCTTGCACTTGAAACAGAGCCTCAGAACTATGATCATCAGTCTTCTTGATAGTTTCTTGCACATCCCATTTTGTCACCAGTTTAACCCCTACGCTGCCTGCATGACGAGATAACTCGTCATGGCAAGCATGTATGCTTCGCTGCCTGCATGACGAGATAACTCGTCATCGAAATATTCTGACTTTTCCCTGGTTTGCATTCACTTCCTTGGCAAAAATAGTGGTAGCTTTAGCCTGGGGAATCTCTCTAGATTCTATTTATAGCTAGAAACCCCATCTACGTCATGAAGCAGTCCTTTATTTGAACGTTTTGGTTGGGTCACTGTCCAAGTGTTTGCCTGACTTCTCTCCTCGCTCGCTCAACAAAATGTCGGACTGACGCCGTGCTCAAGACATGCGATCGTGACGAACTAAATCAACCAAGATTTCTTTCTTTAGCTGATGCTCAGAAAGAATTGAAGCGTAAATTCGAAGGAGAAGATAGTGATGAACATTTATAGGACGATCTGATAGAAAATAAATGAATAATGAAGAGAGTGGCCAAGATGTGACTGTCAGTGAGTGATGCTGGCTGTACACATGTTAGCAGACGATAGATGACCGAATTAGCAGCAGAGCGATATTCTTGGCACGCAGCCAACGCGGTCTGATGAGAACTGAATCAAGTGACCGTGTGAGAGGGGTGAGGAGGATGGGGTGGAGACTGAGGGGGCGTGGCCTCACATCCATCTTATCACTTGGAGAAGTCACAATGTACAGTATAGACCGGATGTATAAAACACCGGATGTATGAAAGTCTGCATGTATGAAAGGGGCAGGCAGGGTCCCGGCAGAAGCTACTCTTTGTTATTACTTAGCATTTTCCGGTTGTATGAAAATCGGATGTATAAAAGTCCGGTTGTATGAAAGCAAATCTCTGGTCCCGAGCAGCACAAATGCGCTGTTGCAAGACCGGTTGTAAGAAAACGAAACCGAAAGTAGACCAAATTCACCAAAGTGTGGTAAATTCCCCGTAAAATTATTTCCCCTTCCATAGCGACTCGATCTTGCAAAATGGCGGACCCGCACCGCAAAGCGAAAGGTACAGGCAAACGCAGAGTGTTGACATTGTCTGAGCACCTTAAAATCATAAAGGCAGTAGAGGACAGTCCATTCAAATCCCGAACACAGATGGCCATTAATTTAGGTGTCCCCCTGCCAACGCTGTCAGATATCATGAAAGACAAGAACATATATCTTGCTCAGGCAAGAAGCGGCGATATTGTGACGACGAGCAAGCGGGCACGGAGCTCTCAGCTGGCGTCTGTGGACAAAGGAGCTCTCAGCTGGCGTCTGTGGACAAAGCGTTGCTGGACTGGTTTACGTCATGCAGGTGGGCTATTCTTATTTTTTTCTTTATGAATTTTTATTTGTTGATTGATTTGAAACTGTATGTTCATACTGTTAGCGCTCTAAAAGTGGGTATCAGTGTCTCACAGTGTGTGTATGTGTGTACACGTGCGTACGTGTGCACGTACGCACACTGACGTGTGCGCGCATGCGTGCGTGATAGTGTGTGTGTGTGTCTGTGTGTGTGTATGTCTGTTTGCCTGTCTATCTTCCTGTCTCGGTGCCCGTGCCCCTGTATTTTTAACCTACACATAAAATATGCCTTGAGCCATCCGCATATGCAATATGACTTCAATGTGCCCAGCAGTTTGCTTGGAAATTGGTAGCAGTACATTGGTAGTAAAAAGTTTGCGACCGCATAACGGGGGCAATACAAGTGTGTGTGTGTGTGTGTGTGTGTGTGTGTGTGCGTGCGTGTCAGTGTGTGTGCGTGAGCGCATCAGTGTGTGTGTGTGTGTGTGTGTGTGAGGGGAAGGGGGAGGAAGTGGTGGGGGTGCAGTAGTTGGGTGTGTGTATGGGGTGCGTAGCTATGTGCCCTCGTCTCTGCTCCCAGCACTCAAAAAACGTCTCTATCTGCCCTAAACTCAGTTATATTTTTAAGGTACAGTGTTCTATGTGCGCCCATCTCTATGTGCCCCCGTCTCTATGTGCCCCCATCTCTATGTGCCCCCGTCTCTATGTGCCCCCTTCTCTAAATGCCCCCATCTGTCTATTTCTGTCAAAGAGTGTTAGAGTATTTTGCATCTATACTGTAGCGCTGCGGATGTCATTTTGGTTCATAATAATGTTTATTTATAGCTTGATTGAAATACTATTTATTAGAACGAACAAAACAATTTTTTTTTGGTAATATTTTGTTGAATAAGGAAAAAAGTAAATTTTTTTTAATTTAATCAACATACTGTGATGTTGAGAAAGAAAACAACACCACACACACACACACACACACAAAGAGAGAGAGAGAGAGAGAGAGAGAACTCAGAAAATTTTATTTGCTACGTCAACGGCCCTTAGAAAGATTCCACGACCAAAAACATCGTCAAAAGCGCAAAAGGGTTGTGGAGGGAACACACACAATACAGTCGTGCCACACACACACACACACGCGCGCGCGCGCACGCGCACACACACACGCACGGAGGGAGGGTGGGGGGGAGTGCACGGCACATGCAAAGCAGAACAGTTCCCACAAACAGTTGCTCTTTCTACCGGTTGTCCTGTGTGTATGTAAGTACATGTACTTTTCCACTTGTTATTCACAAACCTTTTCTTCTTACTAGGATATGTATGAAAACATTTAAACATAAAAAAAAGTAAATACAAAAATAACATGAAAAAAAACTACTTTTATCAAGTAAAAGACGCGTGGCCGGATGTATGAAAGTCGATCCTCAATATTTTCATACATCCGGTTATCCGCTTGTAGTAAAGACCGGATGTATGGAAGACAAAAAGTGGGTCCCGACGACTTTCTTACATCCGGTCTCGACTGTATTGTGTATCTATCTCTTAAAAAATATATATATATTGTGGTTGTTCTAGTATGATTTTGTGTTTGCAGATATCCATTTGTCCAGAAAATATGATGTTTTTGTGCAAATTACCTGACTAATGTTTGTAATGAACAAGTTGAAAATGTGACAAAAAACAAAACACTGATTTCAAAACAACAGCATGTCACTAAAAATATATAAAATGGGAAAACAGCATGTGTTTTGTATTCTTTATTCATTTACCTTTCAGAAAATATATACTTTTATGGGTCTTTCTCCAATAACAAAGAGCACAGAATTTTTGGAAAATTTATACCCGTTTTTTGTGGAAAAAACCCTGGCAAATAGATTTCACTTAAATCTTATTTTCCTGGCAGCGAAAGGGTTAATGTCTACTTCTCAGCTTTATGGTTTGGCGACCAGCAAATAACTGTGTCCTCTTTGTATTCCTTTCATCCCACATGCTCAATAAAAAAAACCCAACAATATTCAAGATAAGGTGGTTCAATGGAATAAAATCAGTTTAATACAACAATCATAGTGGTTAAAACCTTTCATTTCATCAAAACTAAAGCTGTGCAATCAAGCGGCCATATATGATGAAATCTGAAAAAAACAAAAAAAAACAAAAACATGACTACCATGTATATGAAATAGTAAGTAAATAGTAAATAGATTATGCCGATTAAAAAGTAAATTTTTAAAAATGTCACTTGCCAAGCCACTGTGATATTCTCCCTTTCTTGGTGCTTTTATACATAACATCTTCGTAATGTAACACTTCCCCTTTTTCCTTCTGTCTGCATATGTATTTGTTTCACTGTCAAGTACCAAACAGGATTTGTTTTCTGAAAAAATTAACTATGAGTACTTACTTCTTTTACTGTTAGTGTCGTTTTTGAATGTGCAGTATGTACATCAGCTATTTTCTGCCCCAATGTTTCTTGGGAGAGACAGAGGGGGCGGGGGAGGGCAGGGGGGTGGGGGGGGGGGCGGCTGCTGCCTGAACTTCCATGCACTTTGAACAGCACTGCTCTCATGCACCTTAGAAGTCCCTTCACTGCTGCCGAGTCATTTTTGAAGTGTTCTGTACTTCTGAAGCACACAGTATAGTGGTGCTATTCATAGGACACTCTGAATAATGATGATGATTGTGAAGTAACTGAACAGACCAAGAGAACTACTTCTGCAGACCATTGCATCCCTCCCAGTGACAGTTATTAGAGCCTGTTGACACTGATGTAACTACATCCCTCCAGACAGTTAATACATTGAGTCTGCTGACACTGATGTAAACTACATCCCTCCATTGACAGTTAATATATTGAGTCTGCTGACACTGACGTAAAAGTTACCAAGAGTCTTCTGACACTGATGTAAAACATCCTTCCACTGACAGTTACCATGAGTCTGCTGACACTGATGTAACTACATCCCTCCACTGACAGTTACCATGAGTCTGCTGACACTGATGTAACTACATCCCTCCACTGACAGTTACCAGGAGTCTGCTGACACTGACATAACTTCATCCCTCCACTGACAGTTATCAGAAGTCTGCTGACACTGATGTAACTACATCCCTCCATAAACAGTTCATTTCACGAGGCCTGTGGATGTTGAAGAGAAACCAAAATTGAGAAGGTCATGCTGGTACACAAATTACGATTATCTATATTTCAGGATGGTTAATGAGAACAATGAGCACCGTGAACATCCAAACTGGGTCGTACGACTATCACTCAGACCACCACTACAATTATAGTAGAGAAGAGAGAATTAGTCCTCAGCTGAACCTGGCCTTTTCACTTCTTTTTTTGGATGCTCCAATCTCTGAACCACTCCACCTTGATGTTAGAATTTTGCCGTTTGCCATTGTGCAGTATGCTGGTAAATAAGTATGAGACGTTAGACGTCAAGGAGTGATGAGAAGGGTGGGGAAAATAAATGCCAAAAGAAAGAAGTGAAGTATGAACAGTCATTCTTTTGCAGTATCTGTGTATTCTTTTGATACAAGGTCATGCTTAATCCACATTACCTACTGTAAGTAATCCAGTATTACCAAAGGAGACTGAACTGAATATACCACACTCTTGAACTGGGAGAAAGGGTTGGGAGTCTGAAGTGGCGAAGGGTTCCTACTGTTCACATAAGAACAACTTTGTACCATTGTCTTTTGAGGTCCATTACAGACCCTAAAAAGCGTCCACCTACCAAAAAAAGAAACTTTGTCTCATAATACACACATATCACAATTCACATTTGAAATCTCCAGTTTTCAAACATGGAATTTGAAACTGGGCAAATTAATAAAACTGTTTGCTTTTCCTAACAGATCACTTACTACATTTGACCGCAAAATGTGATCAGTGTGCGAAGTGAATATTTTGTCATGTGGAAGTCATTTTCATGATGAAATTCTGCATTCTTCAGTCCAATCCACATCAATATTAGTGTGTTTGTGGTAAATCACTTGTGCTGCCTGTAGTCTGACCACGACAAACGTATTATATAGGTGACACTGATCTCTGTAAACTTTTTAGGTCAAAAAACAATGGAAAACAATGTATCCATTTGGATGTCATGGATTTTTACAGAAAGAATAAACAATGTTTCTACTGATACCATCTGATTTTATTTCAAATAAACTACTGACCTCTTCGCATCCAATTCTTGCCCTTTATATAACACAATTTGCAACAAAAGTGTGAACAAGGAATGGATCATTGGATCACTCATACAGTACATTGTCATGAATATACTATTGTTGGTTTGCTGAAATGTTTCCTCCATGATTTCTCTACTCTTGTTCTGCCTTGACATCTTGTAGATCAGACCCAGCGTCAGGGTGAACTTTTAATGCTGATGCTTCAGTCAACTGGTCACTGGTTATTTGTTCCTTCTCTGGTGCTGTGTCGACACCGTTTCCCTGCAGCTGTACTGCTGCAACTATCCTTTGTGCATCTTCTGTACCTCCCTTCTCATTTGCTTCATGAACACTGTATTCCAAATTTTCAGAAGTTTCATCTTGGATTTTATATTTTGCTGGATCATCTGTCTTTGGGACATCTCCAAATTTAGAACATAACTGATTTTGTTCAGGATGTCCGTGAATAAGGCTGCCAGGTGGTTGGATGGTCTTGTCTTGCTGAGCAAGTGATTCATCTAGCAGAGACGGGGCCAAACTATCTGTAGTTTCATTGTTGGTTTTACCTTCTGTTGTATCATCTGTGTTGGGGACGTCTCCATATCCAGAACATAACTCATCTTGTTCAGGATGTCCCTGGGTAAGGCTGTCTGATGCTTGGGCAGTCTGGTCTTGCTGAACAACTGATTCCTCTGGAAGAGATGGAGCCAAAATATTTGTAGTTTCATCTTGGGTATTACCTTCTGCTGCATCATATGCGTTGGGGACATATCCATATCCAGAACATAACTCATCTTGTTCAGGATGTCCCGGAGAAGGGCTGTCAGGTGCCTGGGCAGTCTGATCTAACTGAGCAAGTGATTCCTCTGGCAGAGACGGGGCCAAAATATTTGTAGTTTCAGCTGTTTGAACTTCTATGAAAATGCTGGAATCATTTCCAAGCCCATCGACAGTCTGATGGGTGTCAGAATCTGTTTCTTGTAAACCATCAGTGTGGATATGCGAGTGAGTGGGTGAAGCAGAGGCTGCCAATCCTCCAAGATTGGTGTGGGCAAACACGCGATGCAGAGGCACAATTTGCCATTCCCCTTCTGATGCTGCTGCCCCAGGACTTGTGGGTCTCTCAGGTAAGAGCAAATTGTCGGCCATTCTCTCTTCCTCAAAAGAGGCTGCAGCAGCCCCATGAATGACATGATGACTTAGAGTGTTATGACCACAAACTGTGCTGCTGTCAGCTTCCTGGCCTGCATCAGCCATAACATGGGGCTCACCTTGTGGCTGGTGGTTGGCTGGAGCACAGGCTGCACTGCTGTCATTTTCTGTGGACTGCTGGTTCTGTGGCAGCTGTGTGTCATGTGGTACAATATTGTGTATGCTTTCCTGGTTATGTGGCAGCTCTGTGTTTAGTGGTACAATATTGTGTACGCTTTCCATTTCACTTTGTACAGCCTGTATCTGTTCAAGCTGACATGATGACTTAGATCTGGTGTCTAACATTGCATCAATTCCTGCCTTCTCATCAGCAACCTGGTTTTCATCCGATACATCAGCTCCAGGAACATCCACATTCCTACCATCTCCAGCACCTCTTTTCACATCTTCATTGCTTTCACATGGCAGGGTACCTTTCGTAAGAAACAAAGTCATGGCTTCAGCTTCCTGCATTTCTAGAACTGGTTTTGATGAATCATCAACACCAAGAGATAAAGTACGGTCACCCAAATTCATGAGAAGTTTGCCTGAGTGATTTTCATATTTTGGGGATTGTGTGGCACTTTCTGAAGACTCTTGGATGTCAGCTGTCACCTTGTTTGGCTCGAAATCTTCAGATCTTTGAGGCTGAGTAATTTCTTGACTGTCCGTAACTGGCACATCTTCAGTAATTTCCACTTTGAGCAGTGATCTGTCTTCTTGTGCTGCAGAATTAGGTGAAGATGTTTGACAGCTTTCATTTGTGTCATTTTTATCACTGCTTTTCAGCAACTCGTTTTCAGTGCCTGACGTCCCCAGTAACAAAGTCTTTACTGTGAGGTCTGCATCTGGTTCAGGTGGATCACACACATGACCTGATGTGGTTTTATCTTCCAGTTCTTCATTGCATGTGTCTGCAGCCATCTCTTTGTGTGGCGACTTCAATGGAGGTGAGTATATCATACCCTCTGCAGCATCCCCATCTTTGAGTGTGGTCAGACTGTTGTGACGCTGGCCCGGCCACACCGCCTCACCATCCACGGCACAATTCATCAGCAGGTCAATCGTATCGTCTTCTTCACTGCTTCTGAAACACATCATCAGGGAATGGCTTTTCATTTCCATTATTGTTATCTGCCTTTATGAAGAAGAAAGAGTAGCACAACTGTATGCACTCATCTTTTGTTCAATGGAAACAACATACATATAGGGACAAATGAAGAGGACAAAACAGAGATTTAGCAGCTGTGATGATCGCATTACATTTTAACGACCTGCCAAAAAACAACAAAAAAAAAGTAAGAAGAGGTGCGTCTTCAGCTTTTCCTTTTCGGGTTCTGTTAGGAAAATGACAGCTCCAATCGTTTTTTCATTGCAGAAATAAACATACTGGCAGGCCACAAATACAGCCATGAGTTTCCATAGGTATACATTTTTTTTATGCTGTCCTAACATCTGAATAATTTTTTTTTTTTAAAGATAATTAAAAAAAATAAAAAAATAAATAAAAAACCCGATCACAAACCTCTCAGATTTGAGTTTCAGAAGAAGAAAAATCTGTGTTGGCCTACTTGAATTTGAATTTCGCGCTGTCAGTCAAAAGGACGGAGGTGGACCACTCCAGTCCATACCATGTGCTGCATGCCAGGTCCTTAGTCTAGCAGCCTTCCTCAGACTGAAGTTAACACACTGACAATGAAAGTAACCCTGCCGGCCAGGCTGAGGCATCTGGCTGCTGATGTCTGGAATTTCAGTTTTGCTTGTTTGAGAAAGTATGAGAGTAGGTGAGCAAAAGTGCGTGCGTGCGTGTGTTTGATAGGGACAGACAGACGGATAACATGTATTTAAGTTATTGAATAAGAAAATGCGGTATTGATCATTAGAAATGGAGAAATCCATTCACGATCTATCAGTGCAAAACACAAGAGAGGCAAGGCCTTCAAGACTCACTTGTGATACACTTAAAAAAAAAAATCTAATCGTTAAAATGTATTCTGTTTTTGTTATTATAAAGCTTCAGGTTAAAAAAAAAAGAAAAAAGTCCTAACCAGATTCAAACCCCGCATGTTTGGGTGAGAAGAAACTGTCTTACTCATTACACTATCATGGCTCCTTAACTGATGTTCTAAAATTTAATATTTGAACATACTTTTTTAAAGGGTGATAAATCAATTGCAGCATTCACAGTGAGAACGCTGTTTAAATCATATTACTCTGGTGTATCTTGGGCATTCAAAAAATCTTTAAGGGCAATAAAAAATTATTTTTAAAGTCCGCAGTAAAGGAGACGTGGCTATCACTGCAATCACACTGCTACATTTAGCCGTTTCTCTAGATCTAGATAGATGTACAAGTTTAGTTACACCCGCCGGGAATGTAGTACGACACGGTCGATCCAATTTCTCTTTTATGTTCATTCTAGTTTTATAGTTTTAAAGTTGATATATAAAATTTAGTATTTTGTTAAACTAATAACATGTAGAGCCAAGTACAAGTACTTCTAAAAGTTGTATGAAGTGAAAAGGACTTCAATTTGAGAAAAGTCAAGACTGGAAATTTTTTCTTTTTATCAGTTCAAGGGTATTAACTCGCATGGTTTACAATTTTTAACTGTGAATTCCGGTGGGTATTCTTATGGTAGTTTGGGGCATAATCCAGTAAGTGATGAGGCGTTCACAAATCTTTCTTTGAATAAATATTTAATGGTCTCCTTCTCCAACTTTCCATCACATGTTATCGTGTATTGTCCATTGAATATAGGACTGAATGGGTAGGTCAGCAACTTGAAACAAAATGGCGTCGTTCGCGTTCGTGAAGAATATAAGCACGCGCTTTGAATGTGTATAAATATGTGTACACAATTGATTTTTGCCCATGACCTTCAGGGTTCAGCCAATAGATCTATAAAGTCCACTGGTCATACTGATTTTAGTATTTTCCGAAAAAGACCACTTGGGCGAATGAACATAGTGAAAGCTCTGTACACTGACAGTAAAACACACAAGCTTTTTATGTATTGAGTATAATTTCAAAATGTAATGTTTAAGATGAGAAGGATCAGTTTAGAGCAAATTAAGTCCCCTAGCATTAATTACAGATTAATTTCCCTTTTTTACTATCTGCACCAAAACGTTTGCAAAATAAATAAAAACTTCCATGCTTAGCAAAAGAAGTTCCTGTTTGAACAAAAAATGATAATAATGACTGCTCTTGTTGTTGTGTCAGAATATCAGATCAAAGTGCCAAGTTTAGAGAATAAAAAAAATATAAATATAACAGTAAATGCAGTTTGCATATAATTTGGCTTCTTTTTTTCATCCCAGACTGGAAAGAACTGAATTTTTCCTATTTTTATGCCTAATTTGGTGTCAACTGACAAAGTATTTGCAGAGATAATGTCAATGTTAAAGTTTACCACGGACACACAGACACACACACACAGACAGCCGACCACCGGGTTAAAACATGGACTCACTTTGTTTACACAAGTGAGTCAAAAAAGTACTGGGAATATCATGTAAAGTTCAGATGAGTAAACTACCGTGTACACACACCGGCACACACGCACATACACACACACACACCAAAAACAAAACAAAAATATATTTTGCGCTATTCCCAGCTCGAAGTAATCCATTAACGATTGATAATCGGACAGTGGGAAAAAAATAGGAAACAACAAAGAGTTGATTCCCTTAAATAAATTTCAGTTGAAGCATAATACTGAACAGATCTGTTATCGTGGAGTGGTTTTGACGTGTTTTTTTTTGTGTGTTTTTTTTCTTCTCTAATCAGCAAGTGAGAGGGAGAGGGGGGATGGGTGTGTGTGTGGGGGGGGGGGGGGAGGGGGGGGGGGGAGACAGATTTAAAAATAGTTGATGATTTTATTATCTGGGATAGAAATAGGTCATGTTCATCAAACCGAGACCTTGTTCGTTAGAAAACCGGAAGTCAGTGAAAAGTTCAGCCCCTTCACCTTGGGACGTCCGGATAAGTAAACATGGCGACTCCGTCCGCTGAAACTGAAAGTGCGCTTGAATCCATGAAAGTGAAAGAACCGAAAGAGTATTTAAAAAAGAAAAAAAAGAACGGACAACTGATAAGTAGCGCGGAAGTTGAACTTGTTCGTCGTGCAAAGATTTTCAATTGTCGCGGAACCAGAAACAAGAAGGCGAAGTCAAGTCAGTTTCCGCTGTCACGGCGACATAAACCTCCTACAGATTTTTGACAACTGAACTGAAGAAAGAAGTATCGCTCCTGTGTGTGACCCATTCAATCAGAATCTATAAACATTCTAGCATTTCATATTGTTGCTACATAGTATGAGTGAGTGAGTGAGTGTGTGTGTGCCCCACATCCTCAGGATCATCCCCCCTCCTCAGTGCAGATGGGAATACCTTGATCACCAAGAAGGAGAAAATTCTCGAACGCTGGGCTGAGCACTTCAACAGTGTCTTAAATTGCCCTTCCTTCATAAATGATGAAGCCATAGACCGTCTCACACAAGTCCCCATCAACGAAGCACTGGACGATCCGCCAACACCTCTTGAGACACATAAAGCAATCCATCTGCTATCCAGTGGCAAAGCACCTGGCTCAGACTCCATACCAGCAGAGGTCTACAAGGATGGAGGCACTGTGCTGACTGAGAAGCTCCATCAGCTGTACTCACTCATGTGGAAAGAAGAGACGATCCCCCAGGATTTCAAAGATGCATCTATCATTCACTTGTACAAGCGAAAGGGGAACTGGCAAGCCTGTGATAACCATCGGGGCATTTCCTTGCTCTCCATCGCAGGCAAGATACTTGCCAGGATCCTACTAAACCGCCTCACAGCACACCTTGACCAAGGTCATTTGCCTGAGAGCCAATGTGGATTCCGGAAAGAGCGTGGAACCACTGACATGGTGTTTGCTGCAAGGCAGCTGCAAGAGAAATGTCAGGAGCAAAATGCTGATCTGTTCTCCACCTATGTTGACCTCACTAAGGCCTTTGACACCGTGAGTAGAGAGGGACTGTGGAAGATCATGGCCAAGTACGGATGCCCTTGGAAATTTATTTCCTTGGTCAGCTAATTCCATGAAGGCATGCAGGCTCGAGTCCAGGACAATGGCGAAACATCTGCTCCTTTTGCTGTCATAAATGGTGTCAAGCAAGGCTGCATCCTGGCTCCAACGCTGTTCAGCCTCATGTTCTCTGCAATGCTTACTGATGCCTTCAGAGATAGCGATGTTGGAATCAGCCTAAAGTATCGAACAGATGGCAAGCTGTTCAACCTCAGAAGGCTTCAAGCAAAAACGAAGGTCATGACGGACATCATCAGAGACTTTTTGTTTGCTGATGATTGTGCCCTCAACGCTGGATCTGAAGCTGACATGCAACTCAGCGTCGACAAGTTTGCCACTGCCAGCAGGAACTTCGGCCTTACCATCAGCACGAGGAAAACTGAAGTTCTCCATCAGCCAGCCCCAGGGAAACCCTACGTTGAGCCCAACATCACAGTCAACGGTCAGAGACTCAGTGCGGTGGAGCGGTTCACATACCTTGGCAGCACACTGTCACGAAATGTGACAATCGACGATGAAGTGAACGTCAGGATTGCAAGAGCAAGCGCAACTTTTGGTAGACTCAATGCAAATGTCTGGAACAGAAGAGGCATTAGTCTTGAGACCAAGCTAAAGGTCTACAGAGCAGTAGTTCTCCCCACACTACTGTACGCCTGCGAAACTTGGACAGTGTACCAACGACATGCCAAGAAGCTGAACCACTTCCACACAACATGCCTCAGGAAGCTACTGAACATCAAGTGGCAAGACAGGACCCCAGACACAGAGGTGCTCGCAAAAGCCACCCTTCCCAGCATCTTCACCATCCTGATGCAGTCCCAGCTTCGCTGGGCTGGACACGTGGCACGCATGCCAGACCATCGGCTGCCCAAAAGGCTCTTCTATGGCGAGCTGCAACAAGGGAAGAGATCACACGGAGGTCAGAAGAAGCGCTTCAGAGATACTCTGAAAGTCTCTCTGAAAGTGTTTGATATCAACCCTGACTCCTGGGAGGAATCTGCAGTGGACCGTGACAAATGGCGCGCTGCTGTGCACAAAGGCGCCAAGTTGTGCGAGGCCAACAGGACTGCTGCAGCTGTTCAGAAGAGGCAGGCCAGAAAGTCACAGGCAAACAAGCTCCCTGACAATGGTATGCCTGTCTTTGTCTGCCCCAACTGTCAGCGAACATTTCGTGCGCAGATTGGACTATTCAGCCATCTGCGCATTCACAGATAGTTTCATGAGCATCCTCCCCCCCACCCCACCACCACCCTCTCCCCATCCCCCAGCTGGATGACAACGATGGTCATCATCGATCTCGATGGACACACCACCGTGTGTATGTGTGTGCGTGTGTGTGCCGCACGCACCTTCAAAAAACAGATTTTAGACTTGAGAAACGGCCATTGCTGTTCCAATGAATTTGATCTTTTTCTGGCTTTTCTATCACATGACTTTTTAATACATATTGTGGGGAGGAGAGTGTTGGAGTTGAGCATGGAAATCTGTGGGGAAATGAGTGGTGCAGTTTAGCATGGAAATTGTGGGGAGAAGAGTGGTGGAGCTGTGCATGGAATCTGATTAAAGATAATCATCATCAAGACTGATTCATGTGTGTTTCATCACAGTTGCATTGATAAACTGCAAGTTAAGAATGATTTCATCATGTAGCACGCATGCATGTGTCACTGTGTGCATACAGTACTCACTCATTCATCATTACAAGTGACATGCACTGATAAGTCTTCTCAAGACTCCCAGACATTCAGGCACACCAGTCTGGTACAATCAGCTGACCTGTTTACCCAAAATGGATATGTCTGTACTTTCACCAGGTTAAAATATGTAATGGAAACCTGTAAGTTCATTGTATCTAACAACTGGCCAAAGGATTAACACATACATACCAGCTTTCTCTTTGCTGCCATTTTTTAGAAACTGGTAGTGCTGTAAATTCTTTGTGTAAATATTTGCATTTATTTACATATGCATTCCCCACTTCCCATTTTTTATTTCCTGTATTTTCTTTTTAAATCATAAATATATATTTCATTTGTTTATTGCTAATCAAATTTGGACTGTTTACAAAATGCAGTGTAAACAGGTCTGAGTCAAACACAAACAGACTTGAAGAAAATCACTTCGGTAAGATATTTTATTTTATTTTTTTTGTTTCATTCATTCATACCTAAATGCTAAATAATAAACAGTTGTTTAAACAATCTGATTTATTTATGATGTGAGCACCATTTAGTTTTGGATGTTTTGCATGTGTGTGTGTGTGTGTGTTCTACATCTGTATTGAAGTGCAGTGTCTATATTTACAAAGTTTTGATTTTTTTTTTTTTTTTTTCATGATTAGTGTTATCTCAGCTGATTTGAAGCATACTGCACCTCCATACCTTTCTCCATCAAAGAGAAGAAGAACAAGAAAAGAGAAGAAAAATCACAGCTGCAGTTCACATCAGTATGAAAAAAAATCTCGGGAGCATTCAAACTCCACAATTCCCAATAAGAAAGCTTAAAAAAAAAATCTTCATACACAGATGATAATCTGACTGTGTTACACCATCTGTCAATTCCAATGATCCTTCTGAATCAATCTGCTCTCAACTAACACACACACACTCTACAAATTAACACCCACTACTGTAAGCCCCATTCAGTCTAAATTTTATGACAAAACAGTTTTCAAGGCCCTAATAAGTCATCTTTCACTGTGTCATCAGTGTCAAATTGGTGAAAAGGGGGAAGCAAAGCTGTCAGATCATTACATACTTTCACTTCCAAATTTGTTAAATTTTGTAAAATTACTCAATTTACTGTCAGCAGCATTGGTTTCCACTGCTGATGCAGAAGTAGTAGTGATGTCTTCTTGGACTTGCATATCTGACAGCTGTGACAAAAAAAAGAAAAGATTATGTAATTATAGCTTGAATGTTATGACATTTGTTTTAGTTACACATTTTCAGTCAAACTGCATACAACCCCAAAAATGTGTCGGATCTGTTCACTGTGTTATGCATGTGCAGAATCTCAAGCCAGTGAGTTGTTTAAATTTGCAACAATAACTATGCCTTATCTATCTATGTGTGTGTGTGTGTGTGTGTAAACATTCACACTGCCTGTGGAAGTAGCATGGATCTCACTGTCTCAGTATCATTGTTACAGCTCTTTCTGAAAATGTGCAAGCATTTCCACTTGAAAGAAGTATTCGCTGACAAATGTTGTATAGTGCAAATGCTTTGTAGTTTTTGTTTCAGGGGTACACTGGTCAGCTTTTTACTATGTGTCAGAGATGCATATATCTGTGCTGAATAAAAATCACAGCTAAGAATGTGACCACAAAAACAAACACGCACGCACGCACGCACGCACGCACGCACACACACACACACAAATCCAGTTGAATGATACACTGTAAGTAGAAACCTTATTTATCAAGTATGAGGATTTTCATCTGTATGAAGACCATCCAAAGAACACACAATGACATGTGAAAAACTTTTCCAGAACAAAGTGACTCCCCAGCCAGCAACATATCAAGTTCTAGAACCTCTACTTTCAATTTTACTGACCTTCTTAGGAGTAGGACTGCTCCTGAGCTCCACAGTGCCTCCTAGACACGAAATGCCCACACAGCCCCAGAAATCTAGCAGTATCTCCTCCCAAGAAGCACCCTCTCAGACAAAATCCGAAGAATCCAAGTTTCCCTGTGGCACATGTGATTGCACTATCTCCTTGTCAGAACGTGGTGTTGAATGTAATACTTGTGGCCAGTGGTTTCATCTTGCCTGCCAAAGCATACCATCTGACTCTGAGGAGTATGAAAGACTGGGCGAAAGTGATGTTGTATGGAGATGTGTAGTGTGTGACAATGCAAACTACAGCACAGTTGCCTTCGACCTGTTTGGACTTGATGCAGCAGCACCAAGTGCTATCCAGGGAGGAGACATCTCCTCTTTGCAAAGTCCCTCGGAAACGTCACTCTCATCAGCAGACTTTAAGCCCATCCACTCATCCACACCCTCCCAGGCTACCAGTCAAAACAAACAGTTTAACCGGCCTCTAAGACTTCTGAACATCAACTTCCAGTGCAGTCGAGGCAAGAAAGCAGAACTACAGAATCTGATTGACAGTGCAAAGCCTGATATTATACTAGGCACCGAAACATGGCTCGATTCACATGTCTGTTCTAGCGAGCTCATCCCTCCTCACTTCACCACCTTCAGGAAGGACAGGGATTGGCTTGGTGGGGGAGTATTGATAGCTGTGGCAAGTCATCTACCATGCCAAGAAGTGGAGGAGCTGTCAGTGGATGGATGTGAACTGCTCTGGGTGAAGATCAAGCTGAAAGGAAGAAAGCAACTCCTAGTAGCCGCCTGCTATAGGCCCAAAACTAGTGATGCGATCAGCCTGATGAAGTTTGAAACCTCCATCCACCGGGTCACATCTACAAACGCTACTGTCATCATTTGAGGTGACTTCAATTTCCCTTCCTTTGACTGGCCCACCAAGACACTGAAAAGCCCAGCCAGATGTGTAGAAATCCACAACCAGTTTCTTGACCTGATGAATGATGCTGGATACGAACCGCTCGTCACATTTCCCACAAGAGAAGAGAACACTCTAGACCTCTTCCTCACAAGCCATCCATCCCTAGTGCCGCAGATTGACCCCCTCCCTGGACTCTCTGACCATGATGTTGTCTACACAGAGTTAACACCAACCCAGCGTATCAACGCTCGCCAAAACGCACAGTCCCCCAATTCTCCAAAGCGGACTGGCCTTCACTGAAATCCTGTTCAACGGAATTCTCTGACACAGTGCTGGAAACCTTTGATACAAACAGTGATGCAGAACAACTGTGGCACACACTGGAAGAAGGTATTGCCTCCATGACAGAGAAGCATATCCCCAAGAAAACCATTGGCGGAAAAAACAACAAGCCCTGGGTAGACTATGCCACTCTAAGGATGATCCGACAACGGGACAGGCTGTACAAACAGTGGAAAAAGACCGGAAGCCAGGAAGTGCGTGCAGAACTGAAGAAGCTGAAGCGCAATGTCCAAAGAAACCTGCGCTGTTCTTACTGGAGATACACTGAGAACATGTTCAAAGACAGCACGAGTGAAAGACCAGTGACGAACAAGAAATTCTGGGCATACATTAAGGCAATATGCACAGAGGTGGCAAATGCTGCCCCACTTAAGGAAAACGGCAGACTTGTCTCAGGTGCAAAAGAGCAAGCAGAAATGCTAAACAAGCAATTTCACTCCGCCTTCAGTGCGAAAATCACCTGCATCAAAAAGGAGTTCACCAACAGAACTGGTCTACCATCAGACCCCCCATCAGACTCTCCTACCTTAAGTGCCATAGAGATTTCAGTAGCAGGAGTTACCAAGCTCTTCAAGGACTTAAACCCCAGCAAAGCTCCTGGCCCCGATGGCATCAACCCGAGACTGCTATGTGAGCTTGCCGAAGAACTGGCTCCTGCCTTCACAGTCCTGTACCAGTGCTCCCTCAACACCAGAGTAGTTCCGAGAGACTGGAGGATGGCCAACGTCACCCCAGTCTTCAAGAAAGGCAAGCACTACCGCCCAGAAAACTACCGCCCTATTTCCCTGACCAGCATACCATGCAAAATAATGGATCACATCATCACAAGCTCTGTTATGCACTTTGCAGAAAAGAATGGGATCATCACCGAAGCACAGCACGGATTCAGATGCTAGCGATCCTGTGAAAGCCAGCTCATAGGACTTGTAGACTTGCTCTCAGCAAACCTTGAAGGCAGAAAACAGACAGACGCTCTCATCATGGACTTTTCGAAAGCGTTCGACAAAGTCTGCCACTCTCTCCTGCTCCACAAGATCCACTCCCTTGGCATCACAGAGAAAGTACACACCTGGATCAGGAAGTTCCTATCAGACAGACAGCAGTCTGTAGTGGTGGATGGAGCCACTTCCAGTCCTATTCCTGTAGAATCTGGAGTTCCCCAAGGCTCTGTTCTTGGGCCTTGCCTGTTCCTGCTTTACATCAACGACATGCCGACTGGACTGTCCTCCACTGCTCGTCTCTTTGCTGATGATACTCTGTGCCACAAAACCATCTCCTCCACCAGCGACCAGCAAGCCCTACAAAAGGATCTCGATTGCCTCGCAGAATGGGAGCAGAAGTGGCTTATGAGCTTCCCTCCAAACAAATGTCAGACACTGCGAGTGAGCCGGAAGAGAGACCCCCTACCATCAGAATACACCTTTAGTGGCCACACCCTTGATGTAGTCAGCAAATCAAAATACCTCGGCATCACCATCACTTCTGATCTTAGATGGATCCCCCACATCTCCAATGTCTCCAACCGAGCCAACAAGACCTTAGGCCTACTGAGACGGAACCTGAAAGTAGGCTCCCAGCGCATCAAACAGCAAGCCTACCAAACACTGGTCCGCCCAACCCTGGAGTATGCCAGTTCTGTGTGGGACCCCTATACAGAGAAGGACTTTAAGAAACTTGAGGCAGTAGAACGCCGGGCTGCTCGCTGGGTGACCTATCGACACGGGAAAACATCCAGTGTGCAAGACATGATGGAGACTCTTCAGTGGTCCCCCCTCAAAGAGTGAAGGAGAAAGGCAAGACTGGTTAACTTTTATAAGTTCCACAGCGGCAGTCTTATCATCAACACATGCCACAAGCCCTCTCAAAATCCTTCAGCATCCACGGGGACCCCAGGATCACACCCAGCAGCGTACCATCTCTCCAACTGCAGGACGCTGTACAGACAAAAATCTTTCTTTCCCCGAACCATAACCAACTGGAACAGCCTTCCTGCTGAGATCGCCCTCAGCCCAACCCTTGAAGGCTTCAAATCCCGAATCTGATCCCCACCCCCCCCTCCCCCCCCAATCCCCTGGCCCAGCAACCTCTGCCTCAGGAAACCTCAAAAACACGCAAACCCCCCTTATAGTCTACAGAATCTTCACAATGATGAAGGCGGTAGTCAAGGGAAAGAAGAAGAAGTTGAAAAAGACTGGCCAGCTGGTGTACTGTAATTCTCCGTTTTAAAGGTTAAATTGTGCTTTTGGATTCAAACATTAGGCAGATAAGTGTGTGAAAAATGATGACAGTATAATCATCCCTCTTTGAGAAATCAGACCCAAAACATTATTAGGCTTGGCTGTTGAATTGAAACAAATATATTTTGAAACATAAAAATGAATATTCGATTCAAAATGTCACATACCGTGCTTGTTTTGAAGACCTTGTTCGTAAAAAGTGAAGGAATATCATCGCCACTGAGAGTGTGGTCCTTGGCTTCAGTTCACGAAGTGGTTCTGAGATCGCCACGCTCTTTGCAATCGGTTCGTGGCTGGTATTCGTTGCGATATCTTTTTTTCCTTTGAAGTTCGAACAGCACACACAGTACTTCGTTCCTCCCGTTTTCCCTCAGACCCACTGTGAAGCAATTACACAAGTACAATCGACGAACTCGCAACTTTCACTTTTAGAGACGTCCCGTGAATTCTCTTTCCGGCTTAATCAAGGGCAAATTACTCTAATTTTTTTTTCTAACGAACAAGGTCTGTCACAACGACAACGCTTCTGTAATGAATTTATTGCCTGGGATTGAAATGTGTCATTCTCGGATCAAACCGAGACACCCTCTTATCACAACAACGCTTCCGTAATTCAGTTGCAGAGTTTTGGACTTTTTTTTCTTCTTTTTTTTACGGCCTATGCGTGGTGTCCAATGGTCCTATGGTCCGGCGTTTAGTGTGAACGTTTTTACGACTACGGTCGGACGAAAAACGTGCATGCCCGCCCGCGCCCGTATTTGGTATATATTAATATTTAAGCAGCCTTGGTCTTCCATTCACGGCTGACTCCGGTTCGTTTGTATTCACATGTATCATGTATATGTTTGTTGTTGTTGTTTTTTTACATGAACACGACCATAGAGTCGAAACACGAAGGCCTTCCTGCCTTGGACTGTGTCACACTCAGTTTATGTTCGTGTTTCCCGGCCACGCACGATTTAAGGACTACGCTCTTTTTATTATTATATATATACATATATATATATATTTATTTTTTTTTACACATCAGTTGAGAGACAAACAAAGCAACGTAATACAGACTGAAAAAATCATTTGAAGTTATACTAGTAAGCAGACACTGAGAAGCACTGACATGAACTCAGATACTGAGGTACACAGAAAGAAGGTACACAGGCAGCACACACACCCACTTCACCCCCACCTTTCTTGTCTGATCATTCCCTCTTCCCCTAATAATTACGATCGGTTTTGTAGAAAAGCGTGTGAAAGAAATGTTCTCACTGTAGATCATCATCAGATCTTGGGTCTGACGGAGAATGAACCCGGTCATCCACATTGGTGTCCAGAGTGTCTTCAACCAGCTTCTGATCATCCTCGGGGACGTCACTGCTGTATGCTTGGACCATCACGTCTTCTTGGCTCTCATTGTTGTCCACGTCGGAGCTTTCTGGAATCACCTCCTGGGTGCTGCAGCTGTCCGTGTCTTCCTCTTTCTCTGGGTCTGATGGAGAACGAACCCGATCGTCCACGTTCCAGTCCAGGGTGTCTTCATTGATGCCTTCATCCTGGCTACCGTCAACATCAGCGGCTTTGCCATCATCGTAGACGTCTTTATGGCGTGGGATGCTTTCTGTGTTGTTCCCTTTACTGACCTTTTGAATTTCGGATTCATGTAACGAATCCTGACCTATAAGTTCAGATGACACCACTGGAGCACTATCAGGTTTTCCAGTTGCCTTTCCTTCTGTTTCACGACTCAAGTCTGGCTTATCTATCCATGTTTTTGCTTCTTGATTCTGGTCACCTTGGTATCCAGCTGGTGGCGATGCTGCTTGATAGGAAACAACAACTCCCGTCACGGCAGTCACCTCAACTTGACCGGGTACATTTTCCTGGGAGACGTCTTCCAATGACTCGAGCTTAAGTTTCAGTTCAGAATGAGGACTGACAGATTTGGGCCGTGATGAGTTTGAGGTGAGTTTAGTGTCGCCGATGAATTCCGCATTTTCGGTTTGGAGTGGGCTGATTGGCTTTGATCCCGAGTCTGATTCGCCTTCTCTGCCCGCTTGTTCAGCTCTTGATCTCCTGACAAAGCCAGGTGCTCGCTTTATTTGTGGGCTCGTAGGTACCCCGAGTGTTGTGGATTTCACATTATCTCCTTCATTATGCCTTGGAGCAACTGCATTTTCTGCGACTGATGTTTTACCGCACGGTTGTGCAGCCCCGTCTGTGATGCCATCTAAAGTTTTCTCATTTTCTTGACGTGAGTTATCATGCGATTCTGCAACTTCTTCAAATTTCACAATATCCGTCTGGAATGGCTGGCTTTTCCTTTCCGCATTCGTGTTTTCTGCGGTTTGCTGTTGAACTTGATATGGTGTGAAGTCGTACTGCGTGGAAAAGTCTCTTGAGCCAGGGCTTTTGCCTGATCGCGGTCTGATCTTCGTTTTAGGCAACCCGAATTTTCTTTTCCGGTTTTCGCTGGAGGTGTATTCTTCTTCTGCTGTGGTCTGCCGACGAATGTTTTCCGGGCTGTGTGCAGTGTGACCATCGCCAATGCTGAGATCCATGTTTGTTGTCTTTTGTATTTGCGGAGATGCTTTCACTTCAGTAGACTGTTTACTTGTCACTGATGATTCTCGGATACCACATTCTGTCGCTTGAACAGAAATGTTCCTGGCTTTCACTTTAACAGTTCTTTTACGACGAGATATGAAGCTTCCCATAACTATAGCGATGCCTGATAAGCCTAGGCTGGTTGTTTTTAATTCCTGATTCGTGCCGAAGCCTTGAGAGTTATAATCGGGTTGCAAACGTCACGTCACATTTACAGAAATACGTCACATGAAACAAACCACACGAACTTTGGGTGACGAATCAGACACAAATTTTACGTCACAGATACGTGTGGTTCTCATCAGTCAGTGTTGACGTATTTTGTTATGTCGCCAAAAGATACAACTAAAACTACAAATGAAACACAAACTCGTGTATAACATACACGCACATACACTGTCAGAAAATGTGTGAATTATTTTGTTCGTCTGATGAACTCATTATTTCCTGCTACAATTCTGCATCAGTGCTTGAAGTCTCACTTTATAGCAATAGTTAAAACAACTGGTCAACTGTTTTCAATGTGTTCGGGTATCGCAAAGATTCACAAGCAGCACGACCAAGCGATAAGTCTTATCCTGGGATAAAGAACTGAAAGACATACCAACTTAGACCGTGCAATACCTGCTTCACCTTCCTTCAATACAGGCTTGTCATAAAAAGGCTTATTTCAGAGCATTAGAAAACCTTCAGAACCCACTGCATTGTGCGGTGAGTTAACCAAAACTTCGAGGCATACAGACATCTTTAGACGTGGAAAATCACGTATTGGACAAGCAGAAGACAATACAGATTGTATATGCCAGCTACGAGATCTGAAAGAAATAGAAGAATGAGAAGATACCTCCCCCCACCCCCAACCCCCAAAAAACAAACAAAACAAAAACACAAAAACACTGAGTGTATCTTGCACTTAATTCACGTAAAATGAAATAAAATAAAATAAACACACACACACACACACACACACACACACACACACACCAAAAACAACAACAAAAACAAAAAACTTCGGCAACTTGAGAATTAAAATTGACCCTGGCAAAATTCTGTAGAAAAAATCCACTTAATGTACACGTGTGTGTGTGTGTGTGTGTTCTTCTTCAGTTTAACGTCTATTCACTTTTAGTGTTTTTAGACGGTGTGTGTGTGTGTGTGTGTGTGTGTTGTATTGTTCTTATAGCTGCCGCTCCCGAGTGAGAACGCTTCGCCACAGTCCAGCGCCACCCGTGTGTGTGTGTGTGTGTGTGTGTGTGTTGCCTACAAGAGTGTTTGTTTTCATCACATCAAAGTGGAATTTTGTACAGGATTCTTTTGCCAGGGTTTATCGTCTCATCCGAATGACTATATATAGTGGACTGAGACCACTCCAACTATAGTGGAGGGGCAGAAAATACTGCCGAGTGTGGTATTCGATCCCGTGCATTCTGATTCTTTCGCTTCCGCCCTAAGTGGACGCATTAACGTTATCCGCTTTGATTTGTCTGTGCACAAGATTCAGCGCTATAAGTAAATACCATTATCATTATTATTATTATCCGCACTTGGCCAGCGCCTCACCGTGTGTGTGTGTGTGTGTGTGTGTGTGTGAGAGAGAGAGAGAGAGAGAGAGAGAGAGAGAGAGAGAAGCCTGAATGACACAAAAAACAAATAATGAGCGCCTAAGGCAGCCTTCGGTCGGCTCAGTCTACCAATAGGTACTGCAGACAGCCTACTGTGCAAATGACTCCGTGTTTGTAAAGTGCTTGGGACTTTCATGGTTTCTGTCCGAGGACATGCGCTCTCTATGTAGGCCTATCAATGTCACCATCTATAGCCTCATAAAAAAATGACAGAGAGAGCCGGAGCAGCTGAAAATCTAACCTGAAAGGAAGAGCAAGAGTCATTGCCAATCACTGAAACGAATTTTGGCACAAGTTAAGATCTCCGAAACAATAAGCAGATTTCTTCAAAAGGGAGCAGAGTCTTTCTGGACCTTCCCAGATAGCCTAAAGCAGATTGAAGAGTACAGTCATGTGAAAGGCTGTTATAGCCCTTGAGATAATCATCAGGAAAGGGGGGGGGGATTTAATATAATGGAGGAGATGTGACAGCTTTTCAAGACCTAACTGCACGCAGGTATAGAAAAGGACACCCCCCACCCCAGAGGCTTCCTGCCCCTGGTTTACCCCTGAACTGTGGCGTCTCTGTAGAAAAAGAGACTGCAAGTACAGACAAACGAAGAAGCAATGGACAGTAGAACCCAGGATGTCAGAAACCGACAGCCACTGCACGCCAGAATTACATAGTGAACTTCGCTAGGCAACTGAATCAGGCCAGATCCAAGATGACTCGGCTGGAGAGTGGCGACCGTCAGGCCTATCTACAAGAAAGGCAAACACTACAACCCAGCTAGCTATCGCTCAGTATCGCTCAGTGTGCCCTGCAAGGTACTGGAAAACATCATAGTGAGCCAGCTCATGACCCACCTGGAAGAGGACTATATACATTCTGGGCGAGGAACAACATAGGTTTCGCCGACACCACTCCTGCCAGACACAGCTACTTGAGTTCCTGGATGAGCTGACCTCCAACAATGAGGGGAGGGGCCAAACTGACGTAGTGGTGATGGACTTCGCCTAAGCATTTGACAAGAGGAACCCGGCACTTCCTCTTAACGCACAAGCTTGATCACTATGGCACCAGAAATGCCACCAACTTATGGACTAAGAGCTTCCTCAACGGCAGAAGGCAGTCTGTGGTCATGGACAGAAAGAGGCCTGAGAGAACATCTGTCAGATCAGGGGTACCACAAGGTTCACGATTGGGTCCGTGCCTATTCCTGGTCTACAACTGTGATCTAGCATCCCAAGTGACATCTCCTGCCCTTCAGTTCGCAGATGACATGGTTCTCCGGCTACAGACACACCACTGCCATCAGCGACCAGTACGACACCCTGCAAACTGACCTCAAAAGACTTGTGGAATGGGAGGAAGAATTGGAGATGCAGTTCCATCCTGGAAAGTACAGTGTCAGTGTCCTGACGTGCACCACGAGGAAAAACAGCAACCCTCGTCAGTACGACCTGCACGGTCACCTACTGGAACCTTTGACGTCAACCAAATATATAAGCGTCATACTTCATTCAAGTCTTCACTTCACCAAACATTTTCCCCCACCAAACATATTGACAATAAGGTAATAAAGGCAAACAGGATATATTCGGCTTCCTGCGAAGAAGCCTGAGGAAGACACTGAAGTAAAATCAAGACATTCGCCTACAAGCTCCTAATACGCCCATTCCTCGAACACGAGAGCGCTGCATGGGACCCCACTGTAAAGAAAGAAGTGGAAAAGATAGAAGCAGTCCAACGCGAAGCAGCACGGCTTGTACTCATTAAATATTAGAAGACAACCAGCGCCACCGTGACTGACCGAAGTACTGCAATCACTGCAGTGGGAAACACTGGAACGCCGTAGGTTGAGGGCTAGATTGTCCATGCTATTCAAGATCAGGAAGGGCCTTGCAAAGTAAAAGGTGCTCACACCTCCACCAACAGCAGCAACTGTGACGACACAGAAGTGCCCGTGCACACGCAAACCTATGACAGGATCTCCTCAGTGTAGAGTGGACATCAGACGAACGCCTTCTTCCCACAGACAGTTCGTGACTGGAACATCCCACCCCAGGGACTGTCTATGCCCCATCCCTTGGCATTCGTTCAGAAAGTGTCATTCTGCTGACCCACTGCCTCCTGACAAACTCACCAACCCCACTACTCCCACCCCTCTCGATCTCCCTCTCTCTCTATTTTTTTCCCTTCTCTGAAACCAGCACCCAACACCAAAATGTCGATAAGGTTTGAATTTTAAAAATACTGACTTAACAATCCTCCCGGAACATTGATATAAGTATAACATCAACATATAGAACACGGAACCATCGACTGCCTATAAAGACAGGACGAATTCATGGAATCGAAAGAAATAAAAGATTGTGCACTAAGTGTTATCCAAATGATCTTGATGATGAGTTCCATTATATATTTCGATGGGTTTTTTTTTAGTTTTTTTTTTTTTTTTAGACATTACAAAAGCATTATTATTAAAGTCATATTACAACAGAAACTCGAACGCTTTGAACTAGTTCTCGCAATTGTTTATGACAAAGAATAACTTGAGTCATCTTTGTGGAAACTGACTAATTTTATACAAATTATTACTTAACATTTTTGAATGACATTACTATTCTGCTCGGCTAGATTTCTGTACACTTGAGGTTAGTTATTGTTTGTGCAATTTGTGTTATTAGGAAATTGTATGCTTTTGTGTTCAGATAATACTCTAAACGCAGCATTATCTCACTTACCTAATTATAAGTCCGTTATGTTCTGTGTAACCTTGCCACGTACATTGTCGCCATGTATTGTTTGCCTTTTGCCTTTTTTTTTTCCCCCCACGGAATGAATCTTGTCTTGTCAACGTTTTTACCCTAGGCATCAAATGGAAGACAAAGAAAAACAAGAAGTATCAGTAATTCAAAGAGGCGTCACTGCGTTCGGACAAATCCATATACATTACACCACATCTGCCAAACAGATGCCTTACCAGCAGCGTTACCCAACGCGCTTGGTCAGGCCTTGAGAAAATAATAAAACAAGAAGAAAAAACTAAGAGAAAAAGACGAAAAAGAAGAGGTAAATGAATATCTAAAAAAATTTTAAAAAAAGAAAAAAAGGGAAAACAAGAAAAAGATAATAATATTTGCTTATATTATTTGCTAATATAATTTGCTTATTTGTTTATTTATCATCATTGTTGTCTTTTTATTTTATCTTATTTCTTCTTCTTCTTACAAGAAAATTGAAGGCGAGTGTGAAGTGGGGTTAACTCTGTTTACTTTCAACTTGTCTCCCCTCGCAAGCTGAATCGAAAACTTCCGGCGACGTGCACATAGGTTTAGTCAGTGAAAGTGTTTTCCAAGAACATTAAACATTATTATCTGGATAAAGCACAATGTCCCTTGACGTCGATGGACATGCAACTTCTCGACGGAAGGCGCTTAAAGTTGCCGTTGCGGCATTGACTTCTGAAGTCGGTTTTGGAATGGCAGAGGAATCAGCACTTGAAACATTAGTTGAGGCTCTGCAAGCATGTAAGTAGCATGGCCGACTCTCCACAAAGCCTCAACTAGCCATGCCTGCATGGATCAGCCATTGTTTGATTTTTTAATATAAAGAAAGAAAAGGGGGATGGGGATAATTTCCTGCTGTAGTATCCTAAATTCAGGTGTCTATACTTACGGCTATTATCGTGCATGGTAAGATAGTTGAATCGGTGCCATTTGTACAAAGATGTTGTGACACATTTCTGTGGTTTTGACATAGATAACCATCCCAGGAAAGTTTGGGTCTGGATCTGGCTTGCTTACACTTTTATGTTACCATATCTATACAACACTGTCATCACTAGAAGTAGAACAATATCACATTAACAGGGGCACTGAAAAGGGCAATTTTTGTGTTGACAAGATCTAGATGTCTGTGAATCAAGCAAACATATATATTAAATGTGAGTTTGGGGCTCTGATAACTGACGTTAACCTGGCACCCATGTAGATAAAAAGAAGGTTGTTTCTTATTATAAACTGATATATGTTTCATGGCAAGCATAACAATTGATATTAATAGTTTATGATTTTTGATAGTGTGTTATACTAGATTCTGGCTGGTTGAGTGGTTGATCACCACTTTATTAGTGAAACAGTAAGAAATCTTGTAGTAGATTTAATTTTTTTGACAAAAGATCATTTGTTTTTCCAGATATTGCAGAAATTGGTCATTCTACAAGGGCTTATGCAGAGCTTGGTGGCCGCACAGAACCCATGGTCAGTGATGTTGTTATTACACTGGTTGATATGGGTGAGTACACTATTACACATGATCATTTTTGGTTTTTTCATTTGATATAATTAACAGTTTGAGTTTGTTTTAGGTATTAAAAAATATTTTTAGCACCAGTGAAGAATATATATTTGTGTGGATTGCTATGTTTACATTTTTTGTCTTTAAAACTTCATTTTTTGTGACACATTTTCATTGATTTTGTGTTGCATTTAGTCTTATTGTTTCAGTTTTGTAATTTATTATGTTCGATAGAAATGAAAGATGTACTTACTCAGTTACTGTATGGTTATGAAACTGGACAAATGATGCAAAATTTCTGCTTGTCATAATGGTACTGTTAAAGTGTTATGTCATGAGCCATTTAAATTATTTTGTGTGTGTGTGTGTGTGTGTGTGTGTGTGTGTATGTGTGAAGCAAATTCAAACTTGATTTGTTTTAAATTTTAGGTTATGTAATTTAAAGAGAGAGAGAGAGAGAGAGAGAGAGAGAGAAGAAACTCAAGAAAGTGTTAGCTATTAAGTTCAGTTTGCATGATTGTTTTTGCGCACACATGTGAAATTTACTCAGAAAATGTGTTACACAGTAACTATGTGAATTCCGTAATCTGAAAAAAACGTAGAACTTAAAGAAAGAAACGAAAGAAAGAAAGACAAACTGAGAAAGGAAAAAAAACAAAAAACAAAAAAACAAGCAACCCTAACAACTGAAAACTGTGAATTGGCAATCATTAATATGTGACACTGAACCTGTTCATGAATTCTGAGCAAAACTTAACTCTTGCTTTTTAAAGAAGAATCTTGCATGCCAAAAGCTGATAAGATGTATATGAATTCCAGCCATATATATGAACTTTCACCAACAAAATTTGTTTAAGGAGTACAATGACATTACTTATAATGTTATACAATCTAAAACTTTATATTTAAGTTATTAACTAAAAGTAATATGTTAGTAAAAGTGCAGATTTTCATCAGTCAAAGTTTGTCAGTCAAAGTTATTTATGAAACTAAATTCTCACCTGCACTACTGCAGCTTGTTGTGTCAATAACTAGGTTTTATTTGAACATATACAGTCTTTGGGGAATTGTTATTGCCCAAGGCCTAGTCAAGGCTAAAGTGTGTACTGCAAGGGTTCCTGTCAATGCATAGGTAAAGTGTAAAGTTGTCAAGTATGGCGATAGCAATGACTGTATTTGTTGAAGAGGCTTTTTTAAGTAAGGGGAGGTTACCTACTTCCGGGAGGTTATCGGCCGTAGTTTCGTCTGCTCCGCATAGGCGGATAGTAGTTTGCACAGGACAGGAATGTCAGACCCCTGCCGGAGTCTGCACTAGTTGGGTCACGGTAAGTATGTTTTTTAAACGTAATTTTAGATAGAAAATTTCCTTTCTACTTCTAGTATCCATTTATAGATGAATAAATTAACAAATATTTTATTATGATGTTTCATTGTGAGGAAGAAATTGTGTGTGTGTGTGTGTGTGTGTGTGTGTGTGTGTGTGTGTTTAGAATGTGATTTATCTGTATATTGTGATTCATTTATTGCAGGTCTTGATATCAGAGGAATTCCTACACATGCCAAGAGAGCTAATAAATCTGTCTTCATTCCTCGTATGTATGATTTTCAGCCCTCAAATGAATTTTAAAATGTTTTGTTTTATTTTATGAATCATTTTATTATGTTTAGCCATTATACAATTTTATGACCAGCATACATGTTTTGCTCTGTTTTTGTGTTTTGTTAAGGTTCAGTTTATACTTTTTAGTTGGTTTTATTTTTATTTTTGTTTTGAAATAAGAAGTAAATAACATCATAAGGATTATCAGCAAGTTTGAATTTTGTTGTTGAAACATAACCTTTTTGGTGTCACTGTCAAAGAAAAAAACAAAACAAAACAAAAAAAAACAACAACAAAAAACAGGTCTCCCCTTGTCAGGGATTTTTGAGGATACAGGGTTAATGAATTAGAAAAAAAAAAACTAAAAAGAAAAAAAGAAAGAAAAAAAAAGAGTACAAAATCTACGAGAGATACAAAAAAAAAGTCCATGTTTTTATGAAACTATTGAAAGAAAATGAATGAGGATTCTGAATATGGGCTTTTCCCCTCAGTTATTTTGATTGCAAATAAGTATTCAGGCATTTCAAAGTGAGGATGATAATTTTTGTGCACAAAAATGTCTTTTTCCTTTGCCACTGAAAAACATCCAAGAGGAAAAAAACCCAAACAAAAACAATAACAACGAAAAAGAGCCAGCTGGAAATAACTTGTTTCTTGTCAGTTTATACCCGCAGATGAATAACTGTCTGGACAGTAATATACTAACAAAGGTAGGTCCAGTCAACATAAATGGTCAGTCATAAACTTTGCAGTCAAGCTTTCTGACACAAAAGAGCTTTCCTTCCCTACAGAAGGAGAAGCTCTTTCAAAACATTCCTGCTATTCCTGCTGCAACTGAGCCATACAAAATTGTTTGTTCTGCGTTCCGATTTGCTACCTCTGCAAACAAGGCAGTCATCTGATCAGTGACAAAAAGTGTGAACCCCCCCCCCAAAAAAAAAGTGTTTCCTGTCATTTGCACTTTCAGCCCTGGGTTTCAAGAAAATCATGGATTATTGGCTGTTGTCCAAACCACAGCAACATTCATGTGATGTCCACAACCACTCCCCCTTCCACTCCATCTGACCAACCAGTGACCTGTCGGTTTACACCACTCCTCTCCCTCTCCTCCCTCACTTTCCACACTACACACAGATACTCGCCTCTCTCTCTCACGAGTCTCTGTCTGTCACTTTCACCAGCTCAGAAGTGATATCTCCCATGATAGAATAGATGGACTGAACTTTTGTTCAGTGTTAGTGTCAGTTTCATCACTGCTTTTGTCATCACCTTCATGTTCAAGTGAATCGTAAGACTAAGAGAGATCTGTCTCCATTGTTATACACATCCATAATCATTTGCAGAGCCTGCAAAGTTGTGTAAAATCCGCTTAATGGGACTACTGTCTTTGCTGGACAAAGCTCTGACACCAAACCCCCTTTCCACGTTCACTCCACATGGTTCAGTTAGCAAATCTTTATCCAGAAGAAAGGCGTCTTCCGTCTGATATATGCTGATTTAGACAGTATTTTTATATTCCAGACACATCAAACTAACTGTTTACAGTATGCATATGTTAATTGAACAAAATTCCCATGAAGGAAAAATCGGATAAGATGCAGGATGTATTATAGGCACTGGGGAAGAAATCAGTGTAGGATGTCTGATAAGCGTGGAATGGATTTTTTTTTTTTTTAAGGGAAGTTTATGTAGTATGTTTTATTTTGTGATATGCTTTTTTAATTGGAAATACTTTTCATGCTTAAAAACAACAACAACAAAACAAGAAGGAAAAAGTGTAGTTCTGGATGTATTGAGAGTATAAATTGTACAGAGGATAAGTTGGAAAAAGAGGGAGCATACCAGCAGCATACCATTTCTAAAGCTTGTAAAAATGTTGATGATATCGATAAATAATGGATTTAATCTCATGAAAATGTGGTTGAATGAAAATGACTTAAGATATGAACAGGCATTGTAAAATATACATTTCCCTTTCAAGCAAGGAATGAAAGACATTTGTATGTGTGAACATCTATTTGCTTATTTATCATCATTGTTATCTTATTTATTTATTTATTATTGTTATTAATTTTTATTATTATTATTATTTTTTTTAATTTGTATTATTTTTATTATTATTATTATTTTTTTAACATTATAGTTATTATTTATTTATTTATTTGTGTAAGCTTATCTATTATTTATTCACCTTTTTTTTTTTTTTCCTCAAGGCCTGACTAAGCGCGTTGGGTTACGCTGCTGGTCAGGCATCTGCTTGGCAGATGTGGTGTAGCGTATATGGATTTGTCCGAACGCAGTGACGCCTCCTTGAGCTACTGAAACTGAAACTGAAACTGTATGTGTGAGAATGTTTGCATTATAATCTTTGTTTCCTAGGGGAAAGCACAGATAAAAAAACCACATTCCTTACACAAAAGGTAAAACCATCAAAGCATGCTCTGTGTCTTGATGGACTCCACAAAGAAGGATCAGTACAATAATATTGACATATTCTTTGTGAAAGATATATACATGTAATATGTATATATTTTTTAACATTTTGTAGTTCAGCTCTGCCTTACTTCTACTTGTATCAAACATTTGGAAGTTGAGGAAGAAAATTTGGAAGAAAACAATCTTAGTAGGTTTTTTTTTTGTGTGTGTGTTTTCTTGTTACAAAATTTGATCTTGAAAATTGTGGGAAATGAGAATTGATAAATGATTGTGTGTATCATTGTTTTAGCTGCTGTTAGCAGTCACAACCCAACACCAAAGACACTGCAGGTGGGAGAAAGACGACCTCATCCGACACACATACCAGACCACCTGCCATCTTTTCCCGATCCACACACCTACATCAAGACTGATGTGAGCAGACTTTTCACTGGTTCTTAGTTCTCTTGCTGCTATCTTTTGTTGTCAAAAAATGTGAAGGGACTTAGTGTGCTCTCATTGCTTAACTGACCGCTATGCCAGATTGTAGTCAGAGAAATTCTGCGATTGTAAACATATGTTTGGAGCTTTATTTCTGGAATTGTATTCATTAATCTGAACTTAGCTGCGCTGTGCCATTTGAATACCTGAATAGAGGAATGCTCCCTGTCAAGCTGACATGCGTGTTTCATCATCACAGGTAACAGCTTGCCTTTGAAATTTTGAACATCATACATTGACAAGCTTGGACAATGAGAATTCATTGTAAGCACTGCTGAGCAGATGATTTCTTTTAGGATTTTAAAGTTATTTCCTACTGGACCAGTGGTTGTGTGTACATTTAAAAGAGAAAAATTCTAGTAATGCTTGGCAAGATCACATTTCAAAGTGGTATAACTAGCGCACATGAGTGGCTTACTGTTCATTGAAAACAAAATGCAATAAAACAAGCCTTACAACTTAACAATGATTTTGATCTGCTCAGTTTATTAATGAATCTCCAGTGAATGTTCTGTTTTGTGTTTTCAAGGCAGTCCGGCAACCCTTCAATGAATATCAGCTGATCCGAGAGAGAGCAGCCACACAGAAGAGGGATGTTGAACGAGCCTTAACTCGACTCATTGCCAGGACAGGGGAAACACAGAGTCTGTTCAAAGATGACTTCTCTGCTTATCCCTGTAAGCTGACAGCGCACTGTACTGGATGTGTTGATGTTCTGCAATCATTTTAATGAAAACAAATAGTTCATGTGTACTTTGTGTGTGTGTGTGTGTACATGTGTGTGTGTTGTGTGTGTATAGGAGGATTTGTCATAGATCTCTAGATATGATGGGCATAAAACAAAATTAATAACGAAATCATACCTCTGAATGATATTACCCTGTGCTTGCCTTAAGAAAATCTGTTGGTCTTATATATCTGTATTGAAACACTGGTTTTCATATACTGCTTTTGCCTCATTTCAGTTGCATTTTCAGTAATATATTTCGTACAAATAAAGTACACACAAGAGCAGCAGAGAAACAAAGAAGAAAATATCTAAAGGAGTTTGGAGATGTCTCTGTTAGTGGGGTTGTCTGAAAAGACATTCAGTCATGTGTTAAGATCTTCTGTTTTGAAATAATTTTTGTGTGCCTGTATACTAGAACAGTTTAGAAAGATCAATATTCATGAGTCAGATCGAAGAAACTCCACAGAAACTTGGTATAACAGTCCTGTAAAGGACTCTCTGGGTGTTTGTATTCTGTGTGTTTTTCCCCCTGCTGTACTCCATCCTTCTGGTATCTAACTTGTGAAGGAGACTCATGATCTTATCTCTTTCTATGAATGAGATAACTTGAGCTGTAATTGATTTTTGCATCTGGTTTTTATTGCACGGATCAAATCAGATCATTGCTTATAGCCCAGCTGACTGTAGAGTGGCTATTTTACAGCTGATGACCCATCAGTTAGTGAAAACCAGCCAAAGACTCATGAAAGAGAAACCAAAATAATGTTCCAAAAAAGATCATAGTTTAGCCGGCTCCATGTGACCAACTTTCTTTCTTTCACATCTGGGCTTAAGGTGGACAGCTGTTGATTTGGATAGATACATAATGATAAGATAGATAAGGGAAACTGAAATTTCAATAGAATGTGGTCAGCAGTTTTGGATGTCTTCATGAAGTGTGTTGAAATTTAAGTGACTGGCTTTGATATAAAATGCTTATACCTTTCAAGAAAAATCTTTTTCTCAGGTGAGTGAAATGTTCATTTAAGTAATATTGTAGAGTGTGTGGTTCAGTACAATAACATTCAGCTAAAGCACTCTTGCTCTGATCACTTGGACCCCCACAATGTGTTTCAGTGATCGCCGTCAAGGACAATGCTCTTCCTCTGATGGATGCCCTCTTGCCCAAAGACCAGGACCTGGATTCCCAAGAGCAGGAGGTGCATCCCACCAAATCGTCGACAAGCACCGCCCTGCCCCCCTCAGCCATGGAGAGCAGCAGCTCAGCCCCAGGGCTGGAGGACAACGGCGACAGTCAGATGGGCGGGGCCACCATGGAAGATGCTTCGCAGTTTCTGCAGTCTCAGGACTCAAACGAATCAGAAACTATCGACAACCCCTACCTCAGAGGTGTTCGCTTGCCCAGAAGAAAGAGAGTTAGCTGAATTTTGTGGTTGTCTGTGCAATCAAAAAGATTTGTTTCAAGGTGGATCATTTACAGATATAATGAATGCTATGAACAGTTTGAACGAGGGCTCTGAGACTGAATTCAGGTTTGGTGTAAGGACAGGCAAACCATTTGTTGTCTTGAGGAGAAACTATTCTGGGCACACTGGTGGCAGTTGTCTGGATCTGAACAGCAGAAATAATACTTTTGAATAATCTTTGGTATTTCTTCAGGAGATATGACTGTAATTTACATATTTAAAGCAAAAGCTGTTATCCAAAAAAGAAAAGAAAAAAAAAGCCAAAAAAAAACCCAATTTATTTCCACATAGTGTTCACAAGTAGAGTTTATGTCATGTGTGTTAGAATACACCTATTTTATCAGCTCTCATATCTAAATGCTTTACCACAGTTCATGCAGACATATGTTTAGTGTCATGTATAGGTAAAAATGTGAATGTCTATTGTGGATTTGTGAGTGAACGCTCTTGTGCAGAGATATGTTTTTCATCCTGTATGTATCAAAATGTGATTGCCTTATGGAGTCTGCACTGGTATTTAAACGTAATTTTAGGAAGAAAATTTCCACTGTCTAAAGTATACTAATGCATGAATACTTTACATTTTGTGCAGACATATGGTTTTTGTCCTGTATAGATTAACATGTGTCTGTTTTAAATTTCTCTTCAGTTTAATTGCTTGTCCACAGTTTTCCTCAAACTCTTTTATATTATTTCTCCCCAACTTATTTACTGTGCTCTGACTGGATACAAAGTCTGATTTCTGCAGTTAAGTTACTTGATGTTGAGTGCATGAGTGTGTGTATGCACTGCATGCATACAGTGTGGAACGCGTACATAAAGTGAATGACATAACTTTTTCCAGTGTGTGACTATGTGATGAGAGATTTTTGAATGTGCTTGAGAGGATGACATTGATAGAGCTGAATCTGTACACATTTGTAAAGCATCTCTGGAATGTCATGATGTGTACAGTGCTATTATTTAGAAATATGATAACGAAATTATCTATGATCTTTAAGTAATATACTAGAAATCATCACTAACATTAAAACAGAACATGTGATACTTTCAAAATTTTAATTTCATTAAGAAACGTAATCACACATCTGCAATCTGAGCACAGCATAGCAAATAGATATCTCTGTTCACCTGGGAAAAAATGTATATTTTTCTTCATCAAAAAGGGAAAACGAGTTGCACACCACATCACCCTCTCTACTCACAATTCTTCAACTTTCCTAAGAAAGTACATTGAAATAAAGGAGACTGCAGTTTATAAAAATCTAAGTCCTGGGATGTCAACAAACATGATCACTTCACTGGGTGAAGTATGATACAGATCTGTAGGCAATCTGTATACCTTTCCCTTCCTACATTCTCAAAACACATCTCTCACTCTCTCACACACACACACACACCCCTTAACAGGCATATCAAGAGGAACATATTCAGTTATGAAATGCACAACAGCTGGAATCTGAATGGGGTAACAAAACAAAAATAAAAAAAAATCACAGGAAATATGTTATGACACAAGCATTGGAAAATGGCAACTCAAAAAATACACCCAAGTTAAATTAAAGGTCATACACTGTAGGCTGGGGTGCAGTGGATGGAATGTCAAAAACTGAAATGGAAATGGTGGAAAGCTGCTGGAATATCTCTAGAGGGGTCACAAATGGCTCACACATACACACTGGAATGGCTGACCTAAAATAAAGATCTGGTAGGCAAAGGCAATCTAATAATGACCACATGAATGGATTCTGATATCTCGGTTCACCTTCAAATCATGATATATACAACAATCCAGCAATTACCCTACCAAGCCTTTGCAAGACAATTGCAAATCCAACATAAGTTCATATCAGAAATAATGTCAACAATTTTGTTATGTGAGATCTAAAAAGAACCCCTTTTAAGGTGAAGGGAACTAACAAGGAATGTTGCTAAGGGCTGCTGCAATGGGAGGAAAAATGAAGACATGCTGTCATTGCCCTGCGAGACTGGAAACCAATGCTCTCCTAGAACGCTCTACTCAAGGAATGTAGCTATGGGTTGCTGCAATGGGGGTAACAGGGAAAATCAAGACTACAATCAATGCTCTGCTAGACTGGAAACCAAAGCTCTGTTAAAATAACAAACCACTCAAAAGCCAGGCTTGGTTATCCAGTCTGGTCATATAACTCTTAGTTACTGACTTACCAGAACTGTCAATTTTTTTCATTTATTTCACAGGAAACTGTCAATGATCTACAGCAAATTTCTCCATGTCTTGACACAAAAACATACACCCACACGGCCATCACCACTATCATGACAACGAGGAACAGAAAATTAGATTGGAACCACTTGCCATTTTTGTGGAACTGAGATTCCTGGTGAATGGAGATCATTTTTGTCCACAAGACCAATTCCTTACATTCTGACAAATTGTATGTACACCATGAAAACCTTCCAGCAATGTGTATCACATTCCTTGAGCTCAGGTGCAGTATATCGTTCATCAATAATTATGCTGACACTATACCTAAAAAAAAATTAAAATGAGCATGAATTAAAAAAAAAAACCACACCCAAACTTCAAAAAATGAAAAGGTCTAACAAATAACATAAATATGCTCTGGTTGTGAGGGAATAATGATAATCATGAGGAATGGACATGAAAGACAACAGTGATGAGATTCAACGAGACTCGGGTGTTGTGTCTCGACTATCCACCGTCTGGCCGCGTCGCTTTCTCAGCTCAACTAAAAGTGGCAGGTGCAGGTCTTGTGAATAGATGTCAGATGAGGCTTTCAGCTGAAACAAGTCCATTGGAGTTTTATACTTTTAAATATTCTTAAAAGATTTTTTGTAGTTGCTGATATTTGACATTGTTAATACTTCTTGTAGTAGAAAGTCCATGGTCATAAAATGAATCAGTATCAGGTTGCATTGTGGCAATTTTCCAAATGTCAATGGGCTGAGAAAAAAATCCAAAGGATAAAAAAAAATCTATAAATATACAAACTCTACTGATCTGTCAATAAAAAAGAGCATAAAATAAAATGATAAAAATACAGACTTTTCCACTGTCAAAACAGACACACATAGGAAATTTTTAAAGATTATGAGTGCAAATGTATTACTGACAATTTAAGAGGGTGTGACTGAACAAACTGCTCACTTGAGAAAAGACAAACCAGTGATACACATACTGCTCTCATGAAGACTGTAGGCAAGTGATTTATACTACAATGGTATTATGCAAGCAGATCAAAGACGAATGTTCTATTCATGTCAGCATTCAGTGGGTTATGGAAACAAGAACATATCCAGCATGCACACCCCTGAAAATGGAGTATGGCTGCCTACAGGGCAGGGTAAAAATGGTCATACACGTAAAAGCCCAGACATGTACCTAGAAGTGAACGTGGGAGTTGCAGTCCATGAACGAAGAAGTTGATACTACAATGGTACAAAGTGAGCTTTGAGCAATTCACTCATCCGTAAGAGAAAATAGCACACTCCCAAACAGACACCACTCTTACTATGACTACATGCAAATGAACTAGGATTCTTCTGAAGATTTCATATGTATACAGTCTGAAATCAGGCTCAGTGAAGATTTGGAATGTGGCACACTTATCATTAATTTCACATGTAATTATTGAGGTAATGTAGTGATTCATACTGAACCAGAAATGCTCAGTCTTATCTCTGACGATTTCTTCTTCTTCGTCTGTGAGCTACAACTCCCATGTTCACTCGTATGCACACGAGTGGGCTTTTACGTGTACCGTAGGTAGCCAAGCTCTATTTTTGGGGGTGTGCATACTGGGTATGTTCTTGCTTCCATAACCCACCAACACTGACATGGATTACAGGATCTTTAACGTGCGTATCTGATCTTCTGCTTGTGTATACACACGAAGGGGGTTCAGGCACAAACAGGTCTGCACATTTGTTGACCTGGGAGATCAGAAAAATCTCCACTCTTTACCCATCAGGCGTCGTTACCGAGATTCAAACCCAGGACCCTCAGACTGAAAGTCAAATTCTTTAACTACTCAGCTATTGCACCCATCAACTTTGATGATTCAAACCACACTTTGATCATGTTCTGAGTAATGTACTCACCTGTGAATGTAGGGTCTGCACATGGTCATCATACTGATCTCCCTTCCTGGCCACATGGACAAACTGTCTCTCAGCCAGATCACAGAACGCTTCAAATGTGCCGTTTCTACCGGGAGCAAACACCAAAGCTTGTCCCTGTGAAAATAAACACAACAGTGAATGAGTCAATCTATGCATTTCAATGTAGAAACAGAATCACAAAAAATAAAGAAGAAAAAATTGTTAATTTTTATCATATTCATACTTTCATCATTAAAACTTAGCCAGCTGTAAAGACACTTGCTAGTTATATCAAGAATGTGAATGCATGTAGATGTGTGGGTGAGCGATTGTGTGTGTGCATGTTTCTATACACGTGAAATCTGCTGTCCATTTCATAACAGTTACTTCAGTTTGTCCAAGAACTCAAAAAGTACTTACCCCTGGTTTCAGCAGAGAATAGATGGTCTGCACAAGGTGTTCTCTGCCCTCATCGAAAAACAAACTGGACACAGAGAAAACACACATGCATACACAAGCACACACACACACACACACACACATGTACACACACTGAAAATTATGGTTGCACCAAATTAACAACATCTAAACAAGTGGAAAAGAATATTATCCCCCCCCCTCCCCCCAAAAAAAGAAAACAAAAAAGATGCTAATTTTTTTTTAGCTCTGCAGTGAAAGTGTTTGTTTTTGTTTTTTTTACATTTCACCCCCCCCCCCCCTTCCTAACATTTAGACATGATCTTGTATATTTAAAAAAAAGATCTTTTTGTCACTTGAACAATAAATGCATCAGTTCAACTAACAATATCAAGTAGCATGATCATCAATTGACAATTTCAAACACAGAAAGTCATTTCAATGGATTAAAAAAAAAAAAAAAAAAAAAGAAGCTTGCAAGCCTGTGCCAAACTGGTTTTGAGCAGAAACTAACCAATCAGCACACAACACCCAGTCAAAAGCTTCCTGCAAGTCTGTGCCCAATGGTTCCGGACCCCAACGCAGCAGTCTGCAACAATGATACCTTCACTCAGATGGAGCCTCTGGTTCACACCCCAACACCACTCCAACGACAGGGAAAGTTATTTTCTAAGACAAGCACAATATTGAAATATGGGGCACAGTGTGAGAATACAAAATACACATGCTTGTTAAAGTATGCTGTGTTTCTGGAAAGAAGTGCAGTAAAAGTGCTGAAAATGGAGTTAAGTACTTGACACCATTCTGCAAGTTAAAGAGATGATCCTAACACAGCTGGGCTACAAAGAATTGACTGATTGATTCTGTCTGGCATCAGTCATCTTTGATTTTGCTCAGCATCATTCATCTACAGAAAAGAAAGAACACAGATGACAAAAATTACATTCCTGGTGAACATATTTTTATCTTGCTTCTATTAGTTAAAGCTGAAAACATTCTTAATTATCAGCTAAATAAATAGACTGAGACAATACATGCAAATATTAATTCACAAATATAATACTATGACCAAACATGCAAATATTAATATCATAAGGAAACAGAATATGCGTAACTGAAACACATGCTGTGTCAATTTGATTGCTGTCAGCACAATTTTTGCTCATCTCTGAGTCTGTTAAATATCTAAGTGCACTGAGACAGTGAGAAACGTAGCCGTGTCAAGTGATCTGAGCTTTTCATAGGCCATCACGAATCAGTTCCATCTGAAACTCTGTTATATGATAAAGGGTTGAATAATGGTACAACTATGCCAATATTTTCATGATTCCTGTAAAGTGTTGTTTTTTTGTGTGTGTTTTTTTGTTTGTTTCAGTTATTTTTAAGAAGGAAAAAAAAAAAAAAGCCTGAAGAATAAGAGGACCAGAAATCTCACATACCTTGTGCTGACATGTGTTTCTCCAAAGTTGTTTTCTTGAATGATGTTGTGTAAATCTGAATTGAAGGGAACATAACCAAAGCAGGTTATAAACAGGCCAAAACAACATGTACAGTTAATTTCTTTATCTTGTGGTTGTATTTTTTTCCTTTATTAAAAGCTTAAAAACAATTCCACTATGTGCTCACAAGAAAAAAGATAATATACAATAAGCTGTTATCAATCATCATGTTCTTTGCCTTAGGTTTTTATGTTCTCTTTTAAATAACCAGAAAACTATTAACTGAGGTTGATAATGATATGGATAATTATATAGCGGCTATCCTTGGTCAGAGATAGAGTTCTAAGTGCTTTACAAACACTGTATCACTTGCGCAATAGGCTGCCTACCTGGGTAGAGCTGACTGACAGCTGCCATTTGGCACTCATCATTCATTTCCTGCATCAATCAATCAGGTTTCAGTCACGTACACTCTCTCAGCCAGACATGTAAAGTTTTAAGTGTATGACTGTTATGTTTATTTACCTCACCATGTATGTAGCAATACTCTGTATTTGGGGGTGTGCATGCTGTGTATGTTCTTGTTTCCATAACCCACTGAATGCTGGCATGAATTACAGGATCTTTAATGTGTGTATTTGATCTTCTACATGCATATATACAGGAAGTGCACTCTCTTTCTTCTTAATATATAAACAACGACCAGACACACCATTTTTGGTTTGCAAGCAGTTTATCACCTGACAGCAAGATTCTTTGATTTATCATTACAAAGTATTAATCTCTACTGCTAACAAAATCATAGTTTTCAAAGATATTCATGTTAGTTAACCCCTTCAGTTCCCCAGAACGGATATTTCCATCCCATTCTGGTGTGCAAAAAAAAAAAAGGAGCCCCAGAACATAAACTTCCATCCCCTTCTGGTGTGCCAAAAAAAAAGAAAAAAGAAAAAGAAGAGCCCCAGAACATAAATGTCCATCCCCTTCTGGTGTGCCAGAAAAAGAGCCCCAGAACATAAATTTCCATTCCCTTCTGCTGTGCCCCCCCGCCACCCCCCCCCCCCCAAAAAGAGCCCCAGAACATAAATTTCCATCCCCTTCTGGTGTGAAAAAAAAAGGGGAGAATTTCCATCCCTTCTGGTGTGCAAAAAAAAAAAAAAAAAAAAAAAAAAAAAAAAAAGAAAAAAAAAGAGAGAGCCCCAGAACAGAATTTTCCATCCCCTTCTGGTGTGCAAAAAAAAAGAAAAAAAAAAAGAAAAAGACCCTCAGAAAATAAATTTCCATCCCATTCTGGTGTGCCAGAAAAAGAGCCCCAGAACACAATTTTCAATCCGCTTCTGGTGTGCAAAAAAAGAGAGCACCAGAACATAAATTTCCATCCCCTTCTGGTGTGCAAAAAACTAAGGAGCCCCAACATAAATTTCCATCCCCTTCTGGTGTGCCAAAAAAGAGAGCCCCAGCTCATAAATTTCCACCCCCTTCTGGTGTGCAAAAAAGAGAGAGAGAGAGAGACCCAGATAATAAATTTCCATCCCCTTCTTGTGTGCAAAAAAAGAGAGAGCCCCAGAACATAAATTCCAATCCCCTTCTGGTGTGAAAAAAAAAAGAAAAAAAAGAAGAAAAAAAAAGAAGAGCCCCACAACATAAATTTCCATCCCCTTCTGGTGTGCAAAAAAAGAGAAGAGAGCCCCATAACATAAACTTCCAACCCCTTCTGGTGTGCAAAAAAAAAAAAAAAAGGAGCTCCAGAACATAATTTTCTATCCCCTTCATGTGGGGGGGGGGGGGGGGGGGAAGAGAGAGAGAAAGAAAGAAAAAAAGAGCCCCAGAACATAAATTTCCATCCCTTTCTGGTGTGCCAAAAAATGCCCCAGAATAGAATTTTCCATCCCCTACTGGGGTGAAAAAAAAAAAGAAAAAAAAGAAAAAGAAAAAAAAAGAAGCAGCCCCAGAATGGATAATTTCCATCCCCTTCTGGTGTGCAAAAAAAAAAAAAAAAAAAAAAAAAAAGAAGCCCCAGAATGGATAATTTCCATCCCCTTCTGGTGTGCAAAAAAAAAAAAAAAAAAGAAGAAAAAAAAGTGATAATCTAAAAGTGTGATAATTTTCCTTTCAGAAAAATATAGGCTATGTATACTTTCCTTCAATAGTTGGCATGCTAGAATTTTATTTATATTTTTGAACTATTACCGCCATGTTCAAAACATTCCTTCGCAAATCGTTGTTGCTGAGCATACAATAGACCTGGCTCTGAAAAGGTTAATCAACATGATCTGGGTGGTAGACACAAGACAACTTTTTCTTCTTTACAAAAATCAACTTGTTAGACAAAACAGTTTTCAACAATACCAACATGCCCTTTTCCACACTGGTACTCTGGTCTGACAAACAAATGATTAACACTGGTCAGTGGGACGTACTGGGTAAATATCAACATGCTACTCTTATTCTGAGAATGTATGTTATAATTTCAGGCAATGTAATGCATGCTCTCCTCAAAGATACTTACTGCTGACAGACTGTTCATTTCCATCAGTCAGCACCACTTGCTTGGCGCAAGCGCTAGCAGCCAGCTGCAGACAAAAGGAAACAAAATCCTGTTTAACATTTAAGTATGAATATTACAATTCCAGGATCTTTGTGCAAAAGTGTGTTTAACACAACATAGCTTTTATTATGATGTACCAGGGACAGGTGAAAAATACTTTTATGCAGAAAATGTCACTTTTATAGCAAACTCACATCTAGATAAAACCCAAAGAAAAAAAGGAAAAAGAAAAAGAGAAAAAGATAATTACGTGGAAGATTTGTA
>NC_134879.1:46478657-46521157 GCF_041734735.1 Babylonia areolata | reverse complement strand
CATGTGCACTTATGTGTCTGCAGTAATAATGTTTAACATGACTGTGTAATGGGTGTTTTATATAGTCACGTATGGAAAACTAGAGGAAATGTGTTCATACATAACCTACTTCATATGTTTTTTTGTTGTTGTTTTTTCAGAAAACAATGTATGGGTTGTGTTCTTTTCACATTACGTTAGCTAAGCAAAGTGTCCATAACTATGTGTCGATGCAAGGTATAATGTATATTATATGTTATAAAACTGCACTGTTACACATGATGAAAATGTGTCCACCTTGACCAAATTGATTAAAAAAGAAAAAAAAGAAAAGAAAAAAAAGAACAATATATAGAATAAAGAAAAAAACTTTGATTTCTAAAGAGAAAAAAAAAGCTATTGATTACAATGACACAGTTATGGAATGCCGGGTATTGGTCTTGGCTATTGTCTCGTTTTGAGTTGATTATGAAATGGACCATATATAAGTATAATGACTTATTATGACAATGTTATTGTTAATGTTCACTGTAGTGTATTCAGTTTTTTTTCTTTCTTTTTTTCCCCTTTCTTTTCCACCTATTCTGAATTGTTATAATGAATTCATATACAAAATAAAACCGTGGTCAACCCAAGAAAGTCAGGGGGAAAAAAGAAAAAGAAAAAAAAGTTCAAACTTGCTGAAATGAGAAACTCAGCCTTAAGCAAATTAAGTCATGTTAAGTGCCCAAATTGCTAATCTAAAACTACTAACTAGTAATTATCAAAAGTAAATCGCAGTTGAAAAAGAAAAAATCTCTTGCAACTGTTATTTAACAATCTGATAATATATGCAGAGTAATGCAAGTGTTGGGATTAGGGTGTGTAGTAATAGTATACATAGAATTGTATAGTCATATTGCGTGAAAAGTAAAAGACAATGGTAAATTGGTATGATTAATGAAATATGAACTACTGATGTTCAGGTGAAGATCGGTCGAGCTGCAGAAGCAACATACACAATTCTGTCCACAACAATTTCACGTTGTCATGCCGTCATCAACAGAAAGGACGACAGGACTTGGACGATAACAGACAACAAGGTTCCTAACATCTGTCTTTTTGGCATTTTATTATATTTTTAATTTTAATTATTCAAATAATTGCACCATTTAGTATATGTGTGTGTATTTTGATCACTGTTTGTCAGTGTGTTAGTATGATTTACTATGTATCAATATTGCTTATTAATATTATTTATTGAAGTGTGCTTCTCTGTGTGTGTGTCTTTGGGTACGTGTATGTGATGTGTGTGTGTGTGTATGTGTGTGGGTGTGTGAATATTGTGCAGTTGTGTTTATACACACATAAGTGTTGCTTAAAATGATACAATTCTAATCTGTGAGTGTGATAATAGTGTGAATATGGGTGGATATGTATTTCTGTTCTTCTTTGTTTGTGGGCTGCAACTTCTATGTATATATTCACTTGTATGGGTATACACAACTTGTCGCAAGCGAGCTTTTATGTGTATGACTGTTTTAGGGGTATATTTCATTATTTGTGTTTGCAAGTAATATAATGTAACATGATGTAATTTGTTGTATCTAGAGCACTTTATCCATCAAAATCAAAGCTCAGCATAAAAAAAAAAAATTCACTGAATAGATGATTGAATAAACAAAATACCATTTACAAAATCTGCTATTTTAAATGTAGACAAATGTATATGATACATAAATTAACACTATTGACAGATGATTCACACTCACACACAACAAAAACAAAACAAAACATTAACTGAATAAATGACTGAACAAACAAAATACCACTTACAGATTCTGCTATTTTAAATGTAATTCTAAAGAAATGTATAAAATAAATTAACACTTATGACAGATGACACACACACAACAAAAATATATAATACCACTTTCAAAATAACTAATTTGAATGCAGAAAGAAATAGATGTATAAACTGACAGATGAAAAGAAATAGATGTATAAATTGACAGATGAAATAGAGTGAAATACATACACACACACAGTCACACTCACTCGTAGTCTCTCTCTCTCTCTCTCTCACACACACACACACACCCTATACAGACATGTACAAACACACAGACAATCACTCACAGACACACAGACACACTCACAGACACACCCAAACACACACACACACACACACATGCACACACACATTCACACACACACACACACACACACACACACACACACACACACACACACACACACACAAACATGCACACTATTTTTGCAATTGTTTGTCTTTATCAGTATCAGTAGATCTTTATTTTTTGTTGTACATGTCTGTCTGTTTGAAAGTGTACTGGTACAGTGGTAGTAACATCTTTAGAAAATGTGTGTGTTTTCTTAACTTTGTATGTGTACACTTTATTGTGCATTCTGACTCATTTGAAAGAAAAAGACATAATATGGTTTAGAGTTGTTGTGTTATCTTCTTCTTCTTCTGCGTTCGTGGGCTGCAACTCCCACGTTCACTCGTATGCACACGAGTGGGCTTTTACGTGTATGACCGTTTTTACCCCGCCATGTAGGCAGCCATACTCCATTTTCGGGGGTGTGCATGCTGGGTATGTTCTTGTTTCCATAACCCACCGAACGCTGACATGGATTACGGGATCTTTAACATGCGTATTTGATCTTCTGCTTGCATATACACACGAAGGGGGTTCAGGCACTAGCAGGTCTGCACATATGTTGACCTGGGAGATCATAAAAATCTCCACCCTTTATCCACCAGGCGCTGTCACCGTGATTTGAACCCGGGACCCTCAGATTGACAGTCCAACGCTTTAACCACTTGGCTATTGTGCCCGTCGTTGTGTTATTTTGTCTGCTGTCATTAGCAAATTTCATATTGTACATTGAAAACATTTCCTTTCTTTGGAACTTACAGTTCTGTGTTACTAATACTGTAAGGGGGTTTGCAGCCATCCATATTGATAATGATATTCTGTCAGCATTATTTCCTAATTTGTGCCTCAGGGTGTTGTTGTTACCAGTAGATACAAAATTTGTGGAACCTCCGTGTGTGTGTGTGTGTTGTCTTATCTGTATCTTGTGTGTATGTATGCGTGGATGGTTGGTGTTGTTATCATGTGCTACCATTCAAATTGCACAGACATTTGATAATAGTTACACCGGTTTAATCCACCATCTTGATCCAGATATGTTGTCACGCTTCCTGTGACCTTTGACTCTTTATAGTAGTTATTTCCTTTGTATGACTATCTAGGTATAGACACGACATCCCTCCCTTACTTTAATTTAAAATCAGTTTAAAATTACCCAACAGATATCAAACAGAATTAGTAATTGTTTTAGGTATGAAATACTATCTTCCTATGTAAAAATACTCAGCTTAATCAGTTGGAAACTCTTTACATTGTGATTCACTCTCATAATGTCTGAATTTGTTTTGTGTTTCAAAAACGTAAACATTAAAGAAATTAATTACAAACAAATTTATGTTCATCCATATTCATTCAAGACTTCTCACAAACTAAATTCAACAGTTAAAAAATGAAAGCATTGTCTCTTGAGTTTTCAATCTTAAACTCTAAATACAACAATTAAGGAATGAAAGCATTGTCTCTTGAGTTTCAATCTTAAACTCTTTCAGTGTCTGTTTTTCTTACGCATTCTCACATTCGTTCAAAGTTTGTCCTTCTCTCTCCTTCTGTCCACGAAGTCCACTTGATGCTAAGAGTTTGTGCATCACCTACCGCTTCAAACGCTTGTGGTTGACCTAGAAGGTTTATACTCGTCGCCATTGTCTTATCTGTATCTTGTGTGTATGTATGCGTGGATGGTTGGTGTTGTTATCATGTGCTACCATTCAAATTGCACAGATACTTGATAATAGTTACACCGGTTTAATCCACCATCTTGATCCAGATATGTCGACACGCTTCCTGTGACCTTTGACTCTTTATAGTAGTTATTTCCCTTGTATTACTATCTAGGTATAGACACGACATCTGTGTGTGTGTGTGTGTGTGTGTTTTGCTTTTCTTTCTTTTTTTTATATTTAAAAAAAAATATGTATGAACACAATAAATTTGTATCAATATAGTCAGTAGTTTGTCAGTTGGTGCTGGTGCTTCAACATTCTTATTACTGTTACTAATAAATTCTGTATATCAACGTACAATTAAGGCAGGACTTCACTCACGCCAGCAAGGCATGCTTGATGATCTTGATTGGTACATTTAGTTGCATTAGCTAGCATCCCAGAAAATGAAATAATATGTAGTGTAATACGTAATATATATGTAGTGCCTTATGTTTATGACAGAGCCTGAACGGCATCTCCGTCAATGGAAAAAAGCTGCAGGCACTGGAGCCGTGCACCTTGCAGGATGGGGACATCGTCCAGCTGGGGGTCCCAGCGTCTCCAGAAGTGCCGCCCGAGTTTGTGTATCGCTTCTTCTCCTCCCTGAAGGTGCGCAAGGAACCTGGGGGCAAGAAGAGGCCCAGCTCCGGGGATGGCGGTCAGTCGAAGCGTCACAAGGGGACAGCAGAGTCTGAAGAAACGTCGACGCAGTCAGACCACTCAGCTGGCAGGTAAGCTTTGCGTCATGGTGTCAGCACAGTGGACCCCCTCCCCTTCACAGCCACAGCCCTCCAACACCCTCAAAAAAAAAGAAGAAAATTATAAGAGAAAAAAGAAAAGTAAAAAACTAAACAAGAGATTTTAGTCGTTCTTGTGTGCAGTTTGTACATGTTGGTGCGGTTGGGAAACCATGATGTTTTTGTTGTATGAAATGAAATAAATCAAAAGCAAACCTTAATAATATTACGTTGCCTGCTGGTACAATTTATGCTCAAATGGTTCTTTTAAAATATGATATTTTTGATTTGTCAGGATTTGCTTGCTTTTCTGAACTGTTTATTTGTTAACATGCTTAAACTGCATGTTCTTTATTTGAAAAAAAACCTCAACCGCTTTGGGAATTGTGTAAGGTCTGTCTGTTGTCGTCAGAATTGGTTAAGAAACAAATTAAGAGAGAGGCAAAGACACAAATCGAGTGTCCATCGCCCCACCAGCAACACATGTGCCACGCCTCCCACAGCGGTGCAAGCGCACTGTTAACCGGGCCGCGGCGGTGCGAGATGCACCCACGTGATAGGCCCGACATTACATACATGTTTCAAACAGCTTTGCATGTTAAGTTGTTTCAGTAACTTTGCTTGTACTAACCTTGTGAGTCATCTATATTTGAATATATATCGATAGGATATTCGGTTGTCTCATGTTCTGTACCAGACTTGAAATAACTTTGGTCTCGTTTGGCTACGTTTTGCAAAAGTTTGGAGTAAATGCAAAATCTCCGTGCATAAAATTTTGTAAATCATAATATGGCCTTTTTATTATTATTATTATTTTTTTAACATATTGATGCCCATCGCATTGCGCTTGATATTGGAAATGTGTATGGGTGTGTGTGCGTGTGTATGCGCACACGCGCACGTGTATGCCCGTGAGTGTGTACGTGAACGTGTGTGTGTCGGGTGATAAGTGTGTGTGTGTGTGTGTGTGTGTGTGTGTGTGTGTGTGTGTGTGTGTGTGTGTGTGTATGTCACATACAAAAGAGTAAAAGTATACATATCATAACTTTAGCATACCATGTGGATATTCTTAATGCATGTGCATATATACTTAAGTGAATAAACTGTATAATATTCGAATGCGTAAGTGTGCATTTTAAATCAGATACTTGTGCGTCAATGGCAACTTGAAATGACTTGAGAAACCTTTAATTTTGACTTTACACTGGCTGTAGTTATGTACGGGGCTAAAGCGGAGATGACTCTCAACTATCTGTACATGAATCTTTCAAAAAATTGAGACCTGTTGGTGCAATTGCTGAAGTTTGTATGTTTATAGACAATGCTCAGCTATCTGTACAGGATGCTGCAGCTGGAAAACTAAAGGAAAAATCCTCCTTTAACTTGGTTTCGGATTCCCCCCCTCCCCCTTCCAGCGCATATAAGTGCACTCCTGTGACATACAGTGATACATATATTATATTATCGAATCAATTGACACATTGACACTGGTGCAACTGTTGTAAATGGAATGTCCGTGGATAAGTCCCCATATTATTTGATGATGGAAAAGGCTATGTATGATTTTGACATATTTTGGTCGTATATAAGTGTGTGTATGCGTATGTGCAAGAACGCGCGCGCGCGCGCGTGTGTGTAAGCATGTTTGTGCATGGTATGTGTGTGCGTGTGTGTTTGTGTGCGTGTGTTTGTAAGCATGCGTGTGTGTATGCATATGCATATGTTTATGTATGTGTGTTTGTGTGGAGACATGACAGTGTTATGCATCATAACCTTGCAAATGGTTTAATGTATAGCTATTGTAACCTTGAAATAGCATAACACATCGCCTTGTCACAAACTGGACATTTTCGAAATCATACCTGGATTCTGGAATGTCTGTTGTTATGAATGTAAACCATCCCTTGCACGTGCGCCCACAGTCGTTCATGAACGGGCATGCAAGCGTGCTTACATGTGTGTGTGTGTGTGTGTGTGTGTGTGTGTGTGTGCGTGCGTGTATGTGTGTGTGTGTGTGTGTGTGTGCATGTGTATGTGTGTGTGAGAAAGAGAGAGAGGGAAGGCGTGTTTGATTTACTGTGAACAGTTAACTGGAACACAACGTTTTCTGTAAGACTGTACAGAAGAGATGAGAATATGCATTTTTTTTCAGTATATTCATGTGTTAAACATATTAATGAATCTGAACACTTTCACTTTTTTTTTTCACAGTTAAAATGCTGTGTGATCACAACCTGGCTTGAGGGAGATCCATATTATGCTTGTGCTCATCTGTCGCTGAGCTATTTTTTTGTTTGTTTACTTGATTTGTCTTTATATTGCATATTGCTGAAATTGTCCACTTTATCTTCATTCTTACTAGATATTAAAAATAGCTTAATATGTATGCACTTTCTTACTATATCTTCTTCACCCTTAGAGAGATTACACTCCAAATGAACACAATCCAATGCCCTGTTTTCCTGTTCTCCATTCTGCAGAGTGTTGTCACCTAATGGCTGTTGACATCAGTGTCTACAGGGCCAGGGTTGGTTTCTTCTATTCTGTTGCTAGGGCCTCGAGTTGCATTGTTCTCACCGATATACGAATGGTATTACCTTGTATTATTTTAACATGTTTTAGGAATGAAAATCGTGTAAGTTTAGCTATTTTTGTGCACTTTTTTGTTGATACATATACTTTAATCATTAATAGAGAAGCCTATATCAAATGTATGAACAGAACCAGTGGTAAAGACTGTAACAGTTGTGACATTGCAAGATACATAGTTTTCTTCTTCTTCATGTTTTTGATATTAGCAGGTGACATTGAACTTAACCCAGGACCAGCTGTAGGTGGTGAGCTCCGTGCCATACATATCAATGTTCAAAGTCTGAGAAATAAGATTGACATTCTAGACGTGGAATTAAGCAATTGTGATGTGATTACTGTTTCCGAAACATGGCTTTCGGATACCGTTTGTAACAACGACATACTACTGACTAATTTTCACCCACCTTTCAGACGTGACCGGCCAAATGACCCTCACGGTGGTGTTGCAATTTATGTAAAACAATCTCTATATTGTAAAGTACGCCACGACCTCTCAGTACCTGACTTAGAAGCTGTGTGGATTGAAACAAAACTTGATCAGAGAAGTTTACTTATTGGGTCTTTTTATCGTCCTCCTAATTCACCAGTGAATTATTGGCAATTAATTAGTGATAGTATTAATAAAGCAAACAGTACGTCAAGTAAGTTCGTAATATTTGGAGATTTTAATACTGACTTCTTGAACAGACCATCACAGCACTTCCTTGACATATTAAACCTATATGACTTGCATCAATTGACCAATCAACCTACACGGGTGACTGAAACTACCAGTACTTGTTTAGATTTGATAATAACCCAAAGTCCACAAATCATCCAATCTGTTGTTGTCTTATCCCCCATCTGTAGTGACCACAGTGTTCCTTGTGTTTATATAAAGAATTCAGTTACTGGAAAAACGTCATTTAAGAGGACTATCTATAACTACAAGAAGTTAGATGTGGAAAAATTACAACGTTTACTATTAGGGATTAATTGGGATATTGTATTGTCCAAGGAAACTGTAGATGAAAGTGCAGAACTGTTTAGTGAAATTTTACTTGATATAGCTAAATTATGCATGCCTTTCAAGCAGGTTAAAATCTGCTCTGGTAATACACTATGGATGACCGATGAAATTCTATTCTTAATTGAACAACGTAAAGACCTCCACAAGAAAGCAAAAAGAAGCAATTTGCCAGGAGACTGGCAAAGTTTCCGTCAGTTTAGGAATTTTGTAGTATCAAAAGTTAGAAATAGGAAAATAGAATACTTAGAAGAATTGAATAAAAAGGCTTCTGATCCTTCACAATTTGGTAACAAAAATTGGTGGCACTTGGTTAAGTCGTTTATGAGTAAGAAGGGTGTCGATTCAGATGAAATACCACCGTTATTATTTAACGATAAGATGTACTACACAAATAAAGATAAAGCTAACATATTTAATGGATATTTTGTTAAACAGTCTACGATAGAATCTAGCAATAGTACTCTTCCAGTCATCCCTATGTTAGAAACTGAAATATCTGAATTAAGTTTAACAGTCCCAGAAGTGAATGAGGTATTACAAACATTAAACAAAAACAAAGCAGCTGGGCCAGATCTTATACATAACAGATTACTCACTGCATCTGCCCACATTATATCTGAACCACTAACCAAACTATTTAATAAATGTTTGGATCAAGGCAGGTTTCCATTGCTTTGGAAAATCGCACATGTGACACCTTTACATAAAAAAGGTGAAAGGGAGCTGTGCTCAAATTACCGTCCCATCTCATTATTAAGCTGTGTAGGCAAATTACTAGAAAAATGTATTCACAGACACGTATATCACTATCTTACAATAAATAGTATCATTACACATGCACAATCTGGATTTATTCCTGGTGATTCAACTGTTAACCAATTAATAAATATTTATGATGATTTATGTGGTGCTTATGACCAAGGTATCCCGACCCAAGTTGTATATTTTGATATTTCAAAGGCTTTTGATCGGGTGTGGCACACGGGTCTTTTATTAAAGTTAAACGCCATTGGTATACGTGGCAAATTACTAGACTTCTTTCAAGACTATCTGTCACAACGATTCCAGACTGTAGTGTTAAGGGGTGAAAAATCAGATTTACAATTAGTACCTGCAGGTGTTCCACAGGGATCTGTACTGGGCCCTCTGCTTTTTCTAGTGTATATAAATGACATAATTACAGATATTGAATCTGTTATAAAACTTTTTGCTGATGACACTAGTTTATATTTAGCACTTTCAGATCCACATATTAGAGCAGAAATAATTACCTCTGATTTGGAGAGAATTGTGGAGTGGGCAAATAGATGGAAAGTAAAATTCAACGAAGGAAAAACAGATCTGCTAAATATAATCCGTGTTAATCAACAAGCCTTACCCTTGGTATTCAATGAGAACATCCTTCAAAATGTCAGTACGCATAAACACCTTGGCGTCATTTTACAAGATGATTGTAAATGGGGGGAACATATTAACGGTATTGCCAATAAGGTAAGAATGTTGATTTCTTGCTTGAAATATTACAAATATAAATTAAACAGAAAAGCATTAGAGACCATGTATAAATCATTTATTTTACCTCATTTTGATTACGCAGATATTCTGTGGGATAACTGCAGTGATGCTCAGTCAAACATGTTAGAATCACTTCATTTAGAAGCTATAAGAATCATAGTAGGAGCAGTAAAAGGAACAAGTCATACAAAATTGCATGAAGAGTCAGGTTTATGTTCTTTAAAGGAACGTAGACAAAGACACAAACTAATACAATATCACAAAATGGTGCACGGTAACTGTCCAAACTACTTGTCTGTCCTCACACCCCCTCTAGTTTCAGATAATAATCCTTACCACAGACGTAGACCACTTGAGAGAGCCGTGCCACATTGTAAAACCAACTTATATTCTGATTCATTTATTCCATCTACAACCAAACTATGGAACAGTGTCCCTGATAACATAAAATGTAGTGATTCTTTAAGCCTGTTAAAAAGATATCTTTCCTCTAGTGACACAGCCGTCCCCCCACATTATTACATTGGTAACAGAGAAGAACAAATTCATCATTGTAGACTTCGCTTAAATATGAGCAATCTTAACCAAGATTTGTTTGATCGTCATCTTCGACTGGATACAAATTGTTCTTGTGGATATCCTGCAGAGACAGTTGAACACTTTCTTTTACACTGCCCAAATTACAACAATATAAGAGAGAATACAATTGCTACTCTCCCTGCAAATAGTACAAACTTAAATACGTTATTACGAGGTGACCGAGTTATTAGTTCCCTTGAGAATGAACACATATTCTTGACTGTACAAGACTTTATTGAACAATCAAAAAGATTCAAGTCTTAAAAGATTCACAATGAAATATTCTCTGCAGTTATAGTGAACAGTTATTTTGATGAATGGCCCCGGTTTCCCTCTGTAATCTCTCTCTCTCTCTCTCTCTCTCTCTCTCTCTCTCTCTCTCTCCCTCTCTCTCCTTCTCCCATTGCATTACTCCTTAGGTGATGTTCACTTTCCAGTGTGTTATTATTGTTGCTACTATGTTAGTATTAGTATTATCATTAATATTTTCATTGTTGTTGTTGTCAGTGGTAGTTGCGGTAATAGTAGTTTGGGGTGGGTTTTTTTGGTGTTTTTGTTGTTGTTGTTTTTTCTTGTTTAGTTTAGTTTTGTCTTGCACTTCAACCTTCTTTTCATTGTCAAATAATGTATTTTCGCCATTGCGTTTATGTATTGCTTGTTGCATATGAACGAGCACGATATAAGCTCATGCTTGTTGTTGCTCAAGTCTTATTAATTGAACGCTGTATTGTACCTTGTTTCTTGATATTAAAAATGTTTAAACCAATTGGTCGCCATGTTCTTTACCTGATGGAGCTGAGGTACAAGCCTTGAAATTTCGTAGGATGTATCCAATAAATGGTATTTATGTATTTATTTTTAATTCTAAAGTAAAACCAAAGGTACAGGTTTTGATATATTGCTTGCTTTTGTGTTCACTGTACCAGTTTGGAATAATACTTTTCTCTTTTTTATTTTTCTTTATATTTTAAAAATCTGTTTAAAAAAAAAAAAAAGCTTTTACATAATGTTTTTTCAAACAGTGCTGTTTTCGTTCGCACAGGAAGAAGTATATACTTGTCTCCTTACGTGCGTTTATCATGTACTGTTTGATTAAAAAAGAAAAAAATCATCATCGTTTCAGGAAAGAAGAATGGTCTTGAAAAAAAACACAAAAAAACATAGCGAAACAGACCAGCGATTTGGTTCAACTGATATTTGTGCTGGGCAGGGAGGAAAAAGAGAACAGCCAAGAAGATGCGGAGGCCAAGAGAGAGCAGGAGAGGCTGAAGTCACAGTACGAGGAGCAGCTGCGCATTCTGGCCCAGCAGCTGAAGGAGAAGGAGGAGGAGAAGTGGGCCATCACTCAGCAGCTGCAGCAGGAGCGGGAGGAGAGGCAGGTGATTGAGGAGAAGCAGAAGGAGCAGGAGGAGAGAGTCAATGAGTTGGACAGCAAACAGGTAAGGAAAGGAAGGATCGTCAGGAGTTTAAGCTGTGGTTTGAATAGAGTATAAGGTGTAAATGGATGATTATGTTGTAAATAGAATGTAAGCTACAGGTGGAGCATTAAGTTGATTAAGTTCTAAATGGTGTATAAATGGAATATGAAGGTCTGAATGGAGTATAAGCTGTGAGTTGTAAATGGACTGTAAGCTGTGAGTTGTAAATGGAGTATAAGTTTTAAGTTGTAAATGGGGTATAAACTGTACATTGTAAATAAAGAATGGAGTATAAGCTGAAGATTGTAAATGGAGTATAAGTTGTGAATGGAGTAGTATAAGAGTATAAGTTAGTGTTTTTACTTTTACACACACTGGTTCTAAGTGTGGTGTGAGTAAAGAACTAGAAATTCAAATAATTTTGTTTTAGTTTTTGCTTTTTAAAGATTTTTTTATCTGATTTTTTTAAAATGTGTGTAAATTCTTCAAATCATTCAGTTCAGGAATACATATATGTTGATGTGATTTCCAGCTCAGTAATTTCAACATTTTGCAAAGTGGGACTACCGTGCTGGTCTTATTCACTTTATTCTAAATTTCAATGAACATAAATAGAATCTAAATATTGCTCTCAAACAAATACTTAACACATGTTTCACTTATGTTTGACTTTTTGTTTATAAATCAAAGTGTTATTAAGAATCCTTGTCTCTGTAGTCATGATTGAACTTAGCATTCATTTTACCAATTACTTTCTGGTATTTGAAAATGTAGATAGATGTTATTGACTCCCAGAACTGTCAAGCTCTGTACAGTGGTACAGATGCTAGTCACTCAGCTGAGACGATATACCAATGTCTTGTGTGTAGCATGCACGTTATGCACAGCAACAAGAGTTGTCCCTGACAAAATTTTTCTAGTAAAATCCACTGTAATATGGATCATGTGTGTGTGTGTGTGTGTGTGTGTGTGTGTGTGTGTGTGATTAAAGCCTGACTGAATGACACAGGTAATGAATGATGAGTGCAAAGAGGCAGTTCTCAGTTGGCTCTACCCAGCTTGCTGTGCATATGACTTCATGTTTGTAAAGCACTTAGAGCTTAGTCCCTGACTGAAGATATGTGCTGTATGAATATCCATATCAATCCAAAAACAAAACCAAAAAAGAAGAAAAATATAGATCCATCTCCTCTGCCTTGGAACAGAAACAGCTGGCCATGGAGAAAGCCGCAGCAGAGGAGCAGATGAGGCAGCAGATGGAGGAGCAGCTGCGTGCCCGGGAGGAGATGCTGCGCAGTCAGATGCAGCAGCGGTTGGACCTGCTGGCGGTGGAGAAGAGCCAGGTGGAGGAGCGGCTGCAGAGGGAGAAGGAGAAAGCCGTGCAGGAGAAGGACAAGGAGCTGCAGGACCGCCTGCAGGGGGAGAGAGACCGCCTGCAACAGGTAGCTGCTTTGGTTTGGGTTTTGGCAAGTCTTTTTAGCCTGTGGTCCTGTATTGCACCGGCTCTTAGCCCTGCAGCCTTCAGAGATGCCAGCTGTAATGATTTCGCCATATTTTGTTATGCTCAATCGTAGTTTGTTCTGACGTTATGCCAAGGTCAGAAATGTTCCAATGAGTTCATTTTCACTGCATAGTATGGTCACATGCTTTCCTGTCGTAACATTACCCAGACACGCTAGACTTATCGATCACGAGTCCAGGGCAGTCACTACTAACTTTGGTCTTACATGATGATGCTCAGCTAATCGCATGCATGTTTGCAGTGAAACAGCATTGAGTGGACTAATAAGCTTAATCGTTTGCCCAAACAAGAGAGAACATGGCTAAATTAAGTTGCGTCTCGGTCAAACAGCATCTGTGCCTGTTTGCTGATTTGGCTTGGAGTCTGAGTGTTCTTACCAAATGTTCTTCTAAATTTCCTGATTGTTCCTACAAACACTTGACAGAGGTTGGCATCTCTGAGCCTTGGCAGTTGGCAGCTGGTTGGCCTTTGGAGACCACCCCAGAGCGGACTGTTCTGAAGCCTTCTTGGCCCAGAGAATGGGGATGTAATTTGGGCAGGGTACTCTGTAATAAAATTCTAACCCAAACAGTCAGGGCAACAGTTGCCTCCTCTGCTCTTCTGATGGTCATAGTCGGACATGACTGACTATCATTCAGAGTTGTATTGGTGAATATATAAACAGAATGGAGGCAACTAGCCCCAGCTACTTTCGATTTCTCCGCTTATGTGGACTAGTGGTTTGCACAGGACAGGAAGGAAGGAATCAAACTCTTGCTTGAGTCTGCACCAGTGGGTCACGTTAAGTGTGTTAGATAATATGTAATTTTAGGGGAAAAAATCTTTTTGGTTTATTCTGTGGTGCTTTATCAGTGAGTTGACTGGTTTGGACTGTGGTGGTATGTTAGTGGGTTGAAAAATGGATTTGGTTTTTCCTGTGGTGGTATATTGGTGAGATGAAAAATTACTTTGGTTTGGCCAGTGGTGGGATATTGGTGAGATGAAAAATTCCTTTGGTTTGGCCAGTGGTGGGATATTGGTGAGATGAAAAATTACTTTGGTTTGGCCTGTGGTGGGATATTGGTGAGATGAAAAATTACTTTGGTTTGGCCTGTGGTGGGATATTGGTGAGATGAAAAATTACTTTTGTTTGGTCTGTCATGGGATATTGGTGAGATGAAAAATTACTTTGGTTTGGCCAGTGGTGGGATATTGGTGAGATGAAAAATTACTTTGGTTTGGCCAGTGGTGGGATATTGGTGAGATGAAAAATTACTTTGGTTTGGCCAGTGGTGGGATATTGGTGAGATGAAAAATTACTTTGGTTTGGCCTGTGATGGTAAGTGAGCTGAAAAATTACTTTGGTTTGGCCTGTGGTGGTATATTAGTGAGTTGAAAAATTACTGTGGTTGGCCTGTGGTGGTATATTAGAAAGTTGAAAAGAGACTTTAGTTTTGACTGTTGGGGTTTATCAGTGAGTTGGAAAATAACTTAAAGAGGTTTGTTGAATTGAAATCTGTGAATGTTTAACACAGGTTTTGATACTATACTGTACACAAGTGAAAGTTATGTTGGTATTACATTCATTTTTTGCCTAATGGGAATATTCATTTTGGGAGGATAAATTGGGTGACATATATGTGATCGTGTTTATCTCTGGATCAGTTTTTAGCCATGAAACGATTGTAAAGGTTACATACTTAATTAATTTCTGACCTAATTTAGATGCAAAATCTTTCTTGAATTATTAATCGTCTTGGGGGGATGGAAGGGATGGGGGGGGGGGGGGGGGGGAACAACTACAAAAAAAATCAGAAGGAAAATGTTTCTGCTCTATGTCAGTCCTGATCGTATATACTCTATTCAAAGTTCATGAACACATTAAACAAAATTTTCTGTGAAGAGAGAGAGAGAAATTAATAGCATGACATAATCAGGTACGATACATCACACAATGAAATATGTCTGTTCATGGAGCAGCACAGTGCGGGGGAACTTGAAAACAGGATGGCAGGAGAAGTGCTAGTTGCATGGTGATGGTGTCCAGATCATTGAGAACAAGGAGCTGGAGCAGAAAGCCCTGGAGAGTCAGCTGGCGGAGAGTCGGGTGGAGAACGAGAGGGCACGAGCAGACACGCTGCTGACCAAAGAATCCATCCTCTCGGAGTTTGCAGAAACAATGGAGACTGAACTTCAGTGTGCCATTTGCAATGAACTCTTTGTGAAGGTCTTGTCTTTTTTTTGTGTGTGTATATATGTGTGTGTGTGTGTGTGTGTGAAGATACTGTTTGATAATGTGAAGGCCACTGTTCTCGAAAATAGTTTCCAGCATTGTTTTATTATTAGCGTTTATATTTTGTTGGAAACATTGGTTACGCTCATTGTTTTGTACTCAGATGAATGTATATTTGAAATTTATGTATGAAAATTTTTGTTTGTTTGCTGGAAGAATGCAAAGGATGGATGTAAAAATCTAGCAGTTCTTATTCCACTACCCTTTTGAAATGAAATGCATAGTGTTTCGCTCTGTTTCACTCTACATCAAATCAGATCTAATCAAGCTCAGAGACTGCATTTCATAACCTAAATTATATTCAGAACTTGCTGTCAGGTGACCATATTCCTTTCAGTTCCCTCTGAGCACGTTTCTTCAAGTGTGTTTTCATTTGATTGTACAGTATGCTTTGTTTTGCACTGATTTTTGCAGGCGACGTCGCTCAACTGTTCCCACGCGTTTTGTTCCCTGTGCCTGCGCCAGTGGCTGGCGGTGAAGAAGGAGTGCCCCAACTGTCGGACAACGGTCACCTCACAGATGCGCTCCATTGTGCTGGACAACTACATTGACCGCATGGTGGAGCAGCTGAGCATTGAGATGAAGGAGCGCCGCACACTGCTGGTGGCTGAGAGAAAAGGTGGGACTGCTCAGGCATTTGTCGGGGTGGGTGGGGGAGACCGGGAGGGAGGTTGGGGGGGGGGTAGAATACAATTGTATTATTGTATTACTCATCTTTGTCACAACAGACTTCTCTGTGTGAAATTTGGGCTGCTATCCCCAGGGAGAGTGCGTTGCTTTACTGAGAACACCACCCTTTTTTTCTTTTTTTTTGTATTTTTTCCCCTGCATGCAAATTTTTTTTTTCCTGTCGAAGTGGATTTTTCTAAAGAATTTGGCCAGGGACAACCCTTTTGTTGCCGTGGGTTCTTTTACATGCGCTAAGCGCATGCTGCATATTGGACCTCGGTTTATCGTCTTATACAAATGACTAGCGTCCAGACCACCACTCAAGGTCTAATGGAGGGGGAGAAAATACTGGCGACTCTGCTGGGATTCAAACCAGTGCGCTCAGATTCTCTCGCTTTCTAGGTGGACTTGGTACCTTTAGGTCATCACTCCACATGCAATACAGTGCCGTGCAATACCATACCATACCATACAACAAAATAAAATACAAGGCAATACCATACCATACAGTACAATATAATGCAATACAATGTAATGCAGTACAAATTAATACAGTTGTGAATACAGTAGTGAATACCATACCATACCATACCATACCATACTATACCATACCATACCATACAATTCCTCTTTATTCATCCAACTGAAAATTATTTCTGCATCCACAGGCTCATCACTCACCCCACACAATATCTTAGCCCACAGCTGAATCGAATGCACCACAAAACATGAAAGAGTTTGGACTGAAAGATCAAAGAGGAAAACATATTGAGCTTAATGCACTCAAACCTGAAATAATGTACACTGGCTTGATTTATTCCCAAACCCCCTCACCCACACACATACTTGCATACACATACAAAGTTATTAGAAAAGAAGAGAGGCAGGGCCTTCAAGAGTCACTTGTGATACACTTAAAAAAAAAAAAAAATCGTTAAAATGTGTTCTGTATTTGCTATTATAAAGCCTCGGGTTAAAAAAAAAAAAAGAGCCTGAGTGCAGATTTGAATTGAACCCGGCATGTTCGGGTGGGAAGAAATGATCTTACTCACTGCACTATTGCGGATCCACGAATGATGTTAAAAGATAAACATTTAAGCATGCTTTCTAAGAGCGATAAATCAGTAGCGGTATATTTCAAGTAATTACGCTGTTTAAATCATATCATTTTGGTGTATCTCAGGCATATAAAAATTCTTTAAGGGCAATTAAGAATTCTTTAAAGTCTGCAGTAAAGGAGACATGGCTATTGCCGCAATCACATTGCAACATTTAGCCGTTTTTCTCTGGATCTTCTTCTTCTTCTTCCTCGTTCCCTGGCCATGCTAGATTTTCAGTCCGGTCAGGACAGCGAAGTCCACAGTCCATCGCAGGGACCCCGCCGGTCCCCACAGTTTCCCCAGGAGCTCCACCGGGCTGGGCCATGCCTGGCGTGTCAGAGCGTCAAAGGTGGGACAGGACTGCAGGACATGGGAGGTTTTTGTGGGCCTGTGCCAAAAGGGCACTGGTCAGTGTATGATATCTACAGACGGTAGAGATGGGAGAGGAGCTGAAAGTGTCCCGTTTGCAGTCTGAAGTCCATGGATGCAGGCTTTTTTGTCTTCCGGCCCGATGTCCAGACATTGGCGCCATGGTTTCCTGAAGCTGTCTCTCAGTATTGTTTTTGCCGTGCTGTTGGACACTGGGTGGGCTGGCTGCTCTAATTTTTCTTTCTAGATCTAGATAGATGTACAAGTTCAGTTACACCTGCCGGGAAAGTACGACACGGTCTATTCAATTTCTCTGTTATGTTCATTCTAGTTAATTGAGTATCCACTTTAAAAGATTCACATGCAGTAAACATGTCGATGATGTAGTCTGTGTCACTGTATGTGTTCTGTCTAGAATTTGTATTTCTTTCCATTTAATTGCGAACAAGAAAATTGAGGTCACACAGTCACTCACAAAGCATCGGCAGTGCCACTGCAACTGGGATGCGGTTATATGGTGTTTTTGTAATCCTGGAAATGGCCTCAACGAATTACATCGTTAATCATACAGGAAACATGGCTTAATTCAGGAGACTTACAAACTCTTATTGGTATGATTATGAAGATTTTTTTTCCTATGATTTTTAAACCAAAGTTGGTATTGACGGACAAAGTATTTCCAGAGAAAATGGCAATGTTAAAGTTTACCACAGACATACAGACACACACACACACACACACACACACACACACAGACAACCAAACACCAGGTTAAAACATAGACTCACTTTGTTTACACAAGTGAGTCAGCACCATTAAGACATGTATGTTAAGAAACTGAGTTACAGAATAAACAAACCTCTTTAAATTCATCATTATGAATTGATAAATCTATAGAAGTATTTCTTATTATGTAATTATACTTCTTAACAATAATACACATTAAAAAAAAATCATTATATCTTTGTTGATTGCTTGTGCAAGTTTGGGAGTCAAGTTGTTCTTGAAACAAGAATAAGAAAAGTCAGACTGGTTTTTGTTTTGTTGGGTTTTTTGCCTGAATTAAAAAGAAAGTTTAAACGTACACAACCTATCAGATGCAAGGATGGTTATCAGTTTGAATGTGTTTTCAGTGAATGATGTTTACAATCAGAATATCCTTTAGGTTGTCAGATCTAGGCCTTAAATAAGATCACATGGATTAACTAGTTAAGCTTTCAGATGTGATTGACATCAGTGAAGACAAGACCAGATAAACAAGTATTGAGAACTGAATCATACTGGGGAGGGGATGATTGTGATCAGGGAATGAACTTCCCGTTATTTTAACATGAAGTCAGTTGTAGCATTTAGAAAACTTTGGTGGTTTAAAAATTTTTTTTTTATAAAGTTCATAAATAAGGAGACCCAAGGAACTTTAACTGACTACTAGCTGATGAAAGTCTTTCTACGCTTGAAGATCTGTTTCACATATCGTGTTCAGTTGTGTGTCCGTTGTTGGCTGTGCCCACTTGTGGGCGATGCAGCAGAACAAACATGAAGCAAAGCCAAAGTAGGTAACCTGGTGTTCCCCCTTTTGTGTGTGTGTGTGTGCTCTTGAATCCATGTCAGAATGAGCAGTACAAAGTCTGGACTCTGGCCATTATAATAGGTCTGTTAGCTTTTCCAGTTTCTAACATTGGTGACTATAACCATGCTGAAGTAATTATGAGTTCACACTTGTGACTGGGTGCATTAACTTGAAATGTATATGTTACGTTTAATTCTGTTTCAGAATTACAGCTTGAGTTTGGCTCAGGGACAGCTCATTTGAGAGTCAACAGTTTTATTGTGGGAGCTTTGATACAAATTGATAGTCATACATCAGTTTGAAAGTGCAACTTCTAATCAAATTTCGTTAGGCAGATATTTTGTTACATTTACAAAATTATGTACACAGTCACCTATGATCCAGTGAAAACCTCTGGAGAGCAGCACAGACATGATCATTTTGTTCAGTGTCTACAGATCTGCTCATTTGATAGCTTACTTGGATCGTCCTGTGGAAGGATTTTCTTGCTTTTACATGATAAAAGATATTTTCAGACACAATTCTATGTACAGTGTTTTGTCCTAGAAACGTGCTTTCACTCGACAGACTTTGTGAATTCATGACATGTTCACAGACTAGACTCGCTCTTATGATCTGAGTTCATTTTCACTGTGTGCGCTTTGCAGAGGCTGAGAAGAAGCTGGATGAAGCAGAAAACAAAGCAAAGGCTGGGCCTTCTGGAGCAGCCGCCAGAGGTAGAAGAAACCACGCTCGAGGAGCGGGGAGGGGAAGAAGAGGAAGGGTGAGAGGTGTGGGTCGTGGTGGCAGAGCCATATCTGCACCACATGCACCAGCAACAGCAGTACGAGCACCAGCGATACCAGTACCGGCACCAGCACCAGCTGTAGCACAAGCGCCAGCTGTCGGAGCAACAGACGTTCCAACAGCTTCCGCAACAACAACAACAACAACAACAGCAGCATCAGCTGATGCAGCAGCAGCAGCGACAGAAACTACAGTGCCATCTGTGGGTGCTACGATCACAATAGGATCTCCAGATGAGAGTGTAGATGGTGCTGTTGTTGACTATGCTGCTGCTGCTGCCCCCATTTTGATCAGTGATGTGGATTCTGACAGTGACAATGACAGCATGGGAGGAATGTCTGACGAGCTGGAGCGGATTCTTTATGGTCATAACATTTTGGAAGATGACGATGACGACTTTGGGAGTGGTCACACCAATTCTGAGGAGGAAGAAGACAATGATGGTGATTATGTCCGAGGCACCGGAGCATACTATGGAGGTTATGGTCGGTGTTTTAAATGTGGTAAGTGGTCTTTATTTTGACATACCACTCTGAGAGAGGAGTGTGTTGATTTGGGCAGGCCTGTCATTGAAACAGTTTTTATGTATTATTTGGGCAGGCCTGTCATTGAAACAGTATTTATGTGTTGATTTAGGCAGGATTCATTGAAGCAGTATTTATGTGTTGATTTGGGCAGGCCTGTCATTGAAACAGCCTTTATGTGTTGTTTGGGCAGGATTCATTGAAACAGTCTTGATATGTTGATTTGAGCAGGCCTGTCATTGAAACAGTATTTTCTTCTGGGCAGGTACAAACCTGGCTTATTGCCGACGTCTAACTTACACTAGGTTTGAGGGCAAAATTAGACTGGCTCTGTGGTTTTGTTAAAAATCTAGAAATGTTTCTTTTTTCCTGTCCCATCTTTCACATCATTTCAGTGGCATTACATCGATGCTGCTTGTCCTCCCCCATGTACAGCCATAGCCAGGCTCACTCTGTTAAGAGTCAATGCTGGCAGATGGGTGCAACAACCTAGTGGTTAAAACGTTGGACTTTCAGTGTGAGGGTCCCAGGTTTGAATCCCAGTCACAGCAGCACCTGGTGGGTAAAGATTGGAGATTTTTCCAATCTGCCAGGTCAACAGATGTGCTGACCTGCTAGTGCCTGAACTCCCTTCATGTGTATGCACACGCGGAATATCAAATATGCATGTAAACGATCCCATAATCCATGTCAGCGTTTGGTGGTTTATGAAGACAAGAACATATCCAGCATGCACCCCTCTGAAAATGGAGTATAACTCCCTACATAGCGGCCGCGGGGGTAAAAGCGGTCATACATGTAAAAGCCCACAGTGTATATCAGTGCACATGAGAATAACAGCCCACAAATGAAGAGGAAGTGCTGGCAGTCCACAGGGAATATTTTTTTTGCATGAATACTTTTATTGCTCTTTCTGCTTTGAAAAGAGTCCGACAGTGATACAGGCACGCAAACACACACATGATTCAAAATGATTGCTTCCTGTAAACTTGTACTTTAAGGTCAATAACCAGTGATGATAGGAATCAGAAACGGGTTGTTATGAAGGAGCAAAGAGATTCCTCTTTTGTGTGGTGTTTTCAGTGTTGCAGTTTGTCAAAACTTTCATAGCCATTGGCACTTGTTTCAGGCAGTGGAAAATATTTGTCATTACATTAAATGAGTATAAATATTACAATAGTTCATTTTTATGTGAAATGACTCATTCTAGAAACACTATCATGAGTCTGAAACTATGAAACCACAGACCCTCAAATTTAAATTGTGCTGACATTTGACTCATTTAGCTCTGTGCCAGAGCATTGCCTTGGTGTCAAGATTAATTTCATTATAATGATGTACAAGTTCCTACATACATACGTGTGTGTGTGTGTGTGTGTGTGTGCGTGTGTGCTTAATGATAAACAGCAAACAAAGGAAAGTGGCTTCTACAATATTTCCAGCTGTGTCCCCACTGTGTGTGTGTGTGTGTGTGTGTGTGTGTGTATGCTTAATGATAAACTGCAAACAAAGGAAAGTGGCTTCTACAATATTTCCAGCTGTGTCCCCACGTGTCAATTTGGAGGAAGAAAAAACCCCGACCAATTGCAGTATATTTTCTACAGTTTTCTGCATGAATATGACAGGGGTGCCTGCCAAGGCTGTAAACTCTGTAGGGTTGAAATGATTGTCTGTTTTGGGGGATAGGGACTTCCACCCTCCAGTGTCTTTCAGCAGGGCCATTACCCTGTCAGTTCCTATTAGATCCCTGGCCCCTGGCCTTACTGTAAAGAATTTTGAGAATTTCAGATTACGACCCATGCTAATCATTTCAGTGTATAGTTTTGACTATGCAGCCGTTTACCCTCTGATCTCAGAAATTTTGCAATTTGGACTGGTGATAACTGTGTGAACACAGAGAAGAATTAACCCTTTGAGCCCTGAGTTCCTGAGCAATTATAATCCTTTTGCCTGAGCTCCTGAGCCAAAATTTGCAAATAATTGGTATTAAACCCTTTGAGCCCTGACCACCGCTTTAGAGAAAAATGACATAATGCCCAGCCACCGGTTGAGCGGTGCATAAACACTTGAAGCGTGTAGAGTCCCAACCTGGCCCGTCAGGGCAGAAATCAGGGACAAAACGTGTGAGAAAACAACTGTACAAAAGGCAGCAAGTAATTGATATGCTTGATGATTTATCGGAAGTAGAGGATGACAATGATTACTCTGATAGTGAGGTGGAATAGAATCGGATGATTTTGCTATAGATATTGATGTTGAAAATGAATCTGAGCATGCAGAATCAGTTGATCAAAGGAGGCGTGTCAGGTTGAGTCTCTGCACGCTTCATGGTAGAAATCGATCTTTTTTATCCAAAGCACATGCACAAAACAGTGAGGGGGTGCGGCAATGTTAGTACTGCGTTCGTTGGCGTCGGAATATTACGGTTTTTCTGATTGGCTCTTCAGTATAAGTCAACCAATAGCAAAACACGACACAAGTGTTTACGCACCGCTGAACCGGTGGCCAGGCATTATGCCACCCCTCCCCACCACCGGTAAAGCGGTGGTCAGGGCTCAAAGGGTTAAGGCAGCTTTGTTTTTCATGGAATGACACAGAGTTCAAGTTTTGTTGTTCTTTCTGGATTGCAGTGTTTGCACCTTGAACATTAATGTTTGTGCGTACATGCATTCACACACGCGCATGCATATACAGTTCTCAGATCTAGTTGCAGAAATCTATGTATGTTTAGTTCACTGTAATCACAGTTATATTTGTGTTGCAGGTGCCAGAGGTCACTGGGCCAATGGGTGTCCATATCGGTGATGACACTGAAAGGGTACAGTGCACACTGATGACTGATGGTGGCTGTCACAAACACATGCTTTACTGCTTTGCATCAGAGAATTTTGTGAACTGTGAATCAATACTACATATATAAAAAAAAAAAAGACTCAACAGATGTGATTTGAAATGATCAACTATGTACTTAAGGTACATAATTGATGTGATACTTCTTGTTGGATAGTTCATGAAATATACAAGAGCTTAGTGTCTTAAGTCATTAGTAGTTGCTTGATGCATTCATAGTAATAAGTAGAGCAGCATTACTTAATCATCAAGTTAATGGAAATGTTGCCCTTGCAGATTGTATTTGGTGCTCTTCCAAACAATACTTGTAAAGCACTCTTGAAGGTCCATTATTTTTGAAATGTTTGTATCATATATTTTAATGCATGCACAGCATTTTAAGGACCAAAGATCTGTCAATGCAGTATAATAAAAAGGTGTAATGTTGAGGCAAGCTGGTGGCAATACTAAATCTAGTGGAGAAGAGAAACAGTTTTAATGGAGTTTCCCAATGTCTTGCTGATGTCTTGTATTGTGAAATCATGTTCCAGTTCACCACAGCTTTAAAGCTGCCTTCTCTTCAGAAACAGTTCAGGTAGTGCTCTATCCTATGTAATGATAATATGCCTTTGGTTTTCACTGGGACACTAGTCTTACGGGGGGAAGGTATGTAGCTGACTTTAGCACATGGTCTGGTGCCCAGCATCATCTGTATTACTAGTCGATGATGTGTGTACAGTACAACTGAAGATTTTTGAATTATTGTAACAACTTCCGAAAAGAGCCTCGGAGACTGGGAAAAACACAAGCCTGGATATAAATTTATAGAATCGAAGTGATAGTGTCTACTGCTTTACATGAAATAGGTCAGTGGAGCCTTTGAAGGTAGTGAAAATGTAATCAGAAGCAGACTACACATGACAAATGGTGCTTAACAAAAAGGTTACAAGAGATGTGGTAATATTTTTACATGTTTTTCTGTCATTTAAAATGAAATCAAATGCATGTCTGGTTTTCCTTGACTGTATTTTGTTTTTCATGCAAACATGAAGCTTAATGCACAAAGCTTATCCTGCTTCAGATAAGTAGTCAAGTGTCAGGCTGTCACTTTTATATTGTTTCATCAACTATCCCAAATTGTACTACACTGAGTAAGTAGCTTATGCATGGTTTATATGTTTATATTTGGCAGTTATGTTTTAATTCAATGTAAAACAAACCAATTGTTCCAGACAATATACTTCATTGCAGCTTTGTTCTCTTGTCTGACAAGCAGATCCAGCTTTTTAGTCTTGTGAAACAGGTGTCCAGGTATATCTGGTACGTTTTTTACTAGCTGGATTCATGCCCATGTACATCGTGAGTACATCACCACAAGACTGTTCATAATTTATTTCAGCTCAGAAAGTGCATCACTTGAACACGATGTTGGCTGCAACACAAGCATGTGCATCGGATGACACAGGTTACATCTCCAATGAGCAAGCATTCTGCTCAAATCAATGGCAGCAGTCTAAAGATTCTGGGGAATTGTTAATTGAATTTAAAGACCTTTTTTTTTTTTTTTTTTTTTTTAATGGAAAAAAGAAAAAGGAAAACTTGCTTATCAGACTGGGTTTTTTTGTATAGATATATATATATATGTTATATTTTATACGGAAACTAAACCGTTCGAATCTGTACTTTTTTTTAATTATTTTTTTTTATAGAGAGATGTGTTCTTATTTTCTGTGAGCAAATTGTAAAAAAAAAGAAAAAAAAAAGGAATGTTTACATATTTGGTTGGTGCTGCAATAAAGTGAAAGTTGCATTTTTTTTAAGCAACACAGCTTGTTTGTGCATGCATGAATGCTGATACTGGGATCAAACCCAGCAACCTCAGATTGGAAGTCCAGCGCATTGACCGTAAGGCTGTATGAATATGTATAACTTGAAAAGTAAAAATAATGGAAACGTCAAAAAAAAAAAAAAAAAAAAAAAAAAAAAAGAAACCAAGCAAACATATTCTAAGTTTTCTTATGAGAGTGTACTTTTTAATGGAGAAATTTGTGAAAGATAGATCTCCTTTGTTCATCGTTTGGTAGGGGGAAAAGTTGTCCACACACCACAAATCATGAGAGGAAAACCAGAGAATGTGAATTTGCAAAGGTGGTTTTAAGAAATTAGTCTCGAAACTGTCCATGGAACAGGCGTGTAACAATGTCCCAGTTTTTACCCAGAACTGTGACAGGGTCCTTGAACAGTCAATGTGCTTTTAAACTGAAAATTTCCTTGGCTAGAATTTCACTGGTATATATTAAATGTATGTGTCATAAAAAAATATGTCTTGTACACACAAACACAGGTTAATCCAGACACTTGATGCAGAGCTTTTTAAAAAAAATTTTTTATAGAGATCTTTTTCTCTCCAGGGTCCATCATTGTGGAACAAATTACCAGAAAATTTGTGTCATTCTGTCTCGCTGAAATATTTTTAAGTCTCCGAAAACATATCTTTTCCAACAGCAGTTGTTTTTTTGTTTGTTTGTTGTTGTTGTTTTTTTTTCCCCTAAATTTTCATGTGATCTGGTTTTGGGTGCATGTTTTGTTGTGGAGAGGCTGTTGCCATGTGTGTGGGGTGGGGTGTTGGTGAGTGTCCGTGCGTTCGTGTGCCTGAGTGTGTGTTGCACGGATGCGTTTTCTGGAGGGCGTCATAGATGGGTGGGTAGTTTCCAATGTTCAGTGGTGTGAGTTTTTCAGGTGCTTCCGTGGGTGGGGGTGGAGGGGACTATTGATGGGGAGGCGGGGAGTGGGGAATGAATTAATGTAAAGCGCTTTGAGCAGTTTTTCTGGAGAAATATGCTATATAAAAGTCCATTATTATTATTATTATAGTTCGCCCTCTTGTACACACATAAATCACCAAACATAACGATGTACAGAAGATCAAATTTATAGATATTTATTACTTTTTAACAACAATGTGCAGAAAGACATTTGAAAAAAAAACAAACAAAAACACACAGCAAAACATTGTAGGATCATACTTGGTCTATTTATTCATTTCTGCAGTTAACTGTATGATCATTCACTGAAGTTTAAACACACACACACACACACACTCATGCATGCTCACACATCCATATCTCTGTTCCTAATTCAGGAAAATCTTACCTCATTATCAAGCAGAACTATGCTTTTACTTTTTTCATCAAACCAAATTTAAACAAAGCACATGATACAGCTGTCCAGTCCTCACAGAATAAATTCATAACTGTGTCAGCTTATAAGTATAATGAATGATTATTACCCACCTCATTTCAAAGCAGCTGTTTCTCCATCCTAAAGTGTGTGGTTTGTTAAGGAATAAAGATGTTGGGTTTCAGGCAGTGCATCAAACAGACTTTTAACATTTGGCAATCATCCCCCCCCCTCCCATCACACAACTGTCTTTTTTTAAAACATAACAATTCTTGTTTTTGCTTTAGTCCTTTATAGGCAGAAGTTGTTTTTTTTCCTCATAATTGAAATAATAAAATCATTAACCTAGTATTAAAGACTACATGATAATTGTACATTATTATCAGAAATTGTTGTGCCACAAAAAAAACCCAACCAACCAAAAATGGAGGTATGATTGAACACACTGTCTGTTTTATGAAGAACATTATTCTAAAATTTATACATTATTTCTGCCAAGTAAATGTGACCACAGAAAAAAAAGAAAAAGAAAAAAAGATTTTCTAGTAATAAATTATAAATGCAAAAAGTTACCATGAAATGGAAAATCATTACACTCAGAACAAATAACACCTTCCACAACATTATGCCACTCATCTGGCTCTAGATTAAGCTTCATACCGATAGATCTGTACACATCACAAATATGTACAATGTCCTCAAAAGTGAGGGTGCAAAAAAAGGCACCGAGAATAGAGAAAATTGATTGAAGGAAGAAACCCCCCAGTGATATCTCAAAAGAAACAGAAACTACGACACAACACACATTTTCCACTTCACAATCAAAACCATGATTCTTTGTTAGTTGGAAGGATACTTAGGTTGATATGAATATGATATGAATAACAGAAAATGGACCAACAGAAAGGAGCCAGCATTGGCATTTTCATTCAATTTTATGAAGAAATACAGTTGAATGGAGAGTGATGCTGGTAAACTGTGCCGTACTGGTACAACCACACCAGCCAATTTTACCTTTGAATGCTTTCAAACTACATGCATTCTTGCATTAGAGAGAACAGCTTTCTACACCAAATGAAAAAGCTCTTCATTGCCCACAAGTGTTTCACTTGATCATCGTACTGGGTTAGTCTTTGGTATCAGAGTGAGTGTAACATTTAATTTCCACTGCCATTCCTCCCTGTTTGCTGCATTCATATTTTCAGGAAGACTGCTTAATGCCCATTCAAAGTATAGCAAGTGCTAAAGAAATTATCTGTCATACGAATTCATTCATGATCAGTCTGTAACATGCACAGAAATCAAGTTTTTCTAGAGCAGAGACTATGAAAAAAACAACAGCTAACAAGACAAAAGTCATACAGAACTCTAAAAGTTGTTTCAAGCTTTGTGGGGTATATTATCAGAAAAGCTTGTGATTTTAACTCTTCCAAATTTTTTGTGCAGTTGGGCTCATTGCTGTCCACTTTCATTTTGGTAGTCCCCAACCTCAGCCAATTTTTCTTTCTTTTCAGCTTTGGAAAGTCGAAGTCAGGTACCCAATTTCTTTACACTAAAATCACATGAACACATGATTTCTCTGGGTCCAATAAATCTGAAACCTGACCTCACTCTGTTTCTGTGATTAAGTGCCAAATAGAGGGCTTGAAAGGTAAAAAAGAAAGAAAAAAGATTTCACCACCATTATCAGATAACAAATGCATACTGATATTCACACGTCTTTGACAAGCAGTCCACAGAAAAAGAAGAGAAAACATACTATTCTCCAAGTTCACGTATTTCAAGAAGTCAACAAACTTTTTAGTTTTTCACTCTTTTCTGTTTGTCTGCATGACTTTTATTATATTTTCTCACCATTCAGTTCTGGTGCTGAAAGCCTACTCAATTTTGTGAACATGTTGCATATGAGTAGAACCACTGTTCTTGGCATAATCTTACACGATGGGCCATTTGCAGGCCAGTCTCTTTCACACTTGTGCACTTGCAGATGTAGCTTTTTGTTGTTGACTTATTCCATTTGTATCAGATTCAGTAATGCCCAGAAATTGTATATTACAGAATTACTCCATCAACATGCAGAAACAAAGAGTTCCTTGATGGCACACCTTGTTGAAATAATACATAGACTACAAAAGTAGACAGACATAAAACATGCAGACACCACACAATGTACAAGTCATAATGTACTTGAATAATTTTTTTCCTGTTTAAATCATATGATATAATTTTGCATGTAAATGCACAAACTAGCAATATAAACTGTAACATGTTACAAAAATCTTAGAAATTCAAGCTCAAACTAAAGCTACTGAGACTGCTGGTTTAATTTCGGGTGGTGCAAAATCTTTATACCTAATTTTCTGCTCAGTTTGTGTGAAAGAGGAGCGTGAATGACCAATGCTTGATTTGAGACAGTTTTCTAATTTCAACATCAGTCTCTTCTCTTCTTTTTTCTTTTTTTTTCTGGCTCTCTAATCATTCAACCCAGTCCTAGTATCAGTGACAGTACTGTGATGCTTCTCCTTTTGTCAAGAATACCACCTAAGCTACATCAAGCTGATGTCTTGTTGAAGACACATTTGAACACTGGCTTACAAGACTTTGCGAGTAAAAAGGTCAGTCTTCACATTCGTAACATTAACAGAAACTTTGCATACCTAGGCAATCATACACTGGTGAGACTTATCTACCAGACTGCTTTGAAAAAATTATAGAAATGTAAATAACATTTGAAAACTATTGCCACTATCCGAAAAGAAAAATGTAACCCACACAGTCCTTTTTATCGATTCTTTTTTAGCTGAACCTGACCTGCTCTGCTGAGGATTGTCAACAACTGGAGTTCACAGCCAGATTCATACTGGTTCATGTGACTAATCTTTAATCTACCAACTGTATTACACAATCACCATATCAGAACATAATTTCTTTAACAAAAATTCTAATAATTCGTATAAAAAAACAAACAACAACAACAAAAAGAAGAAGAAAGGATGGAAGAAACCCAGGAATACCTGCTTTTGTTTAAACAGAGGAAAAAATGTTCATAGCAGTCAAATCACAGATTCAGCTTGCAGCGGTGTAAGAGACAACATTCTAATTTCGGAAACAACACTACAAGCAGATGCATAACATTAGAGCAGTTAGTGTGACATGGCAGTGGCGATATTCAGCATTACTATTTGTTGGTCTTTACTCCCCCAAAGAATCTTGATACTAAGCTTTGATTCTGGGCTTCCAATTCGTCCACTGCTCTCTGAAGTTCTCGTATCTGAGCTTCCTGTACTGCTGTCACCAGGTCTAAGTCCTGAGAAAAAAGACAAAAACTAAAATTAAAAAAACATGGACAGTATACTCATCATCATTGGAAGAGCTCATAATCCTGATTTATGTACTTGCCATTGTAAAACTTCCTTCTTGGGAAAAAAAAAAATCCCAGGGAAGGTGGGGTTGGGCAGTGAGGAAGGGATGGGGTGTTGGTGTCGGGGATTTGACTCTTGACGTGAGAATCGATTTTAGCTACCGTTTTAAAATGAAACTTGGAGCCAAGAGGGTGCACACACACACACACACACACACACAGCACAAGCCCAGATTTGTGGTCTCACAGATGCCCAGATCCCATCCTCCACCAACTCGTGTACATACCCAACCCTCATCCTCCACACACAATGTGTACACACACATGTATGCACACATTACTCACAATGACATGCATAATGTATATGTTGGATACATCTCACAGACACACACAGCATCATTTGGTGAACTTACATGCATCTGCGCACGCGCGCACACACACACATAAATCTCACAAACATATATGGCACCTGTATACATTTGTGAAACTATGCTCACAACCAGCTCCAGCAATCCTCTCTCTCTCACACACCTCATGCATGCACACACACACACACACACACACACACATATACATGTGATATTATGCAGAAGGACAAATGGAGTCCAGACACAATCATCACTAACAATGACATAATGTAAGTGAAATGAATTTGACATGTATACAACATTAATCAGCAAACTTACCCATGCTCATGTGCTGCATGCCCACACATACATATACATAATACATAAATCCCACAATTTATACATATGGCACCCACACACATTTGCACAGCTATACACATACATCTAGCTCCCACAACAACACACACACACACAAACACATGCTAAAGCATACATACACAAAAGTACACACACACACTGACGTATTTCCCATTGTGATCACAAATGTCTCCATCTACCTCCTCTAGGTCATGAGTTTTGCAAGTATACGTTTATTCTTTTGCATGTTACACACCCCATGTATCTGGTATGCAATGATGCACACACATAAATTTTGTGAACCCACACATATTCAGTATCAGGATCACTTTGGTATGATCAATGCCTTTATCTTCTGTTTTTTCCCTGAAAGACAGTTTACAAACTGAAGACAAGATCGTTCCTACTGTGATTAAAAAGGTTTGAACTAGCAACTCACCTGAAGTTTCTGTTTCAAAATCAAAACTTGATGCTTCTCTCTCTCCTCTTTTAATGCTTCTTTCTTGACAGATCGTTGGTACTCCAGTAACAATGTCCCTGCTGCGATCGCAAAGATGATGAATTCTCCCAGCATTTCGGCACCAAGTTCAATGGCCATTTCTTCACTCAGCTTTTCAACGCTCTGTGCCTTTCCCAGTCCCATCAGCCTAAGCCGGAAGTTAACTTCCAGCCAGTGGTACACTGGAGATAAAATTGATAAAAATGTAAGCTTAATCTTAATACACAAATACTACATTAGCATTCAAAAGAATACCTGAGAGCGGATAAACAGCCTTTCTGTTACTTTGAAAATTATTGTGCAAATATGGGTTAAACTGTTGTTCTTGTTGCTTACTGTCCTGCAAATAAAAATGGGAGTTCAGTTAGACAACAGATAATTTAAATGTTAGACCTTTCTATGAATGCAGAAGTTCCTTTGAATCCCCTCTAATAAAGTCACACCCCAACATCTTGCTGGAACCATACTATCTTCTGTTCTGGTCCCATGATTAATGTGCTGGTCATTCTGGCACAAAACTGAGGTGAATCCTGTCATCTTTCTAGTTCTTGTAGTTTCCCCAGCTCTCTCTCTCTCTCTCTGTCTCAGTCTCTCTCTCTCTCACACACACACACTTGCGTGTTTGTTACACCTGCTGTTATCTTTCTTTTAAAGTTTCCAATCTGGTAAGTTTTACACACACACACAAACACACATTCTCACACATTCCTTGTCAATGTGTGACCTTGTACATGGACAAATTAGCTGGACCGGTACTCACGCTGTGCTGGTGGCATACACACATATTTTCTGAAGAAAGGGCTGCTTTTCGCATTTCGTTTAATGTGGTTAGCAAGTGGCTTGCTGATTTGTTTCACGGCTAGGTAGCCAAGTTTCACTATCGGAAAGGCTCCGGCCACCATAGCTTGAACGCGTTTCTCAAGAGTAATGTCCCTTGTTTTGTCCGTGGGGAAGAATCGTCTGCAACTGGAGGATGCCGTCTGCTGTGATTTGTTTGGGTTCAATGAATGGGCAAAACTATTAACCAAAGATCCTTCGCGTGTTCAAGAATTGTCTGTGTGAAAAGAGAAACAATGGAGTGGTTTAGGGCTGTACAGAAACAGCAGAGAACTATTATAATTTTGCATAATTTATGGAACCATTGGTAAACGGCGTGAACATCAGCCTGGCTGCATGGTCGAAGACTTCAGAATCATCTCGACTTATCGATCAAAAAATTGTGTCGGATGTCACCAAATCCTCTTCTCTTGTAGACCAAGCACCAACCAGCACAATGATAAGTAAGTATCATGGTATTTTTGTTGAATAACCTGTTATTGAAAAGATTTTTGCACGGCGGCTGCCAGTCTCACAGCCAACATGCTGATATGGCATCAAACCCGAAATCGACCATCAAAACAAAGTGCCGATCGAGGCACTGATGTCTATTTCTGATGCCAGAAAAATACGAAGCAAACGGTTTGGTTTATGGATGTGGTTTGAACTGCAGACTGTGGTCTTAAAGCACAGTTTTAGTAAGCCAATCATGGTTCGAAAAATAATTGCTGTCTTGGATTGACACCAGCATGTTATTGCATCTTGTAACACGTGCTATACGCTCCTCAGCTTTGATTGATTTTTTTCTTTTTACCCGTGGCCAGAACTGTTTTGGTATTTACGCACAACATATGCATGCATTCAGATGCCGCTCATATGATTAATCTTTTACGTCCAGACGTGTTTAAAGATGCCGTTTTTCATGACTGATTGAACAAATATTCCATTGTTCCATCGATCATCTGAGAGTTCACAGATCTGTCTCTTTGCCTCTATCTCTGTCTCTGTCTGTCTGTCTGTCTCTCTCTCGTATGTGTTTATCGTTATTATGATTAAATTCAAGTTGATGTGTTCAACATGATTTTATTTGTATCAAGTTTTATTTTGGTGGTGTGCAATATCAGGCAGTGATTCAGTTGTGTTTTCTGGTATCTACTGAACGCCGATGTACCGTAAGTCTGCGATCAATGTTTATTTGGTGTTTTTAGATGTCACAGTTTCAAGTCAGGTCTCTTCACATCAACTTGATTTGGCGATCAGCCGATTTTCGCTCATTCTCCTGAATTTCAGTGATCGTGTGTAGAAGGTAAAAAGGCTGACTTATACATGGCAGACCACTGGCAGGGAAGCCTACCATCACGAATAAGTTCAAATTACGTTGGCTTTGTATCATATACTATATATGATACATACATTCCTATATAACTATATATAGCCATGGAAACGCCAGTCTGTGAGTTGGACCTGCTGATGAGGGTTTGGTTTTGATAATTAAAAAACAACAACAAAACAACGACAACCTCTTTCATCCAGTATAAGATATCAAGAAATGTCTTTTCTCTCTCTCTCTCTCTCTTTTTTTTTTTTAATTTTTTTTTTACAAGACAGCTCATGTATTCACAGCATACGATCTTTTCATATGTTCAGAACAAAAAACAAAAACAAACAAACAACAACAACAAACAAACAAAACAAAACAAAACAAAACGAGGAATGGACTCTACTGCCCTACTGGTACGTCACGAGATCTCTCGGCTAACACAAATGCACCTGGCAAAGAATCTTCCTCTTCAGGGTCATTTTGATTCGGGCGTGTTCCATTTCGCTTTATATATATATATATATATATATATAAAATTTGAAACCTTAATATGTATGTCTACACTGTTGTAAGGTTGTTTATTATGAGGGGAAATTCTCTGTTTCGTACATCGTCCGTTTTCAGTTTACATGATTCTATAATCGATTTAGTGCAGGTTCAAAACGTGTTTTATGGGCGGTTTTCAATTAATCACAATAATTTCACAGTAATCACAATATCCTTTAATTTTTTTTATTTTAATTTTTATTATTATTAATTTTTTTTTTAAATACTTTTTTTTACTGATCGGATGTTCACACAACTTGATATCTTGCTCAACAATGCATAAAAGAAAAGAAACCGTGGCGAACTGAAGGATTCTTAAAATGAAGAATCAAAATATATTATCCTTTATTCATAAGGTATTTAAAATAGTAGTCATCAAAGCTAAGTCTGACTGGTTTAAATCGCGTATCCTTACTGTAGTTCGAAAATGAATTAGTTTGTCAGTTTTTGCACCGTTTACTGGCTTTCTGGGTTTCACTGAACTTTACGACGGGCGCAATAGCCGAGTGGTTAAAACGTTGGACTGTCAATCTGAGGGTCCCGGGTTCGAATCACGGTGACGACGCCTGGTGGGTAAAGGGTGGAGATTTTTACGATCTCCCAGGTCAACATATGTGCAGACCTGCTAGTGCCTGAACCCCCTTCGTGTGTATATGCAAGCAGAAGATCAAATACGCACGTTAAAGATCCTGTAATCCATGTCAGCGTTCGGTGGGTTATGGAAACAAGAACATACCCAGCATGCACACCCCCGAAAACGGAGTATGGCTGCCTACATGGCGGGGTAAAAACTGTCATACACGTAAAAGCCCACTCGTGTGCATACGAGTGAACGCAGAAGAAGAAGACTGAACTTTACTAGCCAACAGTACACGGGTAACTTGTGCGTTTTTTGTTTTTGATTTTGTTTTGTTTTTTTGTTTTGTTGTTGTTGTTGTTTGTTTTTTGTCACAGTGTGTGTGTGTGTGCTTGTGTGTGCGTGGGAGGGAGGGAGAGAGAGAGAGAGAGAGAGAGAGAGAGAGAGAGAGAGAGAGAGAGAGAGAGGACAAAATTTAATGTTTCATTGACTTAAGCCTTGCTCATATCAGGGGAGGGGGGAACGGGGAAATCAAAAGCACCAAAACATATGTAAAATGTTCTTCCACACTCTCCGACGGATACACACACACGCGCACACTCTGAGACGTTCACAAAATGGATATGAGAGAGAGAGACAGAGAGAGAGAGAGAGAGAGAGAGAGAGAGAGAGAGAGAGAGAGAGAGAGAGAGAGAGAGAGAGAGAGACAGAGAGAGAGAGAGAGAGAGAGAGAGAGAGAGAGCGTTCCTTCTGAGCATCCCTCTTAATTATTATGAAAATCTCCCTTTCTATCTGCCTGTCTCTCCGGCTCGATGTGTGTGTGTGTGTGTGTGTGTGTGTGTGTGTGTGTGTGTGTGTGTGCGCGCGCGCGTGCGTGCGTGCGTTCGTGCGTGCGTGTTGATATCGTTGAACTGTTCAGTCCGTCTAGTTTTGTTTTCTGGATGCGCAGAAACACAAGTCCAAAACGCCGAACATGCGCATGCTTACGCATTGACATTCGCTTAAACACACACACACACACACACACACACACACAGGGGCATACACAACACACACACACACTCTCTCTCTCTCTCTCTCTCTCTCTCTCTCTCTCTCTCTCTCTCTCTCTCTCTTACGAGTATTCCTTTTAGATTCTGTACAAACCCTAGTTTGTTTCGTAGAATGACTTTACTATTGATTGCCTTGAATCCTTCCCACACCGTACTATATGCCTATTTGGTTTCGAGGAAGAGTATAGTATATAACTGAGTTACAACTGAAAACCGAGCAATTACACCACATCAAAAAAAACAACAAAAAAACACAAAAAAACCCCAAACAAGTCTGGCTGTCCTGTCACTTACAGCTTAGCAGTGGGAAGCAGCAGGAACAAATCGATGAGCACCACAGCAGAAGTCAATCTAACCGGCGGTAGGAAAACCAATTTAGCAAATCAAATTAGCGAGCTGACAGGAGGCATGGACCAGCTAATCTGTCTCGTGCTGGCCGGCCCTGCCATGTTCACTGTTGTGAATATTTTCGTCAGTGCTTCGGGGATGGACTGCTATATTTGAGTATACCAATATATATGGCTGTGAATATGCATAGAGATGTTGACAAGTTTATGCATGCACGTTGCTCGTGTTAAAGCCTTTGTGAATACACGGACTGCTGTACTTGGATATATTCGATATGAAATGTATAGAGATGGTATGTTTGGGTGTACCGTGGTTAATATGGATAGAAAGGGAGACAGGTGAAAAAGAAATATCTGTGGTGTGTGTGTGTGTGTGTGTATTTTGTATTTGTATTTCTTTTTATCACAACAGATTTCTTTGTGTGAAATTCGGGCTGCTCTCCCCAGGGAGAGCGCGTCGCTACACTACAGCGCCACCCATTTTTTTGTATTTTTTCCTGCATGCAGTTTTATTTGTTTTTCCTATCGATGTGGATTTTTCTACAGAATTTTGCCAGGAACAACCCTTTTGTTGCCGTGGGTTCTTTTACGTGCGCTAAGTGCATGCTGCACACGGGACCTCGGTTTATCGTCTCATCCGAATGACTAGCGTCCAGACCACCATTCAAGGTCTAGTGGAGGGGGAGAAAATATCGGCGGCTGAACCGTGATTCGAACCAGCGCGCTCAGATTCTCTCGCTTCCTAGGCGGACGCGTTACCTCTAGGCCATCACTCCACTTTGTGTGTGTGTGATGGGTATAATCATATACAGACCTGTGATGGCATCCACTGATAACCAGGTAAACCTTTTGCAGATGTAATATCAGGTGGTGGCATGGATCGCATTGCGTGATGGTGCTCTAGATCTATTTCAGTTGATCGTGTGTGAAATAGATTTCGTCCACTCCTGTGATTTTCTACAAATTTTTTTCCTTATGGGCACTCAGATTAATTCCGAACTGCAGCACCGATGCTTTATTTTGGCCTTTTACTATTGTTATAAGAAAAAAAAAAGATCTTCTTTATTGAATGAAGTTGCACATATCCTGTTCAGTGAACTATGTCGCTGAAGCAGTTTCATCGATAGCAGATATCCTCATTGTTACACGTAATTAGTTGTTTTTGGCAAGAAACAACAGTTCTAAGGCACTGATGATCATTGATAAAATTCTGCGACGATTTTTACGCGTAACTTCAGGATTTAGACAGACAGACAGAGAGAGAGAGAGAGAGAGAGAGAGAGAGAGAGAGAGAGAGAGAGAGAGAGAGAGAGAGAGTTTATCAGTTAATTGTAAGAAACGGAATCAGACTTGACTCGAGGCCGTTTAACCGGCATAAACGTGCGATACAATTAATACAAAGGCCCAAGGAAAAAAAAGAAAGAAAGAAAGAAAGAAAAAAAAAGAAAAGAAAAAGACATTTGAGTACAGTGAACTGTGGGTTCATAGTTCAAAGGCTATTGAATAATTGTACCTGTTCACGAGTATTCTTTCAGTGTTGCTGAAATACCAATTTCGGAAGAAGGTGAACTGTTTATTTTCGGTTTTTATAACTCGAGTAAAATCTGCCGCTTGTTTCTCGTAAATTCGCGCAAATGATAACGCCAGCACATAAGGTTTTTGTGCCCTTTCGCCTTCTTTGTATCATTTTCTCTGGTGACTGTGATGCTGCTGAACATTTGTCTGAATTTGATTAAAATTTCAATATTGAACATGTGTCCTTTGAAAGGTGACGACTGTGGCTTGTAAGGGAGACAGGTTACACAACACTCCATCCATTCGTGTGATGTTCTAAAGTGTGGTTATTTCCCTTGAGATATGTGCACGAATTCATCACCCTGGACTGTTCGCTGTGGAGGGTTTTTTTTTAGGTATTGATTTCGTTGAGGATAAAGTAGGTTGTAATTATCATGTTTGTTGCTGCTGCTACCGAAATCCAGACAATGCGTTTTCGCCTCATACACAGACAGGCAATAAATATATAGATAAATAAACGCTGACGCTTCAAATTGTCATTTGGACAAGCCGTCTTTGGTGGTAGCTGCCAGAATTCCACCCACTGAAATCTGTCGAAACGAGCACACACACACACACACACACACACACACACACACACACACACAACACACTCGCCCGCGCGTGCACACATACAAACACACACATAAACACACACAGACCCATAAACAACACACACACACACACACACACACACAGCACACACACACACACCTACACACACAACTGCACACACATACACAAAACACACACGCACACACACAGCCGGGGCACACACACAGCCGGGGCACACACACACACACGCACACACGCACGCACGCACACACACACACATACATACACGCGCGCGCGCGCCCGCGCGTACAATGCGCGCACAACTATTTAATATTGATCAAAAGACAGTATTTGTATGGTCTTTCTCACGCATGGTGCAAACCAGACAGAAAAAAAATGCACCAGTTTCAGTCAGGTTGTTCTTTTTTGTATCCCTCAAAGAAGCAACAAATGCTCGGCTATTGTTATGCTTCGGAATGGATCGATTCGCATCGCACTACACTGCGATTGTATCTATTCGTATCTCTTATTCTCTCATGTCTCAACTTCGATCCTCCCTCCATCCACAGACACTAATATCTCTTATCTAGGGATTTCTAGTGTCTCTGCTCCATCTCTCCTCATCCTTTCTCTCTGTCTCTCAATAATCTGCCTGTGGTCTCCCTTTGTCCCTATCCATGTCTCTTTGTCTGAGTCTGTTTGTCTCTGAGTCATCGTCTCTCTCACCCTCCTCAGCGTCGCCTTCTCTCATTCTGTTTGTTTGTCGTCTGTCTTTTTCTATCTTTCTCTCCACCCCTCTCTCTGTGTCTATGCCTGTCACTGTCGGTCTCTGCCTGTCTGTCTGCCTGTCTATCTTTCTGTCTGTCTGCCTGTCTCTCTCTCTGTCTCTTTCTGCGACCCCCCCACCCCTTTTCATTTTTTCTCTCTGTGAGTCAAATCGTCTTCCGTGCCATCTTCGCCTCGCCTCCTCTCCCTATCTCCCTTTGTCTCTCTCTCTCTCTGTTATTTTCTCCGTCTCCCGGTCTCTGCCTGCTCAAGTTGTCTGACTGTCTCTGAATGGATAAGCTAATAATGCTAGTCTATCAGAATTCGTTAAAGGCTCTCAATGATAAACGATGTCCAAAATATTCCTCAGATGCAAGGTGGTGTGCCGTAACCAAGGTTTACGACATCACATGTGTGTAGTGATAACGCTGTTGGTTTGAACCTTTTTGTCAGTGTATGCAGGTGTTTCCAGAAGTTTAATGATAGATTGAAACCACATACACAAGAACAGCAGTAGCAACAACATTAAAAAGAATTAAAAATTTTCATTTTTTTTTACATAACAGACATACATGCCTTTTTATTCTTTCTTTAAAATTTTTTTATTTTATTGAAGGTACAAACACTGATGATATATAAAAGTACATACATACATACATACATATACATAGATAGGTATACTTATAAAATGAAACAACAACAAGAAATGAGAAGACCCCCCTCCCTCCCAGAAAGTCTGTAGATATTATAGAAGGGACACAATAGTTCATGTGCTGGAGAAAGGGAAGGGCCCACATCATGAGAAGGATAGCAACAGCAACAATAACACCTTTAAAAACACTTCTTTCTATTCCATCAAGAAGCTTATATTGTCAGTTTTTTCGAACGAACATTCATTAGTTCATTTGCGCAAATGTCTTGAGTTTGAACATTTAATTTCTACGCTGTTACGAGCACTGGCACGTGGCCTGTTAAAGAAAACGCATTAGAGGTACCACACATCATGAATAGCGCTCGAAAAACACATTACTCCTATGAAAAATAAACAACTTGTGTGTGTGTGTGTGTGTGTGTGTGTGTGTGTGTGTGTGTGTGTTTCTCTCCTCTCATTCTCTCCCCCCCCCACCCCCGCTCCTCACCCACTGATTATCCTCATTAATAATCTCTTCTTACTTTTTCCACCGCCTTTCGCTCGCTCCTCACACCCCTTTACCTCACTTCTTTCCCTCACTCCTTCCCTCCCTTAAAAAAAACACAAACCCAACGTCTCCTATGCTGACCGATCAGCAGACACACTGAATCCGTCAGCAGCCAGTGGGTTGAAACAGCTGGATCAATGCAAGAGGTCTCAGCTCATGGTCAGTGGTCCATGACGTGGCCTATGTTCGGAGAGGCCTGTTTTGCCGTTACTGCTTAGAAACGTGTTTGAACACCTGATCCTTTTTTCTTTTGTCTTCTCTCTCTCTCTCTCTCTCTCTCTCTCTCTCTCTCTCTCTCTCTCTATCTGGCGGTAGACTATGGAAGACCCGCCGAGGATGGAGGCAATTTATGAATGAAAACAAGTGCACGGTTGTATAAATATCCACCCCAAAACTTATGCACACGCGCTACACACATACAAGCAGACACAGACACACACACAGACACACACAGACATACAGACACACAGACAGACACACAGACAGAGACACACAGACACAGACACAGACACACACACACACACACACACACAGAGCGCTTCGTGTCAAGTGGTCACTGCGTCCTCATCGGTTCAGAGTGGGCTTCAGTTAATTAAAACGATAATGAAACTCCCAACAGTGAACCCGCCTGGAGGTGGAAACCACGATGAATATATTTAGGATGTCACAAAGGTTAAGGGTCGCTGACTGATTTAAGAGATCATTGACAAATATCGCCACGTCGCAATCTAAATAATCAACAGAAAGAGTACACCTGCCCCTTTGCTTCTTAGAGTTGCACAATATCACGCCAATAGTGCTTATATATATATATATATATATATATATATATATATATATATATCTATCTGTGTGTGTGCGTGTGTGTGTGTGTGTGTGTGTGTGTGTGTGTAAGGTGCAGAAAAATAGCAAGGACGCTTCTTGCTTTGTTTCTCATTATTTGCATATGTGTTAGCTGTTTGGAAGCGCTGAGCAACAAGGCTTGCTTGATGTTGTCTACCATTGAGTTATCAACTATCGGCTTTTTGTTTATATTTATGATTCAATGGACCAGGTCACATTTACTTATATCTCGTTTAGTGGTTACTTTAGTGCGCGCACACACACACACACACACACACACACTTTATTGTCAGTTATGATAAAGAATATAATTCTAAAAAAAACTCTGTGCACATACTGTAACGAAATAGGATTATAAAATAAGACTGATGGTTATAAAATGTTATAATCAGTGAAATAAAAGATTAATGTTTATAAAGTATAATTACAAAATAAGATTAAAAAAAAATTAAAATACAATAAAATAAGGTTAATGTTATGAAATACGTTTATAAACAAAATAAGATTAATGAAGCGGAGGTTGCTCTTAGATCAAAATTAGAGCTTGTTTCTCTTATGTTACAGCTTCATGAAGAGGCCCATTAGGGCGAAAAATTGCTGAACGTTTATACATACATACAATATATGTATGTATGTATGTATGTATATGCAGGAGCATAAATCGAGTGATGAAAACAATCCATACAAACAGACCGAATGGTGCGATAATATCGTGACCCAGGGACTTAATAAACATGCAAGGAAAGAACGCTGATAGGTCGATGGTCAGAATATATACCATCAAGCTAACAATACCCCGACAGCTATCAGCGTTAACGTGGAGACATTGCCCGTCTCCAGAGAACCTAAACGGCAGTCCAAGTAGTCCGAAGGTTCGTTGGCAAGAACACCTCTTGTGACCCCGGAGGCCAAGACCAGGCTGGGTGACTGTCTTCATACTTGTCACACTTTAGACCTGTGAACACACGATGTGCAGGTCGGGTCTGCTTTTAACATGCCTCTCATTTGCCTCTCACAGCAACCTGTTCGTTGTGTATCATTGCTGTTTCTTGCCTCGACAGACTGCTTTTGTTCAGGTCTAAATTCGGGTTCTTTTTCTTATTGGACAGCCGGCGGCGTCGCCACAGGCGATAATATTCACAGTCGTATATAAGTGGTTTTTTTAGTGTGTAGATAGGGTTTTGCTAATGATAGTGCTTTTTTGTGTGGTGGCATTTTACGTGTGAACATTTTCCGAAACACAGGCTTTGACACACAACTAACAGACCTGGAGGAACCTGGCGAACAGTTCTTCTGTGCGGCGCCTCAATAACTTCACAAAGTTGATGGAGAACAAGAAGAAGTAGAAGCGTATGCTACGCTCATACCTTTTGTGTTTATGGCCTCAGTCGAAAGTATAACGCTCCAGAACAACACGGAATGTGAAATATTCAGAATTTAGATGAATAAGGAAGGTTGGGGGAGGGTATGAGATAAGGAGAGAAGGGTTGTGAATTGGAGAAAAGGTCAACATTTCTTTCTGGTCGAAAGATCGATTCTTGAAGCGTATGCAGAGTTGTGTGTGTGTGTGTGTGTGTGTGTGTGTGTGTGTGTGTAGCAGCTGCTACAGCCATTAAGTCACCACTCCACTGTCCGTCACTTTGTGTGCGCAGGCACGCTGCCACCATTTTGATCGAATGAAACTGTCATACACTTCGGTTATTTTGATTGCCATACCCTTCGTAGTGCATTGAGCACCGTGCGTGTGTTATTTAGTCCCTTTACTGATACTAAGTCACGTTTGTAAACTCCTGCTAAGAGTAGGTGTTTGCTTCTTTTCTGGACTGAATTGTTGAATACACGTATACGT
>NC_134879.1:46458657-46473657 GCF_041734735.1 Babylonia areolata | reverse complement strand
TATATATATATATATATATATATATATGTGTGTGTGTGTGTGTGTGTGTGTGTGTGTGTGTGTGTGTGTGTGTGTGTGGGTGTGAGTTCATACGTGAATAATTTTGTTAATAAGCATGCCGACCATGATATTTCGCTCTTGTTTATATAGCTATTTGTAATATTTGGAACAGTATGGACACGTGGTTTTAAGTCAGTCTCAGTTTGGTGACATATTCTATTGGCGGTGTCTTGAAGTCATTTTTTTCACATTATCTTAAATATAAAAAAAAAAGTCTTTTAAATTTTTTAATTATTTTTTATACTACTTGTCTCCCTAGCACAGTCGCAAGTGCTTAAACTTTGATCGTAATCTTACGTTCAAAATTTTCATGAAACAGGCATTAACTTCAGTGTCGTTTCTTTCTTTTTCCTTTTCTTTTTTTTAATGGGAGAATATTTGTAATACATGACTAGATTCTATTATTTGCTACAAACGCAAAACTGTCTTGTGTTATCAAATACTTTGAACGAAATGAACTGTCCTGATCAGAATGTACGACCCTTAGATTTATTAAGATTTCGTTATCAATTTAAAAAAAAAAGAAGAGAATAATAACAATTCATCATATCAGTTACAGATGTAGATTCAGGCAATTCTAACTGCAGACAGAACTGATGCGGAGCAACGCTGTCAGAGATATTTTACTCGCTTGGCGTAATGTTTCATGCTTTCTGTATTTCAACCTCACGATGAGTCAGGTGATGGAAATAGGCCTTTGTTTATATCAGTATCGGCGTGACCATAACCATTTGAAAGCGGTAACATCATCATATACATCATCCGCCCCGTTGCAGCTTTTGGTGATGTAGACAGATCTGTGTGCAGATGTTCTCTGGGAAATTACGAACGCTTATTCATTCTTTGTTGTTGTTGTTGTTGTTCTTTTCTTTCTTTTTTTTTTTTCCCGTGTGGATGTCAGTGGAGAAATGAATTTTTTGTTGGCTTACCACACCATTAGTCTGGCTGTTCGGAGTTTTTATCAGTTAGTGTGGAAGTAAACGCTGGATGATATGTAGGATGATGATTGACTGAGTTCTGCCTTTCCTCGGGGCTCACAGAAGAAGAAGCACCGAGGAGTAGAGGAAGAAGTAGCAGTAGTTGCAGCGGCAGCAGTGGTAGTAGTATGTATTAATGTGTTAAACAAACGCAACGATTAAGAATAGATAATCAATGAATCAATCAGGCAGTCAGTTTAATCAATCAGTCTGCCAGTAGATAAAAGGCTGATCACAGAGCGACAACATTATCTATATGATATTGTATTGTAGCGTAGAAGTAGAAATCATCACAGAAATGTTGAACAGTCAGACTACTATTGAATCATTCACTTCACCAAATTGTAATTATGGGTGTGCACGCGCGCGCACACACACACACACACACACACACACAGAGATACCATGGTCAATCCGCAAATCAGACAGTGAAACACACACACACTAACAACACACGTGCGCTGGCATCTTGGAAACCCACGGATGGTCATCTGTGCATAGAACTAGCTATACCTGCCTGGTCACTCATTACAAGTACGGCTGTTGCACAGACGAACAACCGGTAGCAGGAACACAGAAGAAGCTGCCCATGCGGTCTGTAGGGGTGGGAGGTGGAGGGGGTGTGTGTGGGTGGGTCAGTGGTCTTTGGCAGGAAGGAACAATGGAACCTGTGTGCGTGTGCCCCGAGGCTGGTCAGCCTGTGCCGCCCTGACGGTCCTTAGGGCCACTGAGCAGCACGGCTCAGAGTGGGTGGGTGTGTTCACGCTGAAGGCCCCCGTGGGTTGGAAAAGTACCCCGAACACAGAGTATGACTTCCTATATGGATGGTAGGGGTAAAGAAAGCCCACTCATGCATTATGTGTGTGGATCCCATGTGTTGGAAAAGTACCCCGACAAGAGAGTACCACTGGTCATACACGTAAAACCCACTCAGTCGTACATTATATGTGTGAAACGGAGTATGGGTGCCTACATGGCGGGGTAAATAAATACAACGATACTACACGTAAAATATTACATGTCTGTCTGAGTGTGTATGTGTGTGTGCCTGAAATCTGATTGAATGACACAGGAAACGAATGATGAGTGGCAGCCATCAGTCGGCTCTACCCAGGTAGGCAGTCTGTTGTGCAAATGACCCCGTATTTGTAAAGCTTGGAGCTTGGTCACCAACCGAGGATAGGCTCTATACAAGTATCCATATCAATCAGCCAGTCAATCAATCAATCAATCAATCAATCCCATGCATTGGAAAAGTACCCCGAAAACGAAGTATGACTGCCTATGCGGTGGGGGTAAGAACGGTCATACACGTAAAAGCCCACTCGTGCATTATGCGTGTGAATGCCAAGCATTGGAAAAGTACCGCACAAAAGGTGTATGGCTGCCTATATGGTGGGGGTAAAAAAAAAGAAAAAAAAAAGAGTTCATACACATAAAAGCGCACTCGTGCATTTCACGTGTGGATCCCATCCATTGGATAAAGTACCCCCAAAACGGAGAATGGCTGCCTATATGGCGAGGTTAAAAACGGTCATACACGTAAAAGCCCGCTCGTGCATTATGCGCGTGAATGCCATGCTTTGGAAAAGTACCCCGAAAACGGAGTATGAGTGCATATATGGATGGTGGGGCTAAAAACGGTCATACACGTAAAAAGCCCACTCGTGCATTATACGTGTGAATGCCATGCATCGGAAAAGTACCCCGAAAACGGAGTATGACTGCATATATGGTGGGGGTTAAAACGGTCATATACGTAAAAAGCCCACTCGTGCATTATACGTGTGAATACCATGCATCGGAAAAGTACCCCGAAAACGGAGTATGAGTGCCTATATGGTGGGGGTAAAAACAGTCATACACGTAAAAAGCCCACTCGTGCATTATACGTGTGAACGTTGGAGTAGCAGCCCAGGAAGAAGAAGAAGAAGAAAAAGAAGAAGACTGGAAAAATTGAGTAGATTTGGTTTCTGTAGTTGCAACAGTACTTATACTATACAAGTTAACTAAAAACAACATATTAGTTGATGGAGTCCTTTCCCTTTTCGTCAAAACATGCTTAAACAAGGGAATGTACCATGTAAAATTATCCGATAAACAACAGTCCTAAATTTCCACACAAGGATAACAGGCATCCTAGAGGGAAAAAAGCCCTTGATTGCTAAGATCCATAAATAGAAGACATGCTGTACATAGTTGTGTGTGGCTCTTTTACGCAAACGGCACATTTGTTTGCAGTTCATAAGAAAAAAAAAAAAAAAAGCAGAAAAACGAGGAGAACTATTTTACTTGAAAATTCAGCTCGATCTGATGGAGTTTGCCCAGTGCTCACTTTAAATGGTGTTGCAGATACTGCCATCCCGTGATGAAACGGATATGAAAAAAAAAAAGAAAGAAAGAAAGAAAAGAAAAAAAAAAAGATTGCATGCAACGTCTTCATCCGTTCCCGAACTTGACACAGTATTGCTTGACGTATCAATTCTTGGATATCAGAAAAAGAAGCAGAACTACACTGGGCATACACACACACACACACACACACACACACACACACACACACACAGCCGCCGGAGAGAGAGAGAAGCGAGCGAGCGAGAGTTAACTGTTTAAGCAGCAGTTTGTTATATTCGTTAGGTAATACACAGATCAACAAACGAAAAAAAAAAAAAGATATTGCAGTTACACGTAAAAATATTCTGGGAAAAAGAAAGAAAGAGAGAAAGGGACCAGAAATTACCATACAGACCCCAAACACCACCACCACCCCCTCCCAAAAGGAGTAAAAGTTTCTTTGTTTCTTTCAAATGGTACTAGCCCGCGTTGTAAAACTTTGTTTTCACGAAACCACCATAGTCACGCTGCTATGGAAGAGAGAAGAGGTTAGGTGGGGGAGGTCGGAGGAGGTAATGGGGGTTGGGGGGGGGGGGGGGGGGGGGGAAGGGATGGGTAGAGAGGGTGGTCCTGCAAAACCATCGACCGTAACCGCCACTGCCGGTGAAAACGAACGAACGGCATGATCCGCGGCAGGCAGCCGGCTTGGGGCTTTCTTGCATTTCGTGCTCACTGGACGATCGGGTGGATCATTTATATATACCAGGGCTGTTACCCCGAGTACACTGTTTGTACATATAATATACTTTAATAAGCGGGTGCGTACTACTACTTCTCACGGTCAGCTGTCCCTAAACAATTGCAAAGCCACAGGCAGGCCCAGTGCCAGGTGAATGGGTGAAATGCTATACTGCTAGCAGCCCACCAGCCAGCCATGCAGCGAGCTGTGTTAGTTCTGTGAAAAGAAGCATTGTTTGTTGACGAGCGGGTAGGGGAGGTTTGTTTCTGTACTGACTTCCCGTGTGTGTGTGTGTGTGTGTGTTACGACACCCTTCCGTTTCAGCTGTTAGTCGTTAGACTTGGCTTTAGTATCGGCTGCACGCAACAGACGACTGCTGTGGTATTTTCGCAACGCAGTCTTTTACCACTGGAACGTCGGTATAGGGGATGACCGATTTTATTCTGTTCTATTTTATTTTATTTTCAGTAATGCGGATCGGCTTGTAAGAGCAGAGAGGTGCTGAAATACGATTGCGTTTACATATAAAGAGCGAGGAAAAGAAGGAGAAGAAGAAGAAGGTAGAATTTATGCTCATTGCAACATTCCCCAGAAACCAGCGCGCGCGCGCGCGCGTGTCTGTGTGTATCCGGACCAGGGGTTCCACCTGTGATAATTAGTACGCGGAGGAGTCATTTTCACCAGGGTCTCCGTTTTCGTCGATCAACTCGTTTGCTGGGTGAGCGCAGTGAGTTTGGTAAAACCGACTGACATAGCCGCGCAGACAATGTGTTACTTTTCCTGGTGACGACTGTGCGCTTTCAGTAGTACTGGGATCCCAAGAGAGGGAGAGGTGTATGGAGCTGAACTTGGAACTGTGACAGGTCTTCTCGATTATAATTGACAGGTACGGGCTGTGAAAAACCTTGGATGGCAGACAGACAGTGAAGTTGAAAGCCTCGGTAACATTGTTCAAATGAAAGACGCTACTCCAGCACCGAAACAGGTGACGACCTTGGATTAGAAATATAAACGGGAAACGTAAGTTGTACAGGTTATGGAAAACCCTGGGTTTGCATTAAATCGACGGGAAACAGTGTGCACAAGAAAATAATAAACACAGTGCGTGCGTGTGTGTTCATTCCCAGTTTTTTTCCCATACAATTTCTGAACACAAGTGTTCTATCTAAAATGTTCGAGAATATGTAAACACACTTACTTGAAGAAAAACAAAAACAAAAACAAACAAACAAAAAACACAACGAAACTGACATGTGCACTTGTTTCGTAGACGGTCATGTATTTCGACATACCTCAGTGAGTCTCAGATTTGTTGGCCGCAATATAACGATTCGGCTTTTCATGCATTGAGCTGACAGTCCAGCTGCTTTTAAATAATTTACTCACGCTTGGAACACGAGTCAGTAAGGAGAGCCGTATGAAGAAGAATCGTTGGGAAAGTTGAGACGTGTGGTGACGCTGTTCACACGGATATATTCCTGTAACTGGTGAGGGAGGTGGATTGTACTGACAAGTTGCAGTGATGCCTGTTCAGATCCACCAAGGTACGTTTTCATTAGTGTTGGCATCTCTCTCTCTCTCTCTCTCTCTCTCTCTCTCTCTCTCTCTCTCTCTCTCTCTCTATATATATATATATATATATATATACATGTGTGTATATGTGCGCACACACACATACACACCCACCCAAAAACACACACACACGCTAACACGCACACATGTGCACGCGCATTGACTGTTAACGTTATGAATGACAGACATGATGCACACAAACATGCGTGGTACGCACACACTAACACATCACACACACTAACACACCCACACACACACGCACACACACACACACACACAAATATTTGCACGTGCATTGACTGTTAAAGTTATGAATGACAGACATGATGTACACAAACATGCGTGGTACGCACACACTAACACACCACACACACACTAACACACACACACACACACACACACAGTGAGAGAGAAGGAAAGAGCTTCATGAACTCAGCACATGGTTCATGTTCACTTCAAGATTTTCAGGGACCATTGCTGCTGGAGAGAGAGAGAGAGAGAGAGGGGGGGGGGGGGGGCGGGGGGCGATGTGTGTGTGTGTGTGTGTGTGTGTGTGTGTGTGTGAGAGAGAGAGCGCGTACTTACCCTCACGACCACCTCCCTTCACCCACACAAATGAGGAGTCGCTCAGAGAGGGGGAGAGCAAAGTGGGGGGGTGGGGGGGGGGGGGGTGGTTGGCATAAAGGGAGTTAATTGGGCTGTCTGTGTGAACGATTACTGATGGAAATGGGCTGTGTTTTTGTCATTGATATATGACATTTTTAGTACATGGCAGTTAATTTCTTTTGTGGGCTTGCATGTTGTTTTTTTTTTTTCTTTTTGGCATATGTCACTTGATTTCTTTTATTTGTGGGCATGCATGTTTTTCTGTTCGATTCTTGATTGTCCATGTCTGTGTGTCTGTTTCTCTTTCCGAGGCTGTCGCTCGCTTGCTCACTTGATGGCTCGCTGTCGTCAGTGCATTCATTTCTTTCAGCCGTGTGTGTGTGCGTGCGCGCACCGTTTTGTTTTTGTATTGGAAAATGTTTTTGGTATAGATAGAACCTTTTTTGAACAATGTACTAAGAGGATGAATTTTTGATGAGGTCGATTGAAACGCATACTCGCACACTCACGCACGCACGCTCCAAGATCAACAATACAGTAGTCTGGTTCGATGTTCCAATAATGTTATTTCTAATGAGTTCAAGAATCTGCTTCTGTTTGAATTGTCCACATGTACCCAAACCCATCGTTCATTTACCCTCAGGAAGCCCTGGTATTTCAACCGTTGAAAAACAACAAACAAACAAACAAACAAAAAAAAAAAAACGCTTAAAAGAAGTGGACGAATATACCCTGGTGCAACCAATCGGATAAGCCATCAAAAACAGAAGAGGTACATCTGATGATCGTACGACCTGTTACCTGTACAATACACACGTTGAGCTGGTCGCTTTGACTGGGTCGTTCGTAGGTAGGTCTACCTACATTATAATCTACATTTATATCCTTGTACAGTGTGTACGTCCCAGCGTGTGCGCCGCCTGTTTCTCATGCGTTTTGCTGCCCAGTGTGTCAGTGTACAGCCTTTGAGCACGCATCCTGATGTCATTGTTAGAAGAGTATAGTATACATGTTTCACAGCATCGATCTGGACAACAGTCCCAGCGCCATGGGTACGGTCATGGCTCGTGCATTTTAAATACGCTTTCAGCTTCTGCTGTTCGCTCCCCGGCGTCGCCATGCACGAGTGTGTGTGTGTGTGTGTGTGTGTGTGACCGTCAGACATGGGGTGAGTTGGCCCAGCACTCATCAATGCAGCGTTCACACTGCCCTGGATGGTGTGTGTGTGTGTGTGTGTGTGTGTGTGTGTGTGTGTGTGTGTGTGACACACAGACTGACACAAAGCGTTCAGTCGAGTTCGGCACAATGGTGATTAATTAACGTGATGATGCCACCAGGAGGAAGAGTTCATCTGGGGGGTTTGCTGATGCTTCAGTCAAAGCTGACGGTTTTCGAGTAGAGAGCTGAGCATTGTCACTAAATTTGTTTTTGCCCCTTGTGGGACAGCTTCGAAGTGCAGCCGCCCAAGCCATCTCATCATGATGGTCTCCATGCTTAAAAAAAAAGATATTGCACTGGGCGAGTAGGTGTTGGCTGGAGATGGCACTGGGCCAGAATATTCGCAGTTTGTGGGAAGTGAAACACACACACACACACACACACACACACACACCACACACACACACATATATATATATAAAATATATATATATATACACACGCACACACACACACGCACGCACGCACACACACACACACACACACACACACACACACACACACACCATCCAGGGTAGTGTGAACGCTGCATTGATGAGTGCTGGGCTAGCTCACCCCATGTCTGACGGTCACGGACTTGGTTGGGACGAAGGGTCTTTTTTTTTTTTTTAGGGGGTGGGGTGGGGTTGAATTATATGTATCGTATCGTATCGTAGTGTATCGTATCGTATCGTATCGTATCCTATCATATATCGTATCATTGTATTGTATCGTATCCGAAGGGTCTTTTTTTTAGGGGTTGGGGTGGGGTTCTATTATATGTATCGTATCGTATCGTGTCGTATCGTATCGTATCGTATCGTATCGTGTCGTATCGTATCGTATCGTATCGTATTGTATCGTATCGTATCGTATCGTATCGTAATCGTATCATATGGTATCATATTGTATTGTATTGTATCGTATCGTATTGTAATATTTGTATTGTATCGTATCGTATCCTGTCATATCGTATCATATCAAATCGTATCGTATTGTATTGTATTGTATTGTATCGTATCGTATCGTATCGTGTCATGTCATATCATATCATGTATCGCATCGTATCGTATTGTATCATATCGTATCCAATCCTATCGTGTCGTATTGTATTGTATTGTATTGTATCCTATCATATATCGTATGGTATCGCATTGTATTGTATTATATCGTATTCTATCATATATTGTATCGCATTGTATTGCATCGTATCCTATCATATCGTAACGTATTGTATATCATATTGTATATTATCACTTTTTTACTCTTTGTCACAACATTTTTCTCTGTGTGAAATTCGGCTGCATTGCTCTGGGACAGATTGTCGCTACGGTGCAGCGCCACTCTCTTTCTTCTCTCTCATTTTTTTTTTTTCGCCCGCTCATGATCCACTCAACAAAATTGTCTGTCCTTCTGTTTTTTTTTTTCTCAGTTTTCCCTTCTTTCCCCTGCACCGCTGTTCACTAGAGGTTTCGGAGAGTCTGGTACGTGCCCAGGCCATCTCAGTATTTTTTCAGAGCATTGTCAGGCGCCTAAACGAGCACTGAGACAGGAAGTATTGCGTGCAGTAGCAGCCTTTACATGGGTTTCCAATGAGATGCTATCCACCGCTGGTTGACCAAGTTATTATAGGACAACTTGATAGTGGAGGAAAATAAGTGCTGGTAAAAAAACAACTAACAACTCTTCCGCCATTTAAAAAATCAACAAAATAAAACCTTCAAAATCACTACCACCATCACTACTACTAAAACAATCAGATAAATAGATAGTTAAAAAAATAAAAAAAAAAAAGAAGAAGAAGAGAGAAACGGATAAAGGATGTAATATATATGATATAATTTATATTTAGCATGATTTCTGGTCGACGTATATGGCACAGAAAACGAAGCCCCATTTGGGCAGAGTAAGAGGAAAGATCCTTCCTATGCCATGCATGGCTCAGAAATCAGCGCACATGGCACTGAAATCCCTGTTACGTCTGTTAGCTTGTTTGGCGTTTAATTCTTCTCTGGGCAGTTCAGTAGAGCGAAGACAACTCAGTGAATGGATAGAAGGAAACTAGGATTTCACTTTAAAAAAAAAAAGGAAATGAGGAAAAAAATAAGATGGAGGACCCATTAAAAAAAAGAAAAAAAAAAGAAAAAGAAAAGAAAAAGGAATTCACTTGATATTTGACGAAAAGAAGTCCTTGCAATTGTAAAGGAAAGCGGTCAGCTTCAGGGCTCAAGGAGAACGTGCACTTGACTGACATTTAAAGCATCAGAGAGCGCAGGGGAGATGATAGATAACACGGTCTGGTCATTTTGATTCCATTCCCCCGTTTCCTGCTTCACTGCCTCCTTCCTCCCCCACCCAGCCCCTTCCCGCAAGAGTCAGGTGAACCTGTTTGCACGATACATGTCTGATCGGATGTGCATGCATGTAGAATTGCCACTTATACCCTCGCATCGACACGCAAGCACGCACTAACCGCACACACACACACACACACACACACACACACACACACACACACACACACAAGGACACAACACAACACAACACAACACAACACAACACACACACACACAAGGACACAACACCCCCCGCCCCCCCACACACACAAACACACACACACATACTCATATTCATACCCATTACACACACGCTTTTGCGCAGACTCGCATACGCACTTCCCGCAAGAGTCAGGTGAACCTGTTTGCACGATACATGTCTGATCGGATGTGCATGCATGTAGAATTGCCACTTACACCCTCGCATCGACACGCAAGCACGCACTAACCGCACACACACACACACACACACACACACACACACACACACACACACAAGGACACAACACAACACAACACAACACACACACACACACACACAAGGACACAACACCCCCCGCCCCCACACACACACAAACACACACACACATACTCATATTCATACCCATACACACACGCTTTTGCGCAGACTCGCATACGCACTTCCCGCAAGAGTCAGGTGAACCTGTTTGCACGATACATGTCTGATCGGATGTGCATGCATGTAGAATTGCCACTTACACCCTCGCATCGACACGCAAGCACGCACTAACCGCACACACACACACACACACACACACACACACACACACAACACAACACAACACAACACAACACAACACAACACACACACACACACACACACACACACACAAGGACACAACACACACACACACACACACACACACAAGGACACAACACAACACAACACAACACAACACAACACAACACAACACACACACACACACACACACACACACACACACACACACACACACACACACACACACACACACACACAAGGACACAACACACACACACACACACACACACACACAAAACACACACACACATACTCATATTCATACCCATACACACACGCTTTTGCGCAGACTCGCATACGCACTCATACTAATTACTCGAGGCCCCTTAGATCAACTAACAAGAATGGAAATGTCAAAGTCCAGGTCCATTATGAGCATGGAAATAGAGGGCACTGATTAATGATTAGCTATTTGCGTGCGCACACGCGTGTATGTATGAATATATATATATATATATATATATATATATATATATATATGTGTGTGTGTGTGTGTGTGTGTGTTGTGTGTGTGTGTGTGTGTGTGTGTGTGTGTGTGTGTGTGTGTGTGTGTGAGAGAGAGAGAGAGAGAGAGAGAGAGAGTACGTTTTAGGCTGTGCAGTAACAGAAACTGGCCACCATGGCGTCTAACTACATTGATTTAATTAACAGTAGCAGCCACTACAATAATGATTATGACACCAACCAGGCTACCACCACCAACAGCGATGATTATAATGATGATTGATAACGTTTGATAAGTTTGATGATGATGATGATGATGACGCCATCAAAGTCCAGGCATGCTTGATGCCTTCTCTCGTGGTAACTTCTTGTCCTGTCATGAAACAACAGCAACAACAACGATGTTGACAATTGATAAAAGCTGATGATTGTGACACTGACGATGGTTTTCTTCTTCTTCACTCAAATCTGTGAAGTGTAACTGGGACGCCGCAAAGAAAACCTGTTAACCCCGTTTCCTCCAGGTTTGTCGGTTGTCGTGTGTCAGAGTCTGAGTCTCTGAAAATGTTTTTGCCTGAGCATTAGTCAGCCTACTATCTATTAATCTGATACGTGAATAGCATTTTAAAGCTGACCCCCGAAAACGGAGTATGGCTGCCTACATGGCGGGGGTAAAAATGGTCATACACGTAAAAGCCAACTCGTGTACATACGAGTGAACGTGGGAGTTGCAGCCCACGAAGAAGAAGAAGAAGATTTAAAGTTGATATAGTAATTCTGCTACCCCACTCACCATCACATTTCACCCACTCCCACATCCCCTACATCCACCACACTCAAATGAAGAGACGATGATTTCAGGGGAAAACTTTCAAAGAACGGGAGAAGTTATGAAAGATAAATCAACCTCCTCAACTTGCGAAGCTCATGAAAACAGTGCCAGCCACACGTACATCGACAGTCCGCAGACAGTCAACACTGACATTCAATCGATACATGAACTACGGCCTTAAAAAAACGTGCTGTTCCTGACTGTTTTTAAGTATGGGAGAGAGTCGATTGTTGCTTTCAAAGTGATTTTTAATTGTTGCGGGTAGTTGATGGTTGCTTCCTATGCGATTCAATGTTTGCGGGGAATTGATGGTTGCTTTCTCTTTGATTCAGTGGTTGCGGGGAGCTGATTGTTTCTTTCAATTGTTGTAGGCTCTTTTTTTTCTCTTTTTTTGTAATTTGTAAACTACGACACAGGCTTATTGTACGTACTCAAGAGCGTGCAGCGTGTCTGTCCATTCATCAGACCCTATTCATCGATCAGTCCCTAAATATCGATTAGCGATGGGTTTTACCACGTGAACTGATTAACCACTTTAATTCTTTGCTTCTTTTGGGTCCACTAAGTTCAAATAATCCCTACTTCTGCACTGAACAAAATAATCATGCCAACCAGTAAACCAAACCACACCCCTTCCCCCACCATCATCCCACCCCATTCACACACAAACGAGAAGACGATGATTTCACGACAAACACGCCAGGAATGGAAGAAGTTATGAAAGATTAATCACCCCCACAAGTGAAGCTCATGAAACAGTGCCATCCACACCACGTACACCGACAGTTCCGCAGACAGTCAACACAGCCAATCAATACACAAACCAACTGAAAAAAAAAGATGAAATAAATAAAATGGAAAGATCGTGTCTTGTGCTGTTCCAGTCGCGTTGTTTCTGTCGTGTGGGAGAGAGAAGGAGAGCGTTGGTTATTGCTTTCTGTGCGATTTGATTATTGTAGATTCTTTCGTTGTTGTTATATAAACCGTGCGTCATCAGCCTTACCTGTCCACAAGCGTGCAGAGTGTCCATTGATCCGTCCCTAAGTATCGATTAGCGATGGGTCTGTGCAGAATTGAGCGCAGACAAAACTCTATGCCGTGTGCTGTTTGTACTGATAGAGTTGAGCCAAAGATTCCCCACAAAAACACGGTTTATGTTCCCCAGTTCCTTCTTATGTTTTTCAGCGTGATAGGGAAGGTGAATGTGGTGAACAGGTCGTTTTAGCTATTGCCTTTATTATTGCTTTCTTTTTCGTGTGTTTTGAAAACATACTGTTAGTTTTTATTTTTCTTTTCTGTAAAATCTGTTTGAAATGAAATGCCATTTGCTCCATGCAAATACCTGAAAATCACTGGCACAATCATTGATCCCTCATGCCCACATTCAGTCACAATCGATTATGACAGGCGTCAAATAAGGAACTAATTTCAACTTAAAACCATATCTCGTTCTACAAAAAATGGGTGGCGCTGTAGTGTAGCGACGCGCTCTCCCTGGGGAAAGCAGCCCGAATTTCACGCAGAGATATCTGTTGTGATAAAAAGAAATACAAATACAAATGCAAATACAACTCACTGTATCAAACATTACTTGTGTGAAAAAGATAAGTGTTGGACATGGAATCTAGACGATCTTAATATATCCGTTTAGGAATCATAAATACTTCCTTTATAAATCTAGAAGATCTCATTATCTTTCTTTTGGAATCCAGAGGATCTTAATAATTATCTTCCCTTAGGAATCTGAAAGATCTAAGTACCTTCCTTTATGAACCCAGAAGATCTCAATACCTTCCTTTATTTCACCGTGTCCAGGCGTTCAAGAGAAGCCAGACGAAATGTTGAGTGGGGACAGCTCGACTGGGAATACACCATCGTGTGTCTACAACAACACAGCTATCAAGTGTGAAAAACCGCAGGAAATGGCAGCGTGTTGACTTTTGGAGAAGAAATGAGACTGGGAAGGAGAATCGAAGATAGAAAGAGGCAAGAGAGAGAGAGAGAGAGAGAGAGAGAGAGAGAGAGAGAGCATTTGATTGTTTGCTAGGTTTTATTGATTGTTGCTTGGTTTTATTGACAGTTTGGTTGAAGTTGTCATATTTTTGAACACCCATGGATTTCAACAAAACAACTATGGAATAAACATTTTCACGGATTTTCGACAACTCCATTTGAACATACTTTGCTGATGTTCTGAGGGAAATCAGGCAAAGTTCAGAGCAAATTTCCATGATTTTGTACACATTTTAGTCAACCGTTCATTTCGAAATAGTTTCATAGGCCTGTTCTGCAGCCACTTGCTAGTGCCTCATAGACTGATAGAATCAGCTGAACTGAAAGCAGCAATACTGATGGAGCAAACGCCAGCATCTCTATGACTTTTTAATGATGAGACGACAATACTGACTAACAACAATTGCCACGACAATGATTATAATTCTACCGACAGGAGAGCACACTGTATGAGCTACGAGTCACAGATAGATGGGAATATAAGGCACACCTGTTTCACAGCTGCTGGTGTGTGTGTGTGGGAGTGGAAAGGGGGTCGGGGAGAATGTGTGGGTGTGGGGGGTGGATGGGTGGGTGGGTTTGGGTGTGTATGTGTTCGTGATCTGTCATGCGTTGACACGATTATGATTATCATACATATGTTATTATTCACGATGGGCATAATCATTCATTGGCCTTTGGGATGCCTACAGTGCATGTATTGATTCTTTGTGCCGTTTGATGGATCGGTGTGTGTAAGCGCTTTGTGCAGCTTAGATGCAGCGAGCTTTCATTCATGATTCAATGATCATGAATGGGCTTTGATAGATGAAACTCCCTGAAAACGGAGTATGGCGGGATAAACACGGTCATACACGTAAAAGCCCACTCGTGTACATACGAGTGAACGTGGGAGTTGCAGCCCACGAACGAAGAAGAAGAAGAAGAAGATAGATGAAACGTCACCTGCACTAAGAGGAAAGGAGACTGCATGAAATGAGTTTGCAGATACTGACTCCATCCCCCAACCCCATTCTTTTTTCTTCTCTGTTTAGAACAAACTTACCAACAAACGAAACAAAAACAAATCGATCTGAAAATGTCGAAAG
>NC_134879.1:46443657-46448657 GCF_041734735.1 Babylonia areolata | reverse complement strand
ATGCAGTATGTGTCGGCGTTCTTTGCCTGAGGACTCATTACCACCTCGATGTAGCTCACGCGTAGACAGTCATCAAGGTCGGCTGACTCGTAGTATGCGTTGATCAGAACCAGTGTGCCGAGGTGTAAACGAACAGCGAAGCCGTGTCCCGTGACACTGACCAAAAAGTTGTTGTTGCAATGCGGATGTGTTACCAAGACTTGACAGGCCAGTGCTTCTGGTGTGATCCTAGCCATGGTTAATTAACACCGACATTGTCACTGGCGTTGTCAGTGTGAGCAGTCTTCTTCATGTCCGTCGATCGATGCACACGATATACGAGGGTCATTCAATAAATAAGGTTAATTTTTCGGTATAAGGACTTCTAATACAGATAGAAGCTTACTTTTTTTTCATTTTTTTTTCAGCGTAGTCTCCCAGCACTGTCACACACTTTCCCCATCTGTGCACAAGCTTCCGTATTCCCTCAGCGTAAAAATCTTTGGACTGATGTCTCAGCCAGTCGCTCACAACACTTTTGACTTCATCGTCACTTTCAAAGTTCGTGCCTCTCGTGAACGCTTTCAAGGGACCAAACAGGTGAAAGTCTGAAGGGGCAAGGTCTGGGCTGTAAGGGGGATGAGGGAGCAGTTCCCAGCCCAGCTCGTTGATGGTCTGCACCGTTCGGGCTTCTGTGTGAGGCCTTGCGTTGTCATGATGCAAGATGACTCCTTCTGACTGATGACCCCTGCGTTTGTTCTTTATGTCTTTCTTGACCTGCCTCAGCAGTTCACAGTAGTTGGCACTGTTCACAGTACTTCCTTTCTCAAGGAATGAAATGGTGATTGGGCCTTGCATATCCCAAAAAACGGTGAGCATCACCTTCCTCGTGGACCGCTGGGACTTGAACTTCTTCTTCACTGGAGAGCCTACGTGCTTCCACTCCATGGACTGCCGTTTGGACTCAGGCTCATAGTGCCAAACCCATGTCTCGTCACATGTGACCACCTTCTTCAGAAACTCATCACCATCCTTCTCATAGCGGCAGAGACACTGCTGGGACAACTCGACCCTCCTCTGTTTGTGCTCTGGAGTAAGCATCTTTGGCACCCACCGGCAGCTGACCTTCGAGTAGCCAAGGTCATCATGGACAATTTTGTGTGCTGTCCCAACAGATAAGCTCAAAGTCCTTGCAATGTCATCCACTGTCACCCTTCTGTCAGATTGAATGAGGTCATTGACTGATTCGATCACCTCAGGAGACCTCACTTCTGTAGGCCTTCCAGGCCTGTCTTCATCCTCAACACTGCTCCGTCCTTCTTTAAACAATTTAGCCCACTTGTAGACATTTTTTCGGCTGAAACATGTGGCACCATACACAGTTGACATTCTCCTATGAATTTCAACTGGTTTGCACCCTTCAGCAACCAAAAACTTGATAACTGACCGCTGTTCAATCCTGGAGCATGCTTCTTGGTCGGCCATCTTTGTTAATCGCCAAAACTCTCAAAGTTTTTTTTAATCTGCAAAACAAATTAAATCCATGTGAAAAAGAAGTAAAACAAACAAACAAACAAACAAAAAAAAAAGAAGTAAACTTCTATCTGTATTAGAAGTCCTTATACCGAAAAATTCACCTTATTTATTGAATGACCCTCGTAGTATTTTAAATTTTAGTTTCCTTTGGATTCAAGACGTTTAAAAAAAAAAATCTGTCGTAGGTCATTCTGATGTATGATATTGATGACGAAACGATTTTACTATCTTTCTTATGAAGATGGCTTTTAGAACTGACTTCTCATTTTGGGATGTTTCAAACAACAAGGAAAAACAACAGCAACTAACTTTCGACTTGCCATATCAGGAGTTAGAAAGAGCAGGATTCAGAAATAGCGGGGGCTATGTAATGTACTCCCGTATTAGTATCATCCTTGCAGCGGATGTTTTATATCTGCTATTTTGATGTATTCTTTCAGTTCGGGTAATACCTCGGTGCCGTGAATAATGTGTATTCAGAAACTCATTGGTTCTTCGCTGACAAATAAGATGTTTATGGTTTTTGAGACCGATCAAAATTACTTTTTTTTCATCATGAAAGTAAAACGGACCATAGTGCTTTGCTTTTATGTTATTACTTTGTTTTATGTATGTAAAGGGTACACCAGTGTGGGCGTCTTAGATAAAATTTCTTCGAACCATTTTCTGCCCGTTCTGAAAATAAAGAAACCTCCACCAAAAGCATCAACCGCACAAAGACGAGAGGAGAGGAACCGATTTATCAAACAGCTGCCAGACAGACAGGGACTAGCATGAGGTGAGGTAGGGGAGGGATGGTGGTGGGGGTGGGGTGTGTGTGTGGGGGGGGGGGGGGGGACAAGAAAGAATCTCCACTCATCAGGTTAAGTACGTGGGCAGCCCTCCGTTTTTACCTTAATTCACCTTCATTATTCCCCAAGCACGGTCTGTTCTGGAAAGCGCAGGAGAAGCAGCTACAATATTGGCTACACTACCTTTTTCATCTAGGAGGCTGGACAGACAGACAGGCTGGACAGACAGACAGACAGACAGGCAGACAGACAGACAGGCAGACAGGCAGGCAGGCAAGCGGGTGTGGAGGGGACGGACGGAACACCATCAGGGCAAGTAACGGTGTGGGCGTCATCAAGGGGATGAGTATCGATTGGTGTCGCCCAGCTCGTGACGTGTGTCAACCTGACAACGGGAGAATGGCAAGGCCCTGTGGGCTACGTGTGGGTTTTAAGCCGCGTGTGTAAATAACAAACAGAGTAATTGTTGTGTGTTAAGCCGGAATGATGTTTAAGAAAAAAACAAGACAAACAAAAAACAACAAAAGACAATCCAGAGTGTTACTGTGTGTTTAATTATATTATTTGTAATGATATCAAGAACGAATGTAAATTATTGCAGTTTGATTTATTCAAAGTAAAACAACAACAACAACAACAACAAAACCACCAACCTGTTTGGACAGACTGTAAACTAATGATAAGCCGTATGATATGTAAATAGAAAAGGTATAAATAACTGTTTTAGGCTGCACGATAATGTAAATGAGGTTTAATTAATGTGTGCAAAGCTGCATGGTATGTAACTTAAAAAAAAAGAGAATAACTGTGTGTTAATCCACACGATATGTAAATGAAAAACGGGGATCTACTGAATGTGTGTTGAGCGGCATTGTATGCAAGTTCTGTGTGTTGACCCACGTGATATGTAATCTAGGAACAAAGACGAGGATTTTTCGTTATGCATATAGAATGACGTTGCAGCTACCATTAGCCTCATCATTGTCGTTACCACTAAGTACTGTCCCTACTGCTGCTGCTGCTTCATTATTGCCTTCAGAGCTCAGCACACCACAATACCTTCAGGTTATATTCTTCTGGAATCCATCCAGGGTCTTGCAGTCCACTGGCAGCTACCCGCATTAGCGCCCCCCCCCCCCCGCCCCCCCCCCCCCCCCGCTCCACCTCTCGCCCTTTCAAACACGTAACAACACAACCATCACTGGTTTTCATTTCTCCAACAGGCTTTCTGCTATTTGCGGTTTCACCGTGAGTCGTTTCGAATCTTTAGAAAGGAAATGATGTACACGCTGTGAACCGAATGATAACGAAAACGTGAACAAAGTAAACAGAAAGACAGAACAAGCAAACAAAGAAACAAACAAGCAGACAGCCAAGCCACGAAAATGCTGTGAACCCAAACAGTATGATTGTGCAAACAAGACAGACAGACAGACAGACAAGCAATGAAACAAACATCAACAAACAATAGTAACAATAACAGTTTACAAGCATCTTGTCGTAATATTACCTTCGCCACGGGAAGAAAACAAATTCCTGTAAAAGTTCTTTCTATATTCAGCCAAAGGGCTCTCGGTATAAATATACAGCCAATTGTCTGCTTACCACTCTAGCTGAAAATAGATCATAATAGAGTCTTTGCGAAACCCAGCACTCTTTTAGATGTCTGTCCATCATGCACTCTTTGTATATAGCTGCGAACACAGATTTTGTTATGTTACAGGGGTGTACGTGTACGTCCGCATGGACAACAACGTGACAAATGTTAGTCATGACCTACACAAACAAAATCGGACGTTTGTTCTCTACACATCGAGATGAATGGAACAATAAAATCAGTCGGTCAACATTTTTTTCCAGGTCAAGTCTAAAGTTGTTAAAAACAATGTGTGAAGTAATGATGTGATAAAATTGTACAAAGTATCATTATTGATATTATTATGTTACAAATGAAAACACTCATGTACTGTGAAGAAACGTCACTGTTTGTAAACGAAAATTAAGTCTTGGAAAAAGAAGAATATGAAACTAAAGTTTCGAAAATGAAGAATACTTTCTCAGTGTTTTCTCACCTTCTGCCCTATCCTCTCTCTCTCTCTCTCTCTCTGTCTCTGTCTCTGTCTCTGTCTCTCTCTCTCTTCGCCATTCTGTCAAAAACTGATCTGGAGAAAAGCGGGTATTTTCTAGCTGATTCTAATCGTTTCCATTTTTTCCGTTTACGAACATTCTTGCCCCCGTGAAGTCTATCGACAACGAACTGACAGACCTCATTTACGGTTTCCTAACACTGACATTCATTGTCAGTGTCGCGGTCACGGCAATTTCTTGCTCGAAACACTTGGGCTTGCACGTCTACAACGTTGCGCTATCTAGTCATTGTTCCAGAAAATCTAGCCACAGGTCTCTGAACCCCAGAAACCTTTTATGCTTTCTTTGGGAAGATCAAGAAACGGTTCGATGCATGGCCAAATCGGTTCGGGCCGAATTGAAGCAGACACTGTCATGCGCGGAAGACGCTGTGTCCTGGTTGATTAACTCTTTCTATACGAACGGCGAAAGAGACGACGTTAACAGCGTTTCAGCCCAATTACCATCATCAAAATATTGCAAGCGGAAGGTTCTTATACTGAAGAGGTGAGTGTTGACAAAGAATACCACAATTCTGACGACGGAAGCTAAAGGTTGGGTCATTCA
>NC_134879.1:46428657-46431157 GCF_041734735.1 Babylonia areolata | reverse complement strand
CCCCAAGTGAAGGGGTTATACATGAACATAATAGGACTCAAAAGATTATGCTCAAAGAGCATTAGCAAATAAAAAGCATGGATATGGACAATATAAAACTTACATTATATCCATTTAGCGAAATAGCAGCACTTTCTTTGGAGAGAGAAAGAGAGAGAGAGAGAGAGAGAGAATGGTGATATTGGAATCGGAATGGTTTATTCACATTCAAGCCTCAGCCCCACATGAATATAATAAGACTCAAAAGGCAGAGCATTAGCAAATAAGAAACATAGACATAGACAGTAAAACAGTACGTTATATATTCATTTAGCGAAATAGCAATTTCTCTCAGTTCGAGAGAGAGAGAGAGAGAAAATGCTGCAAGTGAATACAAATAACTAACAATTATTTGCTGGAACGGAATCCATATAGAAAGGATGTGAAATCCTTGTTCACAACTCTTTCTCCCTTCTGTATAAAAATACCTTTATCTGTGTATGTCTCTCTCTCTCCCCTTGAGACCGAAAGATAGAGCGAGAGAGAATGGAAAAAAAGGAACATATTTTATTTTGTTTTACTTTTATCTGGTTTTCTATGATCTTCTTTCTTTCTTTTTTTTTTTTTGAAGTGATAACAAGAAAATACAGGAAACAGTATGATCAAACGACATATAAACAAATTTACTTAAGTCTCACCTTGCGGCACACAGAAAATACAGGAAACAGTATGATCAAACGACATATAAACAAATTTACTTAAGTCTCACCTTGCGACACACAGGAATATGACACACACACACACACACACACACACACACACACACACAGATGGAGAGAGCCAGACCTGGCAGGCAGCCAATGCAAATGATACCAGACAGTGCACAGACTTTGGAGTCAATAGGTGGTCACCCCTGCTGACAAGCAACGCTGAAAGTATCAGACCCCTCAAACCAATACACCACGACAACAATGCATCACAAACATCTAACCTCAACCCATTATGTTCTGTAGCGGGGCCGAAATTTGTGTTTTCGATAGCAGAGCCAGCCAAGAAGGAGTTTGATCGGAGACACAGCAGTTGCTGCTTGTGTCGGTATCAGACCAAACAACAGTGCTGTAGAGGCCGAGCGCCTCCCGAGGGGGGGGGGAATTACACAATGTGCTGTTCGTTGAGAAACAACAGAGTGCGCAGTCTGTATGGAGGGACGGTATTTATTACTGTGTGTAAAAGCTGAGTGTGTTTGTTTTCGTCCCCACTTGCGGAAATATCGATTCAATATTATGTGGGAGTGTCCAATTTAGCATCCTAAATTATTGCACCAGTTTGTTACATTTCCAAGGTTTGCAGGACGAACAACGGAAAAAAAGCAAGATGGTGGCACGTTAGTTCAGTGATTGAGTTCGCATCAAAACTTGAGTAAAAGAATGTACAAAATAAGAGTCGAAATCCACCTAAAATGGATTACAACATCTACTAATGGTAATATCGTTTCATACATGCATATAATTTGCCGGTGAAATAGGTGCAGTAATCTAGGATGCTAAACTTGGACTTTACCTGCATTTTGATTTTCGTCCTTAACAGTTGAAAAACTGATTTGCAGACAAGCAGACAAGCTGAAAACCTCGTCTTCAGTTCAGTGCACGTCATAATCGTGATGGTTATTTTCCGGTACTCGCTGTTCTCCCGCGAGAAGAGCCACAATTTCCCCCACAATACCTCCTGAGTGTATGCATGCGCTGCAGTTCGATTTTCACCCTAAACTTTCTTTTTGCCGCTTGATCAGCGGTGGAGCATGAAATGAAAATCCTGAAACATAATTATGCCTGAAAGACTAAAAAGAGGATTACGGTGCCTGACTCTGCTAGCACAAGAAAAAGAAATAAAACGTAATTTCCTGCAGGGCCGGTTTCAGTGTGGTTCTCACCACAGGGGTTGGTAGCTGGTGAGATTTATACTGGAACACAGATTGTGCATTTGATTATTTCTTTACAGCCGTGTTTGTCAGGCAGATTAAGCTTTTCCCAATACCAATTTAAAAAAAAAAAGCTCTTGCAGTTTTTTGTTTGATATAGAAGAGGGGTGATGAACGTCAACCAGACTTGGGCTGGTGTCCCTGCTGTAGCAAGCTGTGGTACAGCTTTTGGAGCTTATAGTTTGCCATTGAATGGGGAGTGGTTGGGATGATAGCAGTCAACCAGTGGCTGGCGCCTTTGTTGCAGTCACTGGGTCGGGAGTCAACCATCTCAACCAGTTAAAAGTCAGTTGCTGTGTACGTGTGTATTTCGCCGACCGAGTGTGTGGGGGAAAGGTGGAAACAATACTATTGAGACGTTGGAGGGGAAAAAAAACCCCAGTGTGCTGTAGATGTGTGGTCAATATCTTGTTGTGGTTTCATGTGCAAAATGAAGAAAAGCCACCCCGAATTCTTGAGAGAGAGAAAGAGAGAGAGAGGAGGAGGAGAAGGGAAAAGACCAAGGATGAGTTGATACAATATCCCGCCCCCTGGCCCTCACAA
>NC_134879.1:46398657-46418657 GCF_041734735.1 Babylonia areolata | reverse complement strand
AATCTTTCTCTGTCTCTGGACCTTGCAACTGGAATGAACTTCCTCTTTCGCTTTGTCAAGTCTCCACACTCAGCTCTTTCAAGTCTGGCCTTAAAACCCACCTCTTCCCAAAACAGCCTCCCTTCCCTGCTTCTTGTCTTCAGTTTCTCCAGTTTTAGAGTTATGCATGCGTGTGAATGACTGGTGCGAAAGCGCTTTGATTTGTCTCTGCACAAGATTCAGTGCTGTATAAATACCATTATTATTATTATTATTATGAGCCAGGGTAAAAGATTCTTTTAACTCACTCAGTACGGCCAGTCCTCTCTTCTCCTCTACACAGACCCCTCGGATGTCCAGTGGGTGTCTGAATGACCCAACCTATAGCTTCCGTCGTCAGAATTGGGGTATTCTTTGTCAACATTCACCTCTTTAGTATAAGAGCCTTCCACTTGCAATATTTTGATGATGGTAATTGGGGTGAAACGCTGTTAACGTCGTCTCTTTCGCCGTTCGTATGGAGAGAGTTAACATCAAGCCAGAAAGAGACAGAGAGATGGGGATGGGAGAGAAACGGAGACGGAGACAGAGACAGAGACAGAGAAACAGACAAAGAGAAAGAAACTAGACAAGAAAATTGTACCACTCAAGGATAAGTCAATTTTAAGCTCTTCCTACTCTTTCCTTCTGTTCTTGTTAATAATATTCTGTCTAGTCTATACTTAGAGAAACAGAGAGAGACAGAGAAAGCGAGAGAGAGAGAGAGCGACAGAAAGACAGACAGAGGCTCGAGATTATTCACTTGGACTGCTCATTCCTTTATATGCCCTCGCTAATCCAAGCTGTCAAGTCAACAGTAAAAGAGAGAAAACTCAAGGCTCCAGATGGATCAGTCATATATATGCCAACGCCCCCCTATGAAGGGGTATGTGAACACAAAGTAATGAAAACACCGTATGATATGTAAAAAAAAAAAAAAAATTGACATCAACACAAACCGTAACCTTGCCTTCTCCATGAAACAAAGTGCAGAAAAATCAATATTAAAATGACGCAGTGCTTTCTCGGAATTTGAAAGCTTCAAATATTATCCGAAAAAAGTGTTGTTGTTTTTTTAGAGGAGGTTGAAGACATAAATATGTTCAGTTCAAACAGTGTTGCTGGTATTCACGCTTAACAAATGTTTTCGATTTTACTTTGGAGCCATGCAACAAAAGAACAAATTGTACAGAGAGAGAGAGAGAGAGAGAGAGAGAGAGAGAGAGAGAGAGAGAGCACTGAATTGAACACTGAACACTGAAATATATTAATGTCATTAGCTAAAAAGCTCTAGCGATATAGTAGGTACTAATCAGAACAAAATGGTGCAAAACAGATAAAACGGAACAGAAAGGAAAAAACAGAACTGAAACAAAATTAACTGATAAGAGATTAGCGACACTTTGGCTACTTTGCCATTATCTTAAAGTGCATGTGACAGTGGGGTACTGTGCCTTTTGTTCAGTCGTTCGTCTCCAAGGTTTGGACAGTTTACAGAAAACAAAGTACATATAATCATATGATAAATATTTACGCATGTAACATCGACACACATCATATCAGTACAAACACATAATAAAGTACATATAAATCATGAATTGATATTTATGCCTGAACATCAAAACCCATCATATGTATACGAAAACATCATATAATTACATTGTCGAGATTGACCATCCAAATGTGTGTGTGTGCGTGCGTGCGTGCGTGCGTGCGTGCGTGTGTGTGTGTGTGTGTGTGTGTGAATGACATTGACACATTCTATAGTCCATTCAGCAGTTAAGCTCTATACATGACGGCTGGGAGGCGGGGGCGGGGGGGGGGGGGATTATCAATTTTTTCAGTCAGTGCCAATACAAAGAGACACTCTCAGTCTCAGACATCTCAGACACCTGCACACGCACTCGTATATGCTTAAAGCACCCACACCCTTGACGTGAGAGAGAGAGACAGAGACAGAGACAGGGAGATGGGCAATAAGAATGACAGACAGACAGACAGGCAGACAGAGGGGGTGCATGGGTTGTGTTTTGGGGCATTTGGGATGGTGCTATGAGTTTACTGACAGACAGACAGACAGACTGACTGACAGACTTGGATAGATCTAAATACTTACTTGAATCACAGGAACATGACAAAGCATGTTGCTGATTTATGTTCCACATCCTTTTCGAGTGGCATGCCCTTTCACTCTCTCTCTCTCTCTCTCTCTCTCTCTCTTTCTCTCTCCCCCTCTCTCTCCCTCCCTCTCTCTCTCTCACCCCCCTCTCTCTCGTTAATAATTTATCATCAGGGTGGAGAACCGAACATGTCACAGTGCAGTTCCGTGCGGGAGCTTTTCAGCCTTCTTCCTCATTTCCTATCGACTGCTCGTTTGCCCTTGGTTATACAGGGCTTGGTAGAACAAATAGTATTGCATATTCCCCATATGTGTAAGCCATTGCATAACAGTGCAGAAATTATCATTTCATATCGTTTATTTTTTTTTCCATTTATTTGTCTTGCTGGCTTTCACAGACACACACACACACACACACACACACGCACGCACGCACGCACGCGCGCGCGCGCATACACACACACACACACACACAAAGCCCGCCACTCTCCCTTCAAGCGCACTTTGCCCTCATGCTGCGCCCCCCCCCCCCCCCCGCCCCTCACCCCACCCCTTCCCCCCATAACACCCTCTTAGAAGAAACGCCATGTTCACTTTGTTTATCCTAAAAAAAATAAATTATGCCAAGCGCTCTCTCCTATTTTTGCGAACACTTCAAGCGGAGAAAATAGCAACAACTCGTAGTTTGCATTATTAAAAAAAACACACCAAAAAACACACACAAAAACAGTGTTCAGCGAACGAATGACTGCACACAGTAAAAACAAACAAACAAAACAACAACAACAAAAAGCAATACAAAACAAAAAAAACAACAAAAAAAACAACAAAAAAACAAAAACCGCTTGCTGCAAGAACAAGGTGGCCAAAGCGAGCGGCTACGTACATAGAGGAGCTCTTTGTGGAGTGAACGAGGCAGACAGTAAGAGGGAGGACACGGGAACAGGGGGTGGTGGCCAGTGGAACGGTCACAAATCGATGCTGCAACACGAACGAAGCAAACCCACCAAACCACCACCACCACCATCATCATCCCCACCGCTACTGCTTCCGCCACCACTACCACCACCACCACCACCGCCACCACCCGCTACACAACGGAGAATGACATCGCTGCTGGCTTTCTCTGTCTCTCCATCTCTCTCTTTCCGAGCTGGATTGAGCGCTCTTGAAACAGAAGACCTGGTTTTGCCTCACGCTCGACTTGTGTGTTTGATCGTTTTCGTGGAAAATCGGAAGAACGGGTGGTTTTCTTCTTCTTTTTGTTTATTTAATTTTTTTTTTAATCCCCGAATGTTGTTCCTTGGGAAAAAAAACAACAACAACAACAGAGAAACTAAAATATCTATTTCTTCCGAATGTTTTTTTCTGTGAAATATCAGATTTTTGTGTGTGTGTGGTCCGAAAGTTGTTCTATGAAAAAATTGAGGATAACTAAAAAAGCTTTGTCCAAATGATGTTTTGTTGAACTTCTGTGGAACTAAATTCTTACTCCGATTGTTGTTGTTTCGTGAAAACTGAGGAAATAGTGTGTTTCTTCAAATGTTATTTTGTATTTAGCTTACACAGTTACGCGGGAAAACCTTACTATATCAGTTCGGTAAGTGAATGAAAACAACAATAGTAACAATAACATCAACGACAACAACAGCTGAGGAATTAAACTATTATCTTCGAATGTCACCCTGTGAAAATCTGGGAAACTTTTAGATTTCTTCCAAATGTTGATCTGTGCATTATTTGCGGGGGAAAAGCACGACCAGCTTGTAAGATAATATAGCAAACTGTGAATACCACTATGTTGTTGAAAGGGGATAATTAGGACCTAGTGATTTTTTTTTTATGGGTTAAAAAGCCCGTGAAGACTATATTCGATAACTAGCAAACACGTCAAATCAGATCGGCAGACTCGGAAATATAGGCATCGAAGTGAAAAAAACAACAACCCAAAAAACCCACATATGTTGGTGTTTTCTGTGAGTCCCAAAACACGTTGATTTGTGCCGGTTTTCTGCTGGGTTTCTGTATGCCTCGTCTTGGAAAAAGAACAGACAATGCTTTGGTGTTTCCGGTTATCTGTCGTTGTCTGGTGAGCAATTCTTTTTCGTGGAATGTTCCGTGATGATCCTCACCGTACAATTCTCATCGCAGATTTCTGTGATTAGTTGGAGACTTGTTGCTGGCACTACCCATCAGGAATTTACATAAGTTTATTCTGTTTATGTTTCACAGTACAAGTATAACTTGATGTGCACGGTGGAAAAAGAAGGGAACTCTACGCACCTCTTCGTTTCCCGATTATCTGCTTTGGAACACGGCATGCAGATTGTGTTTTAATCAATTGGAGACACTCTTGGGAAGAGAATGTGAACAGTGGTAAAAAAAAGAACAAGAAAAAAAAGAAAACAACTCTGAAAAAATAACAAAGAAAGAAGGGTGTAGATAATGCTTGAAGCAGAAAAGAAGGTGGAACGGTGTGAGTATTAGTGAAGCGAGCATTTAAATTAACAGATTGTTGTGTCTAAAAAGAACTGTCATTCCACACACAACCTGACTCAAAGACCACCATCGTCACGATTCCTTCACCCATGACAACCCTGACAGTAACCACAGAGTAGAAAAAAAAAAAAAAAAAAAAAAAGTGGCCAACTGACTCGTTCATGTTCAGCAGCAAGGCATGGGGGTTCGCCGACTCCCCCCGAAAACTGGCCTCTCTCTGCTGCGGCTTCTTCACCTCCAAAGGGAAGCGGGACTCCAAGGATAAGAGTGACGATGACGAGGTGGACGGTGAGGAAAAGCAGAAGAAGAAGAAGCAGGAGGCGGAGCTGGGATCCGTGGCAGGCAGCGCGGAGGGCGAGGCCCAGAAGGTCAAGAAGTCTTCAGAGTCCGTGGCCTTGTACGGGACCACGGAGAAGGCGGACCACTCCCCTGGCAACGGTATGTTCGTCTGTTTTGAATTTTTTTTTAAATATAGGAAGTTGTGTGGAATGAGGTGTAGGTGTGGTTTAGCGCGTATGGATCACTCCGCACGCTTTGACACTTCCCTGAAACTGAAATCAAAAATAAAAATGTATTCCATGTTTCAGTCTGACAGACATTGTGGAGTGAGGGGGTCTCGTCAGAGTCGTTGCACAGTTTTTGTTTTTGTGTGTGTGTGTGTGTGTGTGTGTGTGTGTGTGTGTGTGTGTGTGTGTGTGTGTGTGTGTGTGCTATTCGTGGTTATCAGATTAACGCTTTTAGTTCGTTATCTGTTATATGCTTTCCTCTCTTCGCCTTTCTTTTTCTTGTTCTGCTCCTCCTTCTCTCCCTCCTCCTTTTCCTTCTCCTGTTCTGAATTATCCTTCTGTTATTTCTCCGTCATCATCATCATCATCATCATCATCATCATCTTCTTTTTCTTCTTCCTTCTTCTTCTTCTTCTTCTTCCACTGACTGACTATTGAAATTTCCGAATTTCATTTTATTTCTTCTTAACCTTATCATTTCATATTCATTTCATATCCACTCTTAGCATACAGGTGCAAGGCGGGTTTTGTCTTTCTGATGTATCAGGTTTCTCAAGTGTTGTTTCATACATACATACATACATACATATATCTATCTATCTATATATATATATATATATATATATATATATATATATATAGGTATCAACAATATCTTTCTACGATGAGACTGGCCGCTTCAGCAAAGGCCAAATCGTGGTGTTTTTGGCAGTGATTTGTATGGCTGATTTGATTAATTAAGTGGGAACCACCACGAGGGACTGATGGGGGGGAGGCTTTGCCTTTCTTGTTTCACTGTCCGATGGTCTGACGCAAAGCAAGTCTGACGAGACTTTTGATGAGCTTACCACACTAATTCCTGCATATCTCGCACGATTGCACCACCTCCCAAGCTCCATTCCTTCATCTCAGTCTTTCACTCCCCGATTGAACGAATGAGCCTACTTCTCGTGTTTGACACCACTCTTTTTGTATTTATAGGATATGTGTAAAAGATGAACGTATGTAATATTTCAATGTCCCCAGGGGGTACACGAAATAAACTCCTTGCTTTGCCTTGCCTTGCCTCTTTCTCTGTCTCTTGATTTCTTTGTCCCTGTCTGTCTGTCTGACTTCCTGTGTGTTTCTCAGCCTTTCTCTTTCAGTCTCTGTCTTTCTCTCCCCTTTCTTCTCTCAGTCTCTGTCTTTCTGTCTGTTCCTCTCTGTCTCCCTGTCTCTCTCTCTCTCTCTCTCCCCTCGAACGCCAGCCTTTCTCTCTGTCTCTCTCTGTCTGCCTGTCTCTGTTTTATCTGTTTGTATGTCTGTCATTCTCTCTGCTCGAATATCAACCATTCTCTCTGACTCTCTGCCTCTGTGTGTCTGCCTGTCAGCATGTGTATCGCTCTCCTCGAACTACAACCCCCCCCTCTCTCTCTCTCTCTCTCTCTCTCCCTCTCCGTGTCGCTCTCCTCTAACTACTCTGTGTCTCTGCCTGTTTGTCTGTCTGTCTGTGTCTCTCCACGAACATCAACCTTCCTCTCTGTTTCTCCTGGTCTCTGTCTCAATATGTCTGTCTGTCTGTATGTTTCTGTCTTTGCCTGTCTGTCTGTCTGTCTGCCTGTCTATGTCTCTCCACGAACATCAACATTCCTCTCTGTCTCTCCTGGTCTCTGTCTCAGTATGTCTGTTTGTCTGTCTGTCTGTCTCTCTTTCTCCGAACATCAATATCTATCTCAGTCTCTATTATCTATCCCTGCTACCCCTGTTCCTGTCTGTTTCTCCTCGAACATCAGCCTTTCTGTCTGCCTCTGCATTTCTGTCTGTTTATATCTCTGTCTCTGCCTCTGTGTCTGTCTGTCTCTGCCTCTGTGTCTGTCTGTCTCTGCCTCTGTGTCTGTCTGTCTGTCTCTGCCTCTGTGTCTGTCTGTCTGTCTCTCTTTTTCTCTCCCTCCCCCCCCCCCATCCCTCTTTTTCTCCCTCTCTCTGTGTCGTTCTCGTTTTTTTTTAATGTCTTAGTCTTTTCTCTTCTTTTCATTTCCTCTTCTGTTTTCACGTTTAGGGATTTGTTCTTACCTCACGACTGTTCGCTGTTCCAGGGCTAATTATCTGTCTGTAGCCGTGTCAGTTACACGCTCTTTCTTGCTTTCATTTCCTTTTTTTTTTTTTTTTTTTTGTTCTTCATGTCTGTCGTTCTCATTCTTTTCTTCATTCCGTCCCTCCTCCCCTCACCCCCCGCCCTATATTTCCCCTTCTGTCGTCCCCTCTTTCTCTCGAGGGCCGGATGAGAAAAAAAAAATTCATTGTACGCTTACTCTATTACCCATAGTAAATAGAATTTATCCGTCCATTCTTTCTCTGTCAAAGCCTGTCGTTTATCGTTAGTGTCAGCATTGTTGCATTATCGCCCATCCGAAAGTGTACAGGGCTATATCAAGGCTGATGTCTATCTCTGTCTGTTTGGTTTTTTTTGGTTTTTTTTTTTCCTACTGTGTCTTTGTCTCTTTCTGTGTTTCTGTCTCTGTTTGACTCTGTTTCTCTATCTGTGGTTGTTGTTTTTTGGGTTTTTTTTTTTGTCTCTATATTTTTCTCTCTGTCTCTGTTTCTATCGTTGTCTCTGTTTCTGTTTCTTTCCATTTCTAGTTTGCTGTGATCTCTCTGTGTCTTTTCTCTTGTCTGTCTTTCTGTATCTTCTCTCGACTTTCGCGACTCTGTCATTTTCACCCTTTTTTGGGGGTAGTGGGGACATGGTATTAAAGAGACAAACAACAACAACAAACAAACAAACAAACAAACAAAAAGTCTTGCATTTTTGGGTATGAATTTCAACCAAGATACACCAGGAACATAACTATCTGCACAATCCCAGAAATAATCTGTTCTGAGTTGCTTTTATCCAGAAGGTCGTTACACAAATAACACATCAATCAAAAGGACATTTTACACACACACACACACAAACGCATGCACGCACGCACACACGCAGGCACACACTCATACACCCCCCCCACACACACACACACACAGCGCGTACTCACGCACGCGTGTAATGACACACAGAGGCCGAACGGATGATAAATAGTCATAGTCATCTTCACCATCCGTAGCCGTTTTTGTCTTAATTGACTATTCACATGGGTATTTGTCCGAAGGAGTTGAAGGCAATTAATATCATGTCACGAAATTAGAAAACATAAACAACGCACACACACAAAAAAGCGTTCCATCATTAGATTTTTCTTTCAATACCTAATACTCCAATTTCCTTTTTATGTTGTCCACCCGTATGGTAATCGCAAATGTTTCTGCACAACATGTATTAACGTGTGACACCCACCCACACGAAGTTCAGTCTTGGCCAGTACTATTTATGTATATATATATATATAGGCACTGCCTTTGAAAAGCATGCCACGGAGAGAGCGTGACCTAGAGAAAGTATTGATCCACTGTTAAAATGTTTGGCCAGGAGTTTCTACTGTGTTTTGGGTGTGTGTGGAGAACGTTTAACGTGAACGTATTGTTTCAGTTCTTAAAGTTTGTCGTTCACACTTGACTCGTTCGTGTGTGTGTGTGTGTGTGTGTGTGTGTGTGTGTGAACTGACTCACGACCCGGCCTTGTTGCAAAACCTTGCAGTGGAAAGAGCGTCTTTTGTCACACGTATTTTGACTGTGTCCGTCCCGGTTCGCTGGGTGGGAATTCTGAACACAAAGGCTGACAGACTCTGTGTGTGTGTGTGTGTGTGTGTGTGTGTGTGTGTGTGCGTGCGTGCGTGCGTGCGTGCGTGCGTGAGCGCGGGCAGTGTATGTGTATGCATGTCCGTTGCATGGGATTTCTGAACACATAGGAAATGCACACAGGCGCGCACATACACTTACATTTACGCACGCACGCACGCACGCACGTACGCACACACACACACACACACACACACACACAACACAGACACACACACATTCAAACAGGCGCACACATATGTATTATTTCTTTCAGGGAGGGTCATCTAAAGCCTATGAGTGTACTCATTTTGGAAGCCTCGTGCCTCGTGGATATGAAACGAGCGTTCGGATCTGAAGGAAATTTGATGTTCCGCGTAGGCTGTCCACGAAGATTTGGATTCGAACCTTTCTTTCACAGCTTTTTTTCTGTTTCATGAACTGCCTCCACACACACACACACACACACACACACACACATATATATATATATATATGTGTGTGTGTGTGTGTGTGTGTGTGTGTGTGTGTGTGTGTGTAATCGAACAAGAGAAAAAAACTCGAAGAAAACAGCCCTTTCGCATAATTCTGAAAAAAACCCAAAAACAAAACAAAACACAACAATCCGACTTTAGAGACGCTTCAAAGACTAAAGTGGTGTCTGTCAAAGGAGACAGGAAAAGAGCGCACAGCCAACAACATCATACTACTTCAAAGTCGGCAGCTAATAAAAAATTGGCGGTACCACGGAGCTATGAACTTTGCAGTCCCCTCGTGACGATGAAGAACTACTGCCATTTGTTATGGCCTGACAGGACCTCAACGTCGTCTCCTGGATCAGACTTGTCAGACACGCTTGCGCGCGCGCACGCACGCATACGTATTGTATCCATGACACTAGGTACTAGACAGGCATACACATACACAGGGCCACACGGTCTCGCCGCCGCCGCCGAAAAAAAAAAAAAAGTCCCGCGGATATAATTATGACCATGTTGATCTGCAATAGTTTCTGCTCCAGTTCGTACCTCCTCCCCACCCCCCGTCACCCCCTCGTTTGCCTTTCTCCTCCCTCTCGATCTAAAATCTCGAGTCTGTGTGTGTGTGTGTGTGTGTGTGTGTGTGTGTGTGTGTGTGTGTGTGTGTGTGGTCAGCCATATATGAATGTGGCCAATGTATGTGTGTGTGTGTGTGTGTGTGTGTGTGTGTGTGTGTGTGTGGTCAGCCATATGTGAATATGGCCAATGTATATGTGTGTGTGTGTGTGCGCGTGCGTGTGTGTGTGTGTGTGTGTGTGTGTGTGTGTGTGTGTGTGTGTGTGTGTGTGTGTGTGTGTGTGTGTGGTCAGCCATATATGAATGTGGCCAATGTATGTGTGTGTGTGTGTGTGTGTGGTCAGCCATATGTGAATATGGCCAATGTATGTATGTGTGTGCGCTTGTGTGCGTGCGTGCGCGCGCGCGCGCGCGCACGTGTGTGTGTGTGTGTGTGTGTGTGTGTGTGTGTGTGTGTGTGTGGTCAGCCATATAATTATTATGAATGTGGCCAATGTATGTACGTATGTATGTGTGTGTCTGTGTGTGCGTGTGTGGTCGGCCATATATGAATGTTTAGTGTGGTTCGGTGTGGTTCGGCTTGGTCAGTTGTCTCTACTCGGCTTGGTGTGGTTCCAGACATCTGTTAGAGAGGGATAGAGGGAAGAGAGAGGGGATAGACAGAGAGAGAGAGAGGGGGGGAGGGAGAGAGAGAGAGGTGGACGGTAGTGGAGGGAGAGAGGGAGAAGGGAAGAGAGAAACAAGGGTGAGGATGAGCACACACACACACACACACACACACACACACACACGTGCATGCGCGCACGCACGCCCCCACCATCCCTCCACACCCCTCCCACACCCACACACACACATTTAAGCAACAGGGAGAGAGACTGAGTGAGCCAGAAAACCTGACACCACCGGGGTCACCACCTTCATCACTGTTTTCTATCCAGCGTCGAACAAATAAAGAACGGCTGGTTGGAAAATTGAACTGGATTCATTGATGATTTGGATGTGGTTTTGATGCTCTTCTGCTATGTACTCAGATTTTTTTTTTTTTTTTGCATCCACATAGTTTGATAAGCATCTTTGTCAGTGAACGGCTGGCTGGAAAATTGAACTGGATTCCTTGATGATTTTTTTCTTCTTTTTCTCAAGGCCTGACTAAGCGCGTTGGGTTACGCTGCTGGTCAGGCATCTGCTTGGCAGATGTGGTGTAGCGTATATGGATTTGTCCGAACGCAGTGACACCTCCTTGAGCTACTGAAACTGAATTGGACGTGGTTTTGATGCTCTTCTGCTATGTACTCAGATTTTTTTTGCATCCACATAGTTTGATAAGCATCTTTGTCAGTATCAATCCTTCTGTCGTCTACCTATCTCTCTATCATTTCTATGAAACCCGGGCGTTCTGAGCTGAGCTATCTTACGATGTAATGTTTCTAGTGAAAATATGAATTCAGGTCAAGTTCTCACATCAAAGCCACATCCGAAAACTAATTTTGGAATCGCATCTCTTTGCTTCATCTCGGTGGAAATCTGTGGAAGAGTTAGAGAAGAAAAACAACAACGACGACACGTTATTCTCAATGGCATTCATGTCAAGTCAATGGGGAGAACCTCTGGCAAATTAGACAATCATTACAAGACGACGTTCCTCTGTGCCGTGTGGGCTGAAGTAATAATCATCATAGATTCCTCCGGGCTTTGAAATTTGACCCTGGCTTAAAACAAATACGAATACATTTTGACACACACACACACACACACACACACACACCTGTGGTATTGCATTAAGGTGACAGGGCGTCCCAGCGGAGAGCAGAACTAATTTATTCCGAAAATTTCGATTCCAAAATAATAACACTACTAACACAAGGGGGAACAGACGAGGTTATTGCTTTCTACCTGGTATTGAATGATCTTTTTTTTTTTTTTTTTTTTCAAGAGCTGCTTGATGTAAATGCCAGGAAATATTAAGACAGAAGATTTCCTGGCAGATGCGTATTATCACCTGATTTTGTGTATTATTATTATTTCGTCTGATTAAGAAATATTCAACCGTAGTCATTGTTGCAAACGTTTTTGTTTTTTTGGGGGGGTGGGGGGGGGGTGGATTCATTTGGAATGCTTCATTTCTTGTTCTTTTATTCACAGGAAAATGATGTAATAATGATACAGATTGACGTTCACACCTCCCAGGCAGGGAGCGCGTGGCGTTTACAGCAAAAACAAAACAAAACAAACAAACAAAACACACACACACACACACACACATAAGCATATATGCATCAAATACACCATACACTAATAACAGTGCACACATAAACACGCACAGACGCATGGACCCGCACACACATGATCAGCAGAAGCCCAAGAAGCATATAAGCAGAACATGGGCAGAACGGGAGAGTTTAAGAGTCTTTTTTGTATTGTATAAAAAAAAAAAAGGAAGAAACTTTTTCAACCGAACTGAGAAATCGGCTTGACGGACTAAGAACAGTTTGTTCCACTCCACTGGACCAAGGCCGGGGAAAGATCAGCAGCCAAAAGTAAAGATCTAGGAGTATACATATATATAATATGTGGAGTGACAGCCTAGAGGAAACGCGTCCGCCTAGGAAACGAGAGAATCTGAGCGCCCTGGTTCGAATCACGGCTCAGCCGCCGATATTTTCTCCCCCTCCACTAGACCTTGAGTGGTGGTCTGGACGCTAGTCATTCAGATGAGACGATAAACCCTAGTTCCGTGTGCAGCATGCACTTAGCGCACGTAAAAGAACCCACTTTCCATTTCTACTAGTCTGAAAACCGAAAGTCACCATCGTAGAAATAGTGAACCGGAGATGAAATGGAAGATGAAGCCCATGCACCTCAATAGTCGAGAGCCACAGAGGTATGATAAGTGTCTGACCTGGTCACCACAGGGAAAAGAAACATGAAAAAAAAATCTGTGCTGTCGAAAAAAAAATTCCACTGCTTTCGAAAACCTGAATGCGTCTGGAAAGTTTTGTTGTTGTTGAAAATCGTTCAGTTCAGCGAAGAGCAACTGTTTGGCTGTCATTGTGTGTCATACCCCGTGAATCACGAAATTCACGTGCTAAAAGTTTTGCCATGGAAAACTTGACCGTCCATTAGCATCTCGGGAACGTTACCAATCAGCGCAACAGACCGATGCAAGTGTGTGTCGCAGTGCGGCACTTGAGGTAGTTTGACAACCGAATAAAAGTTTTGTGACATGAGAATCGGACCTGACCCACTTTTAAGTAATACACTGCGAGACCCCCATGGCCACAAAAGGAATTTTCAATGAACTGGACGTAAAAAGAAGAAGAGAGAATCCATAGACTTTCGTCTGTCGAGCCCTGAATTCTACGATTTTGCTTTTGTGATGTGCTTACGACGGTAACTCGGTATCCGTGTGGGAAACTTTTTTTTGTGGGGCGCAGCAGCCGAGTGGTTAAAGCTTTGGACTTTCAATATGAGGGCCCAGGATTCGAATCTCCGTAACGGCGCCTGGTGGGAAAAGGGTGGAGATTTTTCCGATCAACATTTGTGCAAACCTTGCTAGTGCCTGAACCCCCTTCGTGTGCATACGCACGCAGATCAAATAGGCATGTTAAAGATCCTGTAATCCATGTCAGTGTTTGGTGGTTTATGGAGACACGAAAATACCCGGCAAGGATCAGCCAGGACGGAATCATCGGCAAGTCGATGTTGGTCGTGTAAAGGAAAGAAAAAAAAGACAAAAAAGTAAGTCTGTACATAAACAGCCATTTGTTTTTGCTGATTTTATTGCTTTCTGTAGCCGTATTTTTAGATCGTTATATTAGAAGTTAAGAGGTAAAATAATGATTGTTTGGCTTCAACGCCCAAAAGTTCAAGGTTCAAGGTTGGCTAGACAGATATTGTCTGTAATCATCCGTCAGTAGTTCTAAATTGGTAACATTCCGCCCAAGAAAGTAGCGCTGTCATTGATTTTTCGGGTGGTCTGATATTGATATCACCATTGTGAAAAGACGTCATATTCCATTCCGTTCCTATCTGTTTCATAAAATAACATCCATCCCATCAGCATCCCTCTTCTCTCTCTGGCTCGCTCTGTCTGTCAGTCCGTCTCTGTCTCTCTCTGAGTTAGGTTCCATGCATGATTTCATTTGCAAGCATATGTCTGTGGTGTGTGTGTGTGTGTGTGTGTGTGTGTGTGTGTGTGTGTGTGTGTTGCTTTTGCTGTTTCCCTTTTTTTCTGCCCTTAAGGACTGCACGTAAAAAAGCAGTTATGCTAACTCAACAAACTTCATGAAATAAAAAATATTCCTTTCGTTTCATCTACTTCTTCTTCTGTGTTCGTAGGCTGCAACTCCCACGTTCACTCGTATGTACACGAGTGGGCTTTTACGTGTATGACCGTTTTTACCCCGCCATGTAGGCAGCCATATTCCGTTTTGGGGGGTATGCATGCTGGGTATATTCTTGTTTCCATAACCCACCGACCACTGACATGGATTACAGGATCTTTAACGTGCGTATTTGATGTTTTGCTTGCGTATACACACGAAGTAGTTCAGGCAATAGCAGGTCTGCACATTTGTTGACCTGGGAGATCGGAAAAATCTCCACCCTTTACCCACCAGGCGCCGTCACCGAGATTCGAACCCGGCATCTAATTTTTCTCTGTCCCCCTCTGTCTCTCTCTCTCCCTCCCCCCCCCCTCTCTCTCTCCCCCCCCCTCCCTCTGTGTCTGTCTGTGTCTCTCGCTATCGGTCTCTCACTGTGTTTGTGTCTGTCTGTCTGTAATCTCCATGCCGCACAAATTGCTGACGTCCACTTTTTGTGTACATTTTTGGAATACGCATGCGTCATATCTAAATGTGCTTTTCAGCTTAAACGTCTTAACCCCCCCCTCCCCAACCCCCCACGGTGGTGTCTATATTGTCATGAATAGGTCTGTTTCCTTCCTGCCTGCTTGCCTCAGTGCCTTCTGTGTCACGATGAGAGCAGACAACGATCATTATGAAACGTAGTGCGGTGGTTTCATTATTGTTATTATTTATTTATTTTCTTTGGTAACAGCCGGTTTTATTTTCTGAAAGTCAAAACAGTTGTAGATGATTTGCATTGCTATTATCGTTCCATTTTTGACTCACTTGTGTAAACAAAGTGAGTCTATGTTTTAACCCGGTGTTCGGTTGTCTCTCTGTGTGTGTGTGTGTGTGTGTGTGTGTGTGTTAAACTTTAACATTGACATTTTCTCTGCAAATACTTTGTCAGTTGACACCAAATTAGGCATAAAAATAGGAAAAATTCAGTTCTTTCCAGTCATCTTGTTTAAAACAATATTGCACCTCTGGGATGGGCACAAAAAAAAAAATGAAGCCTAATTATATGCAAACTGCATTTACTGTTATATTTATATTTTTTGTATTCTCTAAACTTGGCACTTTGATCTGATATTCTGACACATCTACAAGAGCAGTCATTATTATCATTTTTTGTTCAAACAGGAACTTCTTTTGCTAAGCATGGAAGTTTTATTTATTTTGCAAACGTTTTGGTGCAGATAGTAGAAAAGGGAAATTAATCTGTAATTAATGCTAGGGGACTTAATTTGCTTTAAACTGATCTTTCTCATCTTAAACATTACATTTGAAATTATACTCAATACATAAAAAGCTTGTGTGTTTTACTCTGTGTACAGGGCTTTCACCGTGTTCATTCGCGCAAGTGGTCTTTTTCGGAAAATACTAAAATAAATACGACGAGTGGACTTTACAGATCTATTGGCTGAGCCCTTAAGGTCATGGGCAAAAATCAACTGCGTACACATTTATACACATTCAAAGCGCGTGATCATATTCTTCACGAACGCGAACGACGCCATTTTATTTTAAGTTGTTGACCTGCCCCTTCAATCCTATATTCAATGGACAATACACGATAACATGTGATGGAAAGTTGGAGAAGGAGACCGTTAAATATTTATTCAGAGAAAGATTTGTGAACTCCTCGTCACTTACTGGATTATGCCCCAAACTGCCATAAAAATATCCACAGAATCATTCGGAATTCACAGTTAAAAATTGTAAACCATGCGAGTTAATACCCTTGAATTGATCACGATGAAACGAAAAAAATTTCAGTCTTGACTTTTCTCAAAATGAAGTCCTTTTCACTTCTTACAACGTTTAGAAGTACTTGTACTTGGCTCTACAGGTTATTAGTTTAAGAAAATACTAAATTTTCATATCAACTTTAAAACTATAAAACTAGAATGAACATAAAAGAGAAATTGAATCGACCGTGTCGTACTACATTCCCGGCGGGTGTAACTAAACTTGTACATCTATCTAGATCTAGAGAAAACGGCTAAATGTTGCAGTGTGATTGCGGCGATAGCCACGTCTCCTTCACCGCGGACTTAAGAAGAATTTTTTTAATTTTTATTTTATTGACCTTAAAGATTTTTTGAATGGCCAAGATACACCAGAATAATATGATTTGAACAGCGTTCTCACTGCGAATATCGCAAATTGATTTATCGCCCTTTAAAAAAGTATGTTCAAATATTAAATTTTAGGACGTCAGTTAAGGAGCCACGATAGTGTAATGGGTAAGACAGTTTCTTCACACCCGAACACGCGGTGTTCGAATCTGGTTAGGCCTTTTTTTTTTTTTTTTTTAACCCGAAGTTTTATAATGACAAATACAGAACACATATTAACGATTAGATTTTTTTTAAGTGTATCACAAGTGAGTTTTGATGGCCTTGCCTCTCTTGTTCTTCTATTTTTCTTCTATTTTTCTTCTTAGCTCTCCTTCTTTACCTCCCTCCATCCCCTTCCCCCCCCCCTCCGCCCCCCCGTCTGTGTGTGTGCGTGCGTGTGTGTGTGTGTGTGTGTGTGTGTGTGTGTGTAGTTCTGTACAATTTGTTTTTAAAAAAAGTAGGGTTGGAGGGGAGCGAAAGTTATAGCAAGAAGAGTGGTTAGTAGGTGCCTATGGCCTAAGGCTATCGCACATAAATGCTTAATAACATCTGGGAAAAGAACATTGCGAAATATTTGTCTTTTGTCAAAAGTTCGTGATGGGATTTGGGAACAGAACATATCGGGTTATAGTTGTTTAATTCATTTATTTATTTATTTTTTTGGCGTTGATGTTAGACGTAATTTGAAACCGTTATTGCCGTTCGACCTTTCGCTGACAAGATTGTTGGTTTTTTCTTCTGACATTTGAGAAGTTTAAAAATGTTTTTGAGTCACCTTTCAACTTCTGGGGGGAAAACGAAGAAACTGAAACTTGTTCGCGTGAAAAGTTTGCTTTCCCGATGCTTGGTTTGGTAAAGTGATACCCTTCGTGTGTGAAATAGATGGCGGTGGAGAAAAATCCTTCGTGATTAACATCCCCTTCTCCTCCTCATTCCGCCCCCTCCCCCTGTTTTTACACACACACACACACACACACACACACACACACACACACACATATATATATATATATATATATATATATACATTATTATTTTTAATGAGAGTGTTGTACTTTTGTGTTTCGCTGCAAGCGAACATCACTCTCCGGAGACAGCCTGTCGGGAAGCTGTTCAGAAATTGGCGTGAACGGAACAAAAAAAAGTGTGCGCGGATTCATGGGCGCAAAAAACAGAAGGGTGCGTGTGTGGGGGTTTTTGGGGGGGGGGGGGGGGAGGGGAGAGGAAAAATAGTTAAGGAAGAGGACAGAGAGAGAGAGAGAAGAGAGAGAGCAAATTCATCTACAAGAAAGCCCAGCTCACCACTTAAAAGACGCAGACTGAAAGATAAAGGAATGTCACGGAGGGGGTGGATAATGCAGACAGATCGACACAAAAGGTTGAGAAATATGGACAAAGACTGGACATTTGTGCATTGATTTCACCGAGTATTTGTTTTCATTTAGAAGATAAAGACAGAGAAATGCACCAACCAACCAGAGAGAGAGAGAGAGCGAGAGCGAACAAATAAATCGAGGGAGTGGATAAAATCCTTCGTAAAAACCATGCTGAGAGACGATATCCCCTTAGCTGCTCTCCACACCCGCTCCCCAACCTTCCTCCTCCGAGTTTTACATCGACTGATGATCGTGCCTGTGTGTTTTGATGTAAGATAACATCGCTGTCCGGGAGGAGCACAGCCGGAAAGCATTACAGAAATTGCCGTGAGATGACCAGCTGAATGGAAAAAAAATGAGCGTGCGCACGCGCGTGGGCGCTAACAGTCTGGAGAGCACATTTATCACTCGGAAAAAAACACAAAAAAACCGGAAAAAAATAAACAAACGAAAAAATGTGCATATGGACGCAGACTTTGAGATTAAGAATAAGGAGGGGTAGGAGGGGATGGAGATAAACCGACCAAAAAACTGCAATGGGGGAAAGAAAATATTGAGACAGATTGGTATTGTCTGCACACTTCTTCTTTTTTCAGGCTCCCCCCCTTCGAGACATTGTCAACCCACGCTTTCTCCCAATCCCACACTTTCTCTCACATTGAGAGAAAGCGTGAGGGCGCCACCATGCGTTCTCTTACTTCACGAGAAACCGTGAGATTGCGAGAAAGTGTGGATGGTGGCGGGGGGAACGACCACGCTTTCTCGCAATCCCACGGTTTCTCGTAAAGTGTGGGGGGATTCGGAAAGAAGAAATCGAGCTATGGAAATGAAGTGTTATCGCATGAGACTAAACATCTGATACACTGAACACACCACCTATGAACAAGTGCGTCAAAGAATTAAGCAGCACTTTATGAACATCTGCTGACAACAGTTAACTCACTCAGTACGGCCAGTCCTCTCTTCTCCTCTACACAGACCCCTCGAATGTCCAGTGGGTGTCTGAACGACCCAACCTTTAGCTTCCGTCGTCAGAATTGTGGTATTCTTTGTCAACATTCACCTCTTCAGTATAAGAGCCTTCCGCTTGCAATATTTTGATGATGGTAATTGGGGTGAAACGCTGTTAACGTCGTCTCTTTCGCCGTTCGTATGGAGAGAGTTAAGAACATTACGCTGGTATGACCACGTAGCAGGATCCAGTGGCTCTGCAGAGGGAAGGAGAGGGAAAAACAAGAAAAAAAACAGAAGCAAAATCGATGGACTGACAACATTGCAGAATGGACAGGAAAACCATTTTCAGAGACCCAGGCTTTGACACACACAACCCGACAGACATGGAGGAATCCGAACGGTTATTTACTGCAGCGTTCCAATGACTCTTCACGGAGTTGAGAGAGAAGAACAGCAACGTTTAAGCTTTTAGATCGACAGAAAAGGAAAGTAGAGGGATGTAGTTGGAGTCTTTCCCCCCCTCCCCCCTCCCCTGTCAGACGCCTTGGCGATGTCACATGTTTCTCCTGACCTGCATTCCTTCATTCAAAAGGGCTGTTTTATCTTCCGCCTCGCTCTTTCTTTTAGTCTTGTGTTTTTCTGTTTGCCTGCATGCCCCCCGCCCCTCTCTCTTTGCCTCTCTCTCTGCCGCCCTCCCTCCTTCCCCCCTCTCTCTCTTCTCTTTCTGCTCTTTCATGTCCTCCCCTTTACTATATGTCGCCGCAGTTTTAGCGCAAATACATTGTATGGTATTTCTCTTTTTATCACAACAGATTTCTCTGTGTGAACTTCGGGCTGCTCTCCACAGGGAGAGCGCGTCGCTACACTACAGCGCCACCCATTTTTTTGTATTTTTTCCTGCGTGCAGTTTTATTTGTTTTTCCTATCGAAGTGAGTTTTTCTACAGAATTTTGCCAGGGACAACCCTTTTGTTGCCGTGGGTTCTTGTAAGCGCTAAGTGCACGCTGCACACGGGACCTCGGTTTATCGTGTCATCCGAATGACTAGCGTCCAGACCACCACTCAAGGTCTAGTGGAGGGGGAGAAAATATCGGCGGCTGAGCCGTGATTCAAACCAGCGCGCTCAGATTCTCTCGCTTCCTAGACGGACGCGTTACCTCTAGGCCATCACTCCACTTATTGTGAACTCCAGTTCCGCAATTTCCTGCCTGGGAATAAATGTGTCCCGCCATGACAGATTCTCTTTTCTTTCCGTTCCTCAGAGTGAAAAAATTTTTTCCTCGACATTCACACGATTTTCGCGTTTATGGG
>NC_134879.1:46388657-46396157 GCF_041734735.1 Babylonia areolata | reverse complement strand
GCACGGATCGACCCAGTCATGGCGCTCCAGTATTTCTGTATTCATCTTGTTTCCATTATTAAGAGCTGACCCTGTGGCCTCCCGAAGAACGATCAGGGAATTCTGCAGTCCGCCTTGAATTAGAGATGGGTCACAGATGACGGCCCCATCTCTCTTACCCCATCTGACTTCACAGCCATGAGCAGCGGTGTGGGCAGTGGTCGACCGAGTCGATAAAGTGAGGTTTCGTGTCACTGCATGCGGTTAATGCGCGTTAGGTATCCCTCGAGAGGAGGAACCGTCACGGGGCGAATGTTCGTTAGGGATGCGGGATAGGGGTAGGGGGGGGGAGGGGGGGGGGGGGAGGGGGGTTGTGGTGGCTTAAGGGTTTGATCAATAGCTTTTATACTGGATTTGTTTCTGTCTGTCTGACATTTTTCTTTCACTTTCCCGCGCACTCACGCGCACACGTTCAAACATTTGCACACCATCCCCCCCCCCCCCCCCCCCCGCCCAATCAGCATTTATTGTCATGTATACTGACCGCGTGTCAAACAGGTGCAAGTTATAACCAGCAGGTTTGCTCTGTTGACCAACATCGATGGCATAGTTTATTTTTTAGCATGCCTGGCTTGCGTTGGATTGATTGGATTCGACGTAAAATACAATAAAGCCTGGCAATCTCTGTTTACATATTTCTCCTGTGGTGTTTTCCTTTATTACAGTTTTAAAAAAAAAGTAGATGTGGTGTCACTCATATGGATCGGTCCGCACGCTTTTGATACATGAAAAGTGAAACTGATTGTGGTGATACTGATTTATAGCACTATGGTGATCATAATGATGATGACTACGATGTTTGAATAATTCGGCTTCTATCATTTCTCTTGTGAAAAAAAAGGAGAAACGTTTTCGCCATTCATCATCAGCTTTGCAGTAAGAAAACATCGTTTCATGGATTGCATTTAAAGGGCCAGTGAGCTTTGTATCACATCGGTTTTCATTAAACAGTTGTGAAGAAAATTGCTTGGAGGGGGGGGGGGGGGGGGAGGAGAAGTTACATTATTAAACTTGGATAAATAAGGGAGCTATGCACTGTTCACCTCTGCAAATCACGTTAAAAAAAAAGAAGTGCTAAAACAGCAGCAGCAGCAGCAACTAAAGCATCAAAATCCGCTCTGTGGAATCAGTGGGTGGCAAACATGCTAGGAAGGTCCTTAACACAGACCGAGAAAGGCAAAAAAGAGGAGGAGCAGCATGGCTGTAATGTTTGGACCACCGTTTCCATAGTTGAAGTGTTAAAGATTGGGCATTGATGACAGCCAACACTTAAACCCATCGCCCTAAAAAGGAGCAACACACCAAGCTGCCAGGCAGCAGTGCAAGCGGTATGTGGCAGCCGTAAAACACGCAGTTTTAAGTACGTATGCCGGTGTTGCATCAGCATGGTCCTCCACCCCACGTCATGAAAGAACTCGTGGACATTACTGTCAGTCAGCTTGTTTCCCAGACGCTGAGTGATCTGTCAACAAAAAGGAAAACGTAAAGAGCCGGTTTTAGATGTCTGCACGCATTGATGGATAGATGGATGTGTGTGGAATGATGAAAGCATCGCGCTCGCGCGTATTTGTGTGTGCATGCGTGTGTATGCATGCGTGCGCTCGCGCGCGCATGTGTGTGTGTGTATGTGTGTGCGTGTGTTTGTGTGTGTGTGTGCGCGTGCGCGCGCGCGCGCGCGATTCGAGAATGGAATTATTGAGTGAAGCTATCAACATGGAGATAAGAGCATTTCCAGTGTGAACCCATGTGAGCATAACAATAACCCAGAACGCGTCCCGCAGGGCCTCGGAGGTTCTAGAAGGTCCTCGTGAACTAAAGGAGATGGGGTTTTTATTGAGGGAGATATTTGTTTTTGGATGGAGAACACGATTTGGGATGTTTGGCACGGCTTTGGTTTCTTAACGTATTGAATGTTTGTTGTTTTTTTGGTTTTGGGGGGTTTGTGTTTTTGTTTTTTTGCTCTCGCGTATTATTCTGTACTATTTTGGTTTCCCGATTGCTGTTTATTTTATATTGTTTCCCGTCGGCATCTTTGTTACATGATTGCTTTTTGTCATTCGCTTTCGTGTTTGGATGTCCAGAGAAAGATCCTGATGAAATGAAAAACAAACAAAACAAAACATGTCCTGTCCTCTTCTATGGCCCATTATCTTAACAGGTTAGCAACATTCAACAGGGACAGCTGATAACTTGAATTGCTGGAAAATAAAGTATCATTGTATCTCCCTAATAATTTTAACTGTTTAAAATAAAGTAGTATCGTCTCTTCCGTTCCCCTTCCTCCTGTCTTCCCGGCCCCTCTCAGTCTGTCGCGTCCTCCTTGATTTTCTCGTGTTTGTGGAAGATCTTTGTCAGAGCAGACTGACAGGGAATGGGCTGTCTTATAAAATTTAAGTCACGTGGTTATCTCACATTCGTTCGAAATCCACCCACTAACATTCGTTCGAAGTTTACCCACTGCAATGTATTGCCATAGATGACCCGTTGGCAGATGGTGGGGAGAAGCCTCTGACATGTACACAGACGATGGGGTAACACCAGCAAACTGGCTGAGGACCGCAGAAAAACGAAGCACTTTGACTGCCTAAGAAACTGCCATGGCAATCATAGATATTGCCATATATCAATCATAGATATTGCCATATATCAATCATCTGTTTAACTCACTCAGTACGGCCAGTCCTCTCTTCTCCTCAACACAGACCCCTCGGATGTCCAGTGGGCGTCTGAATGACTCAACCTTTAGCTTCCGTCGTCAGAATTGTGGTATTCTTTGTCAACATTCACCTCTTCAGTATAAGAGCCTTCCGCTTGCAGTATTTTGATGATGGTAATTGGGGTGAAACGCTGTTAACGTCGTCTCTTTCGCCGTTCGTATGGAGAGATATCAGCTGTTCCAGGGTGATTTGAAGCATGTATCGATGTAACCATTGTGATTTAGGTCCGTCGATGACCTAAAACATAAAAAAGAAACCAAGCACAGATGATAAACTAAAAGTAAACTTTCGGAAGAACTTCATTGTGTGATGTTTCGGAGTCTTTCATCCTCGAAGCGGATCCAGCCATTTAATTCGATCCGGAATCCGTTTTCTTTTTTTCAATCAACACTTTAAACTGGTCAAGACTGTTTGGTAGAAAACAAAATTACATGATTTATCTTACACTCTCCCCCCCCCCCTTCCCGCCCCCCCACCCCGCCCTCAAATCAACCACCATCTGCACAGATGGCTGTCCGAAGGTCCACGTTTTGTCAAGAGATGGTGTCGTCACGGCAAACAGTCCATGACAGTGTTACGGGCCAGGGTGTAGACTGTTGACCTCATCAGGACTAAAACGCCTGCATTATCGTATGGGAGGTTCAGGCGGTTCCAGGGCATATTCATCAATATTAATGCAGTGGATATTTGTCAGTAACCTCAGGCTTTTCGTTTTACTAATAGCTTATGTTAGGCGTCAATCATTGGCAAAGTTCAGACAATAGGCCACGTCCCAGACACTGTGCGTTCTGTGGACCCAGAAGAACAAATGGCATTTGCTGTGAAGCCTGTGTTGGCATGCGATGAGATCGGGTTTCCGTGTGGCCTTGCAGGAAACGGCGTGTGTGTGTGTGTGTGTGTGTGTGATCTAATGCATTCTCTTCATGGGATATGGATGGCCGTAGGGTTTGGATCAGCCCTGAAATGTCCCCGTCTTCCGGTCGGTTTCCTGCTGTTCCATCATGTTCTGACGCCAGGTTGTAGAATAGCATGGATTTTGGGGTTGTGTGGTTTTTTGTTTAATGACGTTCTTCACATAACGCAGTGGGCACACTGCTGATCACTGTAATTTTGTGCTGAGTGCATGGCAGCGTGATAAAAATCATGTCCGTGGTGCCTGCTGAGTGGCCAGCAGATTTTCTTTCGCTGCTGACAAAACCCGCGATTTTGCGTTTGCAACGAATAGTTGCGAATGTGTTTGCCTGTTTGTCTGACTTTTGTGTGTCAGGTCAGAGATTCTTCTCTCCTACTGGTAACCATGTAACCCAGTACTGACTTTGAAATAATAGAAATTTGAAGATTCGCCGGAATTTTTGCCTGTATGTCCTGACTTTTAATTGAAATTTGAAGATTTGCTGGAAATTTCCTTTTATTTCACCGTCATCGTCGTCTTTTTGTCCCTTCTCCTTTTCTCTTTCATTTTCCTATTTGTTTTGTTTTTCCTTGGAGGTGTCAGTTTGTTTCTGTATAATGTGTTTTGGTCTGTTCAGCTGGAACGGGCAAATTAAGGTTGTCCATCCCGTAAGACATAGCTGTGTTGCGTTTGAACACCGTTATGTGCCACAGGGGCCCAGTCCAACCGTTTTCAGCATAAACTTTTTTTGGGGGTCCGAGTTGCCATCTCGTAGACGATCTGCCGGCCAAGACTGAAGAGCGTCACCTGCCCTTGTCTTTTTTTTTTCTTTTTTTTTTTTTTCTCCTCAGGATTGACTCTCAAAGCCTTTCCTATGAGAGTGTATAGCCGCAAGGTAGCGGAGGTTTGGATTCAGGGTTTTGTTTCCCCATTAGATGGGACAGCCTCCCAAGGCTAACGAGCTCCATCTACCCGAAGAGACTGGTTTTAATTACGGCGCCAGTTTTCCGCCTTCGCTTCTTCTTGTCAGCCAGTGGAGACGGCTGCTCCACGCGAAGGCCAGGAACTGGGGTTTAGCTGACACAGTCTGTTTGAGACTCACGCCTTGTCCTCTGTGCACCCAAGCTCTCGGTATTACAGCCTAAGTAAACCGAACAGGCAAGATGACGTGACAAAACTGAATGGGGTAAAAAATGGATTTATGCTCGTTGTAACCGAGTTAAAATCATAATGTTTTGATATGACTTGTTTGGTTAAGAAGATATTACTATGGGATAAATTGCAAAAAACAAAAAGGCGTGTCAGACGAATGGATAGAAACGCGCGCGCGCGCGCCTGCACGCACACACGCACGCACACAGACACACGCACACACACACACACACACACTCGCACTCGCACTCGCAAACACACACACACACACACACACACAAACACACACACACACACAGTGTCACAAGGTTATCGGTTTGTTGAAATTTTGTCACACAAAGTTATCGGTTTGTTGAAATCTTACTCCTCACCCTTCCCCCCAGTAGAGCCGGTTGAAATATTCATACCTCTTTGGCCTATAATCTTGGTATGATCAGCCTTTTTTGTTTGTCTTATCTTTTCTTGCTACCACGAACATGATATGCACACGCCCACACTCGCATTCCCCCTCTCCTCCTCCTCTGCCACCGCATCTGTATTTACAAACGTACATATACAAACACACATACACGAACGCACACACACACCACACACACACACGTATACGCACACGCGCGGGCACACACGCCTCCCCCCCCGCAACACACACAAACACACACACAGAGGATCCTTTTTTTCAGAAATGTCAAAAAAATAATTCCAATTGTTGCGTAATCTTTGTTTGCACTTTTCCTGTTCGCAAGCAGGTGCATCTCATGTCAACCCTACTCTCATAAGATCTTTGTTCAGGGGGAGTGGGGGAGGGGGGAGATAGAGAGAGGGGGGGGGGGAGGCGGCTAGGCAGACAAGCAGGCAGAGTGGAAAAACTTAAAATTTTATCCCAGTCAGAGCACGGAGTGACAATGTCTTTTCAACGAAAGTTCAGGCTCAGAGATAGCCATACTCTCATTAAATCTTAATTCAGCTTTAGGGAGGGGGAGAGAGAAAAAAGGGGAAGGGGGCGGGGGGGCAGGCGAACAAACAGGCAGTGGAAAAAAAACACACCCACACTTAAAATCCTAGTCAGAGCACAGAATGACCATGTCTTCTCAACGAAAGTACGGTCATGGAGATAGCCAGCCTTCTGTGTGGTGATGTACACTGTGCGAGCCTTGAGGCAGTGGCAGCGGGGATGGGGTGGTGTGTGGTATGAGTTGAGGTGCACGCGACGATGTCACGAGATTTCTGTGTTGAGAGAGGGAGTTGACGTGGCCATGATGGAGTTTGTTGGGTCAGAAACCCTGACTGTTCCTCATCTGCATATATATATATATATATTCACATATATACACATATATATACATATATATATATATATATATACATATATAATTATGCAATAGACTACAATATTTTGAACTTTTACAGTGATCAAAATGATTGATTGAACGCACAATGACGAATACGATGACGTTTGAATCACTCTGTTCAGCATCCGTCATTTCTCTTCTGTGGATGATTTAGACACACGAGATCGATGTCACGAAGGCTGAGTTTTCGTTTTTTGTGCATCCGTCGGCTTTGTGGTCGTTGCATTCTAACATCACTCCGCTCCCAGCATTCCATTTTTGGGGTCAGTGGCCTTCATTTCAAATCAGTCTGTTTGAAACATGGAAGGGGCTGAACTCCGTGAGAGAGAGAGAGAGAGAGAGAGGCTTTCATGTTAATACTTTATACAGTATAGCTTTCCTCTTCACACCTCCACAAAAAGCACTTTGAATAAAATGCAGAACAAAAACTGCAGCAACAATAAAACTCGCTCGGTGGCAAACATGCTGGAAAGGTTCTGTAGTATCAACATGTGTAGTCGATAAGAGATAGAGGAGGAAGGAGGAGGAGGAGGAGGATCTCTTTTCACGTGTTTACACGTCTTCCTGACAGAAGTGTTAAAGGCCGTGCCCGTAACTCGGCCATTGACGGCAGCAAGTTACACACCGAGCACAGAAAGAAACTGCCACCCCCTAAAAAACAGAGCAAAGCATCAAACTAGTTGCACGTGGCAATCGCGTCTCCTGTTAAGTGCTGCCGGCTGTTAAACACGCAAGTAACGTATACATCCCGGTCCGGTGTCATGCACAAAGTCATGTTGTCTCATCGTCCAAAAAATCCCCCCCAAAAAAAAAAAAAAAAAAAAAGCAACAACAAAACAAAAACAAAAACAAACAACAAGAGAGGCAAGGCCTTCAAGACTCACTTGTGACTGAGGGTAAAACACACAAGCTTTTTATGTATTGAGTATAATTTCAAATGTAATGTTTAAGATGAGAAAGATCAGTTTAAAGCAAATTAAGTCCCCTAGCATTAATTACAGAGTAATTTCCCTTTTTTACTATCTGCACCAAAACGTTTGCAAAATAAATAAAACTTCCATGCTTAGCAAAAGAAGTTCCTATTTGAACAAAAAATGATAATAATGACTGCTCTTGTTGTTGGGTCAGAATATCAGATCAAAGTGCCAAGTTTAGAGAATACAAAAAATATAAATATAACAGTAAATGCAGTTTGCATATAATTAGGCTTCATTATTTATTTTTTTGTGCCCATCCCAGAGGTGCAATACTGTTTTAAACAAGATGACTGGAAAGAACTGAATCTTTCCTATTTTTATGCCAAATTTGGTGTCAACTGACAAAGTATTTGCAGAGAAAATGTCAATGTTAA
>NC_134879.1:46341157-46383657 GCF_041734735.1 Babylonia areolata | reverse complement strand
TTTGCTTCTGGTGAACTTGTTTTGGTCCGCACGCTATCCCCTCCCCCCCCCCCCCCCCCCCCCTTAATTCTGATGTGTTGAAGTGGTCCTTGCTGCTTTCTTGTCAAATGGTGTGAAATGTGCTGGTATGGTTTTAATTTTTAAATTAAGCGTGCGATGTGTTGAATGACGTTGTGGATGTTTGCGGCAAAGTTGTGGGAGTCAGTCAGCAAATGTTGCATGAGACACGAATGGTATTGAAAGCCAGACAAATAGCAAATGATGATTACCCATGTTTAAGCAAACTATTACGAACTTTTTGTCATCTGGTCCACGTTAAACAGGACCGCGTAACTCAAATCAAGAGCCCAGGAGACTTTTTATACCACGATCTATTCATGTTTTCAATTCTTAATGCTGTGCGTGCAAATCCGAGTGTGTGTCTGTGTGAGTACGAGTGCGCTGCTACACTCTGTCCACATACACGTGCCCGCGCACGCACGCACACACACACACACACAGACGCGCGCGCGCGTACACACGCACACACAGAAACCAGACCAAGCGTGACAAGCAAAGCAAGGAGCAACAAAAGCGGGGTCCATGAAAATTGGCGGTGCCAGGGAAAGCACGCGATGCCCTGTGTGCATGTCTGCGTGTTGCCATGGTGAAAGGTCAAGCCATGTCGTCGTCTTGTCGAATTGATTGTTGGAAGAGCGCCATCTATTTTGTATGTCGTGTGTGTCTGCATCAGGTTTTGGTAAAAATAAAAATAAAAAAATAAAAAGAAGGAAAGGAGAGAAGACAGGAATCGGGGGCCGTCGACAGGTGAGAAAAATCGAGCGTACGCTCGCTTACGTGTGTCTGTGCGAATGTGCATATAATGTGTGTGCGGACGCGTGTTCTGTGATGTGGAATGTGTGTGTGCGTGTGTGTGCACGTGTGTGTGTGTGTGTGTGTGTGTGTGTGTGTGCGAGAGAGAGAGAGAGAGAGAGAGAGAGAGAGAGAGAGAGAGAGAGATATGTGATGTAATATGTGTGCGAGGGAGCATTAAGAATGAACGCATCAAGCACGCTGTTCTCTTTCGGTCTTTTGTTCATAAATAACAAAAAGTGTGGAGGGTTGGTTTTCAATTGTTCATTTGGTAATTACCCTGAGTCCACAGTTGTTTGTATGATGGTTCGGAAGCATTCGCATTGTACTATCAATAATAGCGTGTGTTAGTAATTGCCGTCTTGGTGTTAATGGGGCAGACAGACAGACAGACAGAGAGAGAGCGAGCCGCGCTTGAACTACCTATCAATCGTCTTAAGTTATATTGTCCTAGAATAGTCAACGAAAACAATCAAAAGACAACACAGAAAACAAACAACAACACACACACACACACACACAAGACGAATCTGCAGCAAATAACATCAAGGCACTGTAACACAGGGTGATGTTTGCATCGTGCAGAAAGTCAAGAATATTGGGGAGTGGAAAAAATCGTGACCTGAACGGAATCTCCTTTTGTAAGATGTAGACAGACGAATGTTCGGGAATGAGGGGTTTATTTGTCAATGCATACCAGCACTGTGCATCACTGAGATCTTTTGCAACGTGTCTGATGAATCCGGGGAACAGAATGATGAAATATTCCCAGGAGGGGCCCGGGGATGGCTGCCTCTGCCTTTTTGCCCAGATCGGCGTGTTCCATGGAATTAATTTAAGGTTTTGTTGTAGATCGTCGCCTGGCACTTTTTTTTTTACTGTCATGTGCTTGCAAGCTGCTGGCATATCGGGGATTTCCTGAAATGGCTGGGGAGAGGGTGGGGTAACATGGATCAGTTGGAGGGAGAGGGTGGGGTAACATGGATCAGTTGGAGGGAGAGGGAGGGGTAACATGGATCAGTTGGAGGGAGAGGGTGGGGTAACATGGATCAGTTGGAGGGAGAGGGTGGGGTAACATGGATCAAATGGAGGGAGAGGGTGGGGTAACATGGATCAATTGGAGGGAGAGGGTGGGGTAACATGGATCAAATGGAGGGAGAGGGTGGGGTAACATGGAGGGGTAACATGGAGGGGTAACATGGATCAGTTGGAGGGAGAGGGCGGGGTAACATGAATCAGTTGGAGGGAGAGGGAGGGGTAGCATGAATCAGTTGGAGGGAGAGGGAGGAGTAACATGGAGGGGTAACATGGATCAGTTGGAGGGAGAGGGAGGGGTAACATGGATCAGTTGGAGGGAGAGGGCGGGGTAACATGAATCAGTTGGAGGGAGAGGGAGGGGTAACATGGAGGGGTAACATGGATCAGTTGGAGGGAGAGGGAGGGGTAACATGGATCAGTTGGAGGGAGAGGGCGGGGTAACATGGATCATTTGGAGGGAGAGGGAGGAGTAACATGGATCAGTTGGAGGGAGAGGGCGAGATAACATGGATCAGTTGGAGGGAGAGGGCGGGGTAACATGAATCAGTTGGAGGGAGAGGGCGGGGTAACATGGATCATTTGGAGGGAGAGGGAGGGGTAACATGGATCATTTGGATGGAGAGGGAGGAGTAACATGGATCAGTTGGAGGGAGAGGGAGGGGTAACATGAATCAGTTGGAGGGAGAGGGAGGGGTAACATGGATCAGTTGGAGGGAGAGGGAGGGGTAACATGGATCAATTGGAGGGAGAGGGAGGGGTAACATGAATCAGTTGGAGGGAGAGGGAGGGGTAACATGGATCAGTTGGAGGGAGAGGGAGGGGTAACATGGATCAGTTGGAGGGAGAGGGAGGGGTAACATGGATCAGTTGGAGGGAGAGGGAGGGGTAACATGGAGGGGTAACATGGATCAGTTGGAGGGAGAGGGAGGGGTAACATGGATCAGTTGGAGGGAGAGGGCGGGGTAACATGAATCAGTTGGAGGGAGAGGGCGGGGTAACATGGATCATTTGGAGGGAGAGGGAGGGGTAACATGGATCATTTGGAGGGAGAGGGAGGGGTAACATGGAGGAGTAACATGGATCAGTTGGAGGGAGAGGGCGGGGTAACATGAATCAGTTGGAGGGAGAGGGCGGGGTAACATGAATCAGTTGGAGGGAGAGGGCGGGGTAACATGGATCATTTGGAGGGAGAGGGAGGGGTAACATGGATCATTTGGAGGGAGAGGGAGGGGTAACATGGAGGAGTAACATGGATCAGTTGGAGGGAGAGGGCGGGGTAACATGAATCAGTTGGAGGGAGAGGGCGGGGTAACATGAATCAGTTGGAGGGAGAGGGCGGGGTAACATGGATCATTTGGAGGGAGAGGGAGGGGTAACATGGAGGAGTAACATGGATCAGTTGGAGGGAGAGGGCGGGGTAACATGGATCATTTGGAGGGAGAGGGAGGGGTAACATGGATCATTTGGAGGGAGAGGGAGGGGTAACATGGAGGAGTAACATGGATCAGTTGGAGGGAGAGGGCGGGGTAACATGAATCAGTTGGAGGGAGAGGGCGGGGTAACATGAATCAGTTGGAGGGAGAGGGCGGGGTAACATGGATCATTTGGAGGGAGAGGGAGGGGTAACATGGATCATTTGGAGGGAGAGGGAGGGGTAACATGGAGGAGTAACATGGATCAGTTGGAGGGAGAGGGCGGGGTAACATGAATCAGTTGGAGGGAGAGGGAGGGGTAGCATGGATCAGTTGGAGGGAGAGGGTGGGGTAACATGGATCAGTTGGAGGGAGAGGGAGGGGTAACATGGATCAATTGGAGGGAGAGGGAGGGGTAACATGGATCAGTTGGAGGGAGAGGGTGGGGTAGCATGGATCAGTTGGAGGGAGAGGGTGGGGTAACATGGATCAGTTGGAGGGAGAGGGTGGGGTAACATGGATCAGTTGGAGGGAGAGGGTGGGGTAACAGGGATCAGGGGGTGGGGGTCGGGGGGGGGGAGTCACCAGAAATGTGTTGTGGAAGGCGGCTTAACTCGGGGCTGGTGAACAGTCAGGATGGTTCAGAAATAAATCGTCAGGAAGAACATTTTCTAAAACTTGGTTGGGAAAGGATAGGTTGAAAGTTGGGTGGAAATGGGTTTGAGTGAAAACGACGGTCGGAGAGGGAGTGGAGAAAATCCGCTGGAAGTTTCGGAAGGCATGGATAGAAATAGACAGGAGTGGGAAAGAGATGACCAGAAGATGACAGCAGCTTTAGTTCATGATTAGTAGCTGAGGGAGTAACACAGACATCACCATAACGAGCCAGTTGACATCATCTTCAGCAACCTCACGCTTACCTGTACAAGTTTTGTAGCCAGCCAGCCAAACAGTTATACATTTTTCAGTCAGTCAATAAGAAAACCACACAAACATTCACGCTGGTATGCTTCCGACAGTCCGGACGAAAACAAAAAAAGATTCTAAGGGAAGAAAGATAAGAGTGGGGATAGGGGGGAGGAGGAGGTGGCAGCGCGAACGGGTTTCAAAGCCGTCGGGACCTGGTGAAGAGTTAATGGCTGAAGGCACTTCAGAAAGCTGACGTGGCCAGTGTCGGTATGTACGCGCCAGGCCTGTCACACGAAGCACGTCCTGTGTCAGACTGAATGAGGCCGGAGCAGCTTTTGATGGGAGGGGGGAGGGGGATTTTGCATGCTGTTAACTTTAAGAAAAAAGAAGCGGCCCGTTTTCCCCACACCAGATAGAAAGGTCGTGCCTGTGGACTGGAGTGGTTTTCAGTGGGGAACATAAAAGAGGATGCCGAGACACAAATGGTCTCAGCACGACTAGGGCTGCTGGGACTTGGAAGGGATATTGGACAAGGTCGAAAATAGACTTCTTTCGCCTGTGTGGGTTTGGTTGTGGATTGGGTTTGGGTCAGTCTGTCTGTCTGTCTGTTACCTTTCATTCCGTTTTGATACAGGACAAATGACTTCCGTGACGAAACTGGGAGCTGAATGTCAGTCCCAAGTAAAGGTATGAAACAGGCCTGATATTCATACCCCATGGGGACGATTTCCAAGGTAGCGAGCGACTAATCTGCAAACAGGAAAAATAAAACGCAACACAAACGATTGAATTAATTCAGCGTCACGCAAACAAGATTCATTTTCCTTAGACTATCAAAAGGAGTAGACAGAGCAGAACATGGATGGTACTCGTTGCCGTTTCACTGCAGTAAAGAACGCTATAGATGGGTGCGGACCAGAAAACGAGTTCTGAAACATTTATTCAAAACTCGGCATCCTCTGTTGGTTTCTACGATATGTTACGTAAATGTACTAAAGCGTGGCTTATTAATTAATTCATGTATTCATTTATATCATTATTTATTCTGGGGTGTTGGGGCGGATGGGGTTTAAAAACATACCAGGTTCAGACGAAGAGAGGAGCAACACAAATGGTGGCTCAGCCTCGTGAATCGTTCCGGGACAGACTGACTGGTTCACCTAGATGTCTGTTTCAGGGAGAACTGAATTAGCCAAGAGTCTATCAATATTGATCGCTGTCAGCCTTCCCACTTTCTGCCCAGCGCGCGAGTAATCCACTCACTCGATCACCCGCTGATTTTCTTTTTCTTTTGTTTTTGGTCCAGTGTAGGGACCATAGCGAGAGAGTGAACAATAAATATATCCACACATCCACCACAACTTCCTTCGCAAGCGGACATGCATGTGTGTTTGTGCACTCACAGACTTGTACATACTCACGTAACTAACAACGCAAATGTCAGATCTTTTCCGACTTCCGCATGTATGTGCGTGCGCATACACGTATGCGCGTACATTCTGATACACGTACGCATAAACGTGTACGCCCGATTGTTTGATTGTTAGTACTTGGGCGCACGCACCATTCTGCCCCTTGCACAGTGTCCCTCACACTCACACACAACACACACACACACACACACACACACACACAACACACACACACACACACACACACACACACACAACACACACACACACACACACACACACACACACACACACACACACACAGACCGTTGGAAAAACAACAAATTGACAAAAGGAACAGCCTTTACTTTAGCATTTGTTCCACGTTTTAGCCCCCCTCGTCCCCTGCCCTCCTTTTATTAGTTTTTTTTCCCCTTAAGCAGAATTAGTGTACAACGATAAATCTGCACGCTTTGACGCCTCGTCCTTAAAGCTGAAACTGACAGAAAAAAAAAAGTTTCCGGTTTGAAGTCCAATAGCGGCTTGTTCAAAATGGCCCCCACAACTTCAGCAGAATGATATACTTTTTTAGCCAGATATGGTGTAGCGTATTTGGATAAGTCTACACGCTTTGACGCCTCGTCCTTGAAACGTAAACTGAAAGAAAACAAACGAGTTTCTAGGTTGAAGTCCATTTTCAGGGTGTGTCCAAAGTGGAACCCCCACCCCACCCCACCCCTAACACCTTGGGCACTTGTCCTGAACGCCCAGTGAAGTGGCGGCAAATTGTGCCGCGGTCAGGCGCCTCCCTTGAACTAATAAAAAGTTGTGGAGGGGTAGAGAGAGAGAGAGGGAGAGAGAAGAGATGTATGTACCCTGCTGTCGTCATCTTGACGCCCCCAACGGTGTACCGATTTGGAACACGGTCAAGTCTGCTAGTCTCTGGCTCTGTGTTTGTGTGTCTGTCTGACTCTTCTCTTTCTGCCTGTCTCTTTTTCGTTGGTAGTTGTTTTTTCCCCTAACAAAATACATTATAAACAAATGATTTTCGCTGCAGGAAATTACACGTGCATACGCACGCACACACACACACACACACACACACACACACACACACACACACAGATCAACATTTGCGTATTTGTTTGCATCTTTGATGTTGCATTATTTTTTCTGGTGGATGCGTGCGGTTAATGTCTTCATACATTCCTACCGTTCCGCAATAGCCGTATTTGTTATTACGGGATAACGAAAAAAAAAAAATCGATGACCGTTCCGAACTGTACAGCATTGGGCCGCGTGTAGTGTCAGAAAAATGCTGCTGTCACTGGTCCCGAAACCTGGTTTGGTTGTGGGGATGCTGCTTTGTTGAACGCATCACCAGCATTCTCCATTTCTGGCGGTCGTGGGATAGGTGCCTGAGCTTCTGCAAAGCTCCTGTCTTGTCCATTCAGTGATGGTGCCTGTCTGCCCACTTCTTTCGCTGTCTGCCTGTTCTCCTTTCCCCCTGCACTGCTCCCTGAAGGATGGTCGTGAAAACCCCGTTAGATCATGACAATGATGATAATGATAATGATTATCTTGTCATGTGGCCATATTTCATTGTCCTTTTTTTTCCACGTTGGCCAGTAGGTCTCCATACAGATCAGCATACTGTATGGTGGTTTTCTTGAATTCTTCATTTATATGATCTTTGTAGGAGATGCCAAGGAGTCTCCTGAAGCATTTCATTTCCGCTGCTTGGATTCTTCTCTGAAGCTTCGCTGTAAGAGTCCAGAGCCAGCTGCATTGCTCGGACGGAAGAGCCTAGTATGGTCGTAAACCGCTACTAACTGTGTATAGTATGGAACTGAGCAGTGGCGTAGTTCGGTCAACGTAGGCATTTAGTCACGTGTACCTGTCAAGAAGTTAGAACCAAGCAATGCAACTGGCACCAGGACTCGAATGCATACAAGAAAATAGAGAGAGCCAGTGCAAGCAGGAGCTTCAGTTTTGCTATGAGACTGATGTCCTTGTCTCTCCTTGTGGGTTTCAGTTTGGCCAGTGCTGCTGCAGTCTCCGCAGCTCTTGTTAGTATTTCAGTCTTGGATCCTTCTTCACTGATGATGGTACCAAGGTACTTAAACCGCTTTACTCTTTCCAGCTGATGTCCGCTGACATTGATCTTGGTCTTGACGGGGTCTTTGCAACCAATTATTCGGAAAATTGGGGCACTGTGACGGCGGATGGGGAAGTTTGTATTTGTATTTGTATTTCTTTTTATCACAACAGATTTCTCTGTGTGAAATTCGGGCTGCTCTCCCCAGGGAGAGCGCGTCGCCATACTACAGCGCCACCCATTTTTTTTGTATTTTTTCCTGCGTGCACTTTTATTTGTTTTTCCTATTGAAGTGGATTTTTCTACAGAATTTTGCCAGGAACAACCCTTTTGTTGCCGTGGGTTCTTTTACGTGCGCTAAGTGCATGCTGCACACGGGACCTCGGTTTATCGTCTCATCCGAATGACTAGCGTCCAGACCACCACTCAAGGTCTAGTGGAGGGGGAGAAAATTTCGGGGGCTGTGCCGTGATTCGAACCAGCGCACACAGATTCTCTCGCTTCCTAGGCGGACGCGTTACCTCTAGGCCATCACTCCACCTGTTGTAACTCCAACAGCGCAGTGCAGAAGTCCAGCGCCTTCTACGGAAAAGCCGAAGTTAAGAGAAAGCTCTCTCTCAACTGAAAAGATGAAAAAAAAGATGGCTGGCTTATATGGGGAGTGACTGTGTGAGACAAGTGAAGATGGAGAGCGAACCTCGCCGAGAAAAAGACACAGTCGCCGCCGTCAGACCCTCAACGGTCATTTTTACAAGGACAGAAAGGATCACTTTTGTTATGTTTTTGGAAATTCTTTTGAAATTTCAGTTTGTTCCAGATTTTTTTTTTACTTCATCTGTTACTGTTACTATTTTGTGGTTGGCACGAAAACTATGTAATAACCCTATGTATCGCGCTCGCGTTTTCGGTTATCTGTTTTTCAGTGTGATCCACGAAAGCTTTTACTTATTTCATTTGAAAAACAGATGTCTTGCGTGTATGTATTAATCTGCACGATTTACTGCCTTGAAACGGAAGAGAAAACTCATAGGGGAAATACCGTTTAAAAAAAAAATAGGGGAAAGGGTTTGTAGAGTATGGACGGGAGAAATGTTTTTCAGAATTGGAAGCGGGGTGGGAAGGGGAGGGGGGGGGGGAGAAAGAGGGGATCGTGGAAGAGAAAAGGAGGGGGATATGGGAGGAACAAAACTGACGTGAAAATGGCAGGGGGATGAGTGTTGATTAAAAAAAAAAGAAGAAAAAAAAGAAGAAGAAGAAGAAGAAAAAGAAGTGAAAATGTGGACGTGGAGGCGGGGTTGTTTACAGACAGCGTCAGACCAGATGAAAGGTTGCAGCTGCTCCCTCCTCTTTTGTTTTTTTTGTCGCCTTGTCGCACATCGACCTGTGTGTGTGTGTGTGTGTGTGTGTGTGTGTGTGTGTCTGCGTGCGTGTGTGTGTGTGTGTGTGTGCGTGTGTGTGTGTGTGTGTGTGTGTGTGTGTGTGTGCGCGCGCGCGAGCGCACGCCACTTGTTGCTGACGTCAGTGAATGCCTGCCTTATCTCTTGTTCTCTTACTTGCTGTACCTCCTCCTTTTGTTTCGTTCTCATTTTGTCTTCCGTGTGTGTGTGTGTGTGTGTGTGTGTGTGTGAAAGAGAGAGGGAGGGAGAGAGAGAGAGAGAGAGAGAGAGAGAGAGAGAGACCCTCCCTTTCTCAGACGATGTTTTCTGCTCTGTCTGAAGCTGGAGGCGTCGTTGCAGAGTGGGTTAGGCGTTGGGACTCCTGATCCAGTGTTCCACCAGTTATCGGGGTTCGAGACCCTGTTTCGGCATGATGTTGCGTCCTTGGGGAAAGGCGCTTTACTCCGATTTTCCTCACTCCACCCAGGTGTGAATGGGTACATGACTTAGGTTTGGGAAGGTGAAACGGGTGAAGGAGAGAGCTGGGCCCCGCCTAGACACACTGGATTTGAATTCACTGTCCCTCACCCTTTTTCTCTTTTAACTTCAAAGGTTCACTCGATGGTCTTTCAGAGAACATGCTTTTAGGGTACGGTTCGTTTGTGTGTTGTCACCCCCTCATACAATGTCTTTTAACTTTGTCACCCCCTCACACAATGTCTTTTAACTTTGTCACCCCTCATACAATGTCTTTTAACTGTGTACACGTTCGTTCACTAACCATGGAAATTAGCAGCCCGGCCAACCTTTGCCAGACGCGTCACCTGATAATGTAGAAAATGATCAGTCTTTCGACCCTGACTCAGTCAGTACACACACGTTCGTTGACTGATTACACGGTGAAAATGATCACTCAAGTCCCTGCTTGCTTTTCCCGTATCGTTAACTCTTTCACCGCCACGTTTGTGTGTGAAAAACACTCCCCAGCGCCAAGTATTCTAGATTTGATGCTCTCAGTCACAACAGGTTCCGGTTCATGTCAAAACAACAACACGGACTTGTTCGCTTCAAACTCGGCCAATCAGCAGTTGGGACAGTTGGGACAGGAGGAAGGGTAAGGGAGGGGGTGGGTTGGGGGACATCATTTAAGAAGAAAGGAGTGCTTTACTTTCTGTCTGCCTTGTGTGAAAATCTGGACAGTTGAGGTTTTCAGCTCAGTAATTAGAATTTAGTACAGTCATTTCTTTTTTCTTTTTTTATTTATATATATATTTTTTTTCTCTCAAGGCCTGACTAAGCGCGTTGGGTACGCTGCTGGTCAGGCATTTGCTTGGCAGATGTGGTGTAGCGTATATGGATTTGTCCGAACGCAGTGACGCCTCCTTGAGCTACTGAAAGTGAAACTGAAAACGAGTCAGCAAAGGTTCGTCATTGTTGTATAGGCGGTTAAACTGGCAGCAGCTGTCAAGCTTTGTTACAATTTGAACAAAATGGTCTTACCAATATGACCCCTCGATGTCGACAAAAGTCGCCTGTGGCGCTGAAAGAGTTAATGTTTGCTCGTTCGTTGAACTGTCAGAAAAAAAGGGTCCCACACAATCCTTCCACTTCCCCCAGCAGTCGTTGCACTGTAAATGATCAGCAGTCCTGGCTGTGTAACCTCCCCCTGCACCCCCCCCCCCCTCCCGGTTGCCGATTACCTGTTTGTCGAGCTGTCCATGAACGATCACCCCCCACTCCATTTTTACTGGCTGAGTTGTCGGTCGAATTGGTCGATGCCCGTCGCAGAGCCAGTCAATTCGTCGTCAACGTCTGTGTGTGTGTGTGTGTGTGTGTGTGTGTGTGTGTGTGTGTCCCATCTCCTCCAGCCCCTTCTCTGTGTTCCTCTCCAGTTCTCCAGCTCACTTTGCATTTTCTTCTTATTAATTTAACTCTCTCCATACGAACGGCGAAAGAGACGACGTTAACAGCGTTTCACCCCAATTACCATCATCAAAGTATTGCAAGCGGAAGGCTCTTATACTGAAGAGGTGAATGTTGACAAAGAATACTACAATTCTGACGACGGAAGCTAAAGGTTGGGTCACACGAGGGGTCTGTGTTGAAGAGAAGAGAGGACTGGCCGTACTGAGTGAGTTAAATATATAAAGGATTAGGGACTTTGGGAGGATGCGAGAAAGGGTGCTTTCAGTCAGTATATTTTTGTGTACGTTGATTGCGAAATGAAGTGCTCTCTCTCTCTCTCTCTCTGTTAACTGTTATGGCCTATTTTGCTGAAAAATGGAATCAGAGGCAAGCTGTATCAGTGTATAAAAAGTATGTATTGTGAAGTGAAAGCCAGAATAAGATCAGGGGCCAAATTGTCGGATTTTGTTGTGTGTACTAGGGGAGTTAAGCAAGGTGACGTGTGCAACCCGGTTTTGTTTTCTTTATTTATCAACGAGTTAGCTTTCGAGATAATTGAAAATGGTCGTCATGGAATGACTTTTGATCTTGTAGAATTGTTTTTGTTGCTCTTTGCAGATGATATTATTTCATTATCTACAACGGTAGTTGGTCTTCAGAGACAATTGAACAGCTTGTATTCAGCAACAACCAGATTAGCGCTTAGAGTAAATATGAATAAGACAAACATTATTGTGTTTCGTAAAGGAGGATATCTGGCACGTAGTGAGAGATGGATGTATGGGAATGAAAAAATGGTTGTGGTTAATGCTTATAAATATCTTGGTATTTACTTTACAACAAAACTTAGTTTTGGTTTCGCATGTTGTGATATTGCAAACAGAGCAAATAAGGCTGTTGTGGTTATCCTTCATATTTTGTATAAATTGGATTGTAATTCATTTGTTATTTTTTCTAAATTGTTTGATACTCAGGGGCAGCCAATCCTGCAATATGGAGCAGAAATATGGGCGTTAGAAAATAATGCAATAATAGAAAAGGTGCATTTGCATGCCATGAAGCGTTTTTTAAATGTAGACCATCGAACACCTAATGATTTTGTTTACGGAGAACTGGGTAGGTATCCAATTTATTTGAACTCGTATGTGAAATGTATAAAATACTGGATAAACTTACAAGAATGGACGAATTTAGATTGCCTTTTAAGGCTTACAAGTCATTGCGAAACTTAGATAGTAACGGTAAGAAGGCATGGGCTTCTAACATACGAAAATGTCTAAATTCATACGGATTTGCGTTTGTTTGGGATGATCAGGGTGTTCAATGTATCTCAGGATTCTTGAAATGTTTTAAACAAAGATTAATTGATTGTAGATGGCAGGACTGACATGACCATGTGTATAACAGTGATAGATTTGCACAGTATAGATTTTTCAAGACAACACTCATGATAGAACCTTACATCGGAGTGAAAATGAATAGATATGTAAAGAGTGCTTTAAGCAAATTTAGATTCGGTGTCTCTGATATTGCTTGCCATTGTTTTAGATACAGACACGTAAGAGAACAGGAACTTTTGTGCCGTTTATGCAATCAGGCTTGAAGAAGATGAAATCCATTTTTTGTTTTGTTGCCCCGCTTTTCATGATCTCAGAGATGAATTAATCAGTTCGAAGTATTATGCAGAACCATGTCATTTTAGGCTAAAAGTGTTGTTGTCAACAAGAAATGAGACAGTTCTTTTTAATTTTGCTATGTTTATTTATGAAGCAAGCAAGAGGCTTCGCACTGCAGTCTCTTAATATTCGTTTGCAGACCTTGTGTCTGTTAACTGTTACCTTTGTTGATGAAAATTATGTATTATGTTATTCTCTATTAGCCCCTTCAATATGGGGCCAAGGCCTTTATCTGAATAAACATTTGAATCTGAATCTGAATCTCTCTCTGTGTGAGAGGTAGATAGAGAGAGAGAGAAAGAAAGAGAAAAAGAGTGTTCAATAATGTAGATCACGATACTCTTATAAAGGGGTATGACCAATATATCCATCACCGACAACACAAACTTTACATTGACATAAATGGGTCCAAAGATCCAACTTGAAAACAATCCGCAATTTTTACCACTGTTACTGTTGTGGAAGACGTCCCCAGGATGACAGGCAGACGGACAAGCACACAAGACACAAAAAACTTAAATAAAACTGGTCGTGCCTTTACCTCCACTGTCTCTTCCACATCACAGTCCCCGAAGACGAATCTATGGTTTGAAACGTAGACGCTTACCATAGTGAGTCTCACTTTCCAACCCACGTTTAAAAAGAATAGACTCTCCATTTGTTAGGATCCAGACCCACTCAGACCCATTGCCTCATCCCAAATGGAGTGATGGCCAAATGGTAAAGCGAACGCCCAGGAAACGAGTGAATGTATGCGTGTGGGATCGAATCCCACACACTTGCCAGAATCCCCACTCCCCGTCCGCTAGACTTTGAGTGATGGTCTGGACGCTAGTCATTCGGATTAGACGATAAACCAGGTCCCGTTTGTAGCACTTACCGCACGTAAAGCAACAACAACAACAACAACAAAACCCACGGCAACAAGAGGATTGTCCCTGGCAAAATCATGTGGGAAAATCCGCTTGCGCTCTGACAGTGAAAACGATGTACTTGCAGACAGAAATTTCTAGAAAGGGGATGACGCTGCAATGTGTCGACGCGCTCTCCCTGGGGAGATCAGCCCGAAGTTCACACAGAGAAATCTGCTGTGACCAAAAAGCAATACAATACGACACGATACAATGTATTACAATACAGTACAATGCAATACAGTTCAATACAAATGCCGTACCAATACCATACCATTACCAATATCAATACCATACCAACACCAGTAACACACCAATACCAAAACACCATACCAATATAATCCAGTACCATACTTTTACCAATACCACACCATTACTAATACCAACACCAACGCAATACCATTACCAGTACCAACACCAATGCAATAAAGCTCAGTTCAGTTTCTCAAGGAAGCGTCACTGCGTTCGGGCAAAACCATATACGCTACACCACATTTGCGAAGCAGATGTCTGACCAGCAGCGTAACCCAATGCGCTTAATCAGGCCTTGAGGAGAAAAAGAAAAAAGTGCATACAATACAACAGCAATACAATGCAATGCAGACCCAACAGTCAGTTAATATCACAGATTGACGTGTTTACAGTTGGGCCAGCGTCAGAGTGAGAGCTGTATTATCAATGGTTTCTCCAGTGCAATGGGAAATCCGATACAGCTGAGTCTTTTGTGAAGGACTATGACTCTCAAACTAGGATGCAACATTGCACTGGCTTCTTAGTGCTGCAGCCTTTGGGGTTAGTTGGCCTTTGGGAACCATCCCAGCGCCGACTGTCCTGAAACCCTCTTGGCCGAGGGAGTGGGGATTTAACGTGGGCAAGACACTCTCCACTATAATCAAATTCTAGCCCAAATAGTCGGGATAGCAGTTGCCTCCTCTGCTGTTCTGATGGTCATAGTCGGACACGACTGACTATCATATACAATGCAATCCTCTTTCTGTTCCCCCAACCAGGTGCCGCCTACCAGTACGAGGACGACACATCGAGCGACAGCGACGACGAGGTGCTGAAGCACTACCAGGGCCTGAAGCGGTCAGGGAGTGCCCGGGGGAGTGTCCGCAGCGGCCGCACGGCCAGGAGCGCCCGGAGCGCCAAGAGCGGCCGCTCGGCCCGCAGCGGCAAGTCAGCCCTCAGCAGGAAGACTGCCGCTTCTCACGGTGAGTTGTTGGCTGGTTGTCGGTATCAAGATGGGCTTGATTTGTAAGAAATCCAGGAAGATATCCAGAACACACACACACACACACACACACATATATATATATATATATATATATATATATATATATATATATATATGCACACATTAACAGCAGAGGAACGAGAAGCTAAAAGATGGGCTTCGTTCTGTTGTTACTTTTGTGGAAAGGAGTATTTTAACAATGCATTTGTTTTTAACGGATGTCTTTATATATATTTTTTTAGAAAAATATTTTTTTTATAGCTGACAATATTAATGTCCTCTGTATTTTATTTTTGGAATTTATCACTTGGTCTCCCAAGTGTGGTTTCAAAAGAATAGGATTTTATACTAAATGCGTGAATATTTTTATACTGGCTTAACCGCTTTATATACTGTCCAAACACGTATTGATCATGGTTGTGTGTGTGTGTGTGTGTGTTTTGCAACACGTCATCGACCCTTGACACATGCGTTGTCATACGCATTCACGCTTGCTTGCACGCAATGTCGCACGATACTCGCGCGCGCGCGCACACACACACACACACACACACACACACACACACACATTCATTCATTCATTTATTCATTCACATACATGCACACGTCGATCATTGGCGTATTTATACATACATTCAGTCTTCACTACATTTCCCCCCTTATCACACATTCCCCCCCCCCACCACCACTCCCCCACCTCCCAACACATCCTCTCCTCCCAGTGCACACACGCTGCACGCACACTGGTTAGAAGAATGACAGCAGCGGGTTCTGGGAACAGCTATCAGAGGGAAGCCGAGGTTCACCCACTTAGTCTGATCACTGCCTCTGCTCTCTGCCCTGGGATCAAGTGTGGGGGGCGAGGGTGACAGTGACGGAGAGACAGGCAGGCCGAGAGACACACCTCAGGCCTCTTCACCTCCATCACTGGCCAGCACTTGGTGGTTAAGGTCGATCATGACGCAGTTGCCAGTCTTCCCCTTACGCCTCCCCTCCCCCATACCCTCCCCCCTTGTCCCCTCTCCCCCATACCCCCTCTCCCCTTGCCCCACATCTTTTAGGATTGATGACGATCGCGCATGCATATCTGTGTTGGCTGAGTTCCCAGCTCGCATTCAGATTGTTTAACAGTTCGAAGTTTCCGCAGTGCAGTGGTTATCACATCCGCCTTACACGTGGGTTCGAGCCTAGCAGAAATTTGTTTGTTTGTTTATGCATCCCTTCCCCCCCCCCCCCCCGCCCCCCTCAAGGCCTGACTAATCGCATTGGATAACGCTGCTTGTAAGCATCTGCTTAGCAGATGTGGTGTAGCGTATACGGATTTGTCCGAACGCTGTGACGCCTCATTGAGGTAGTGACTGAACTGAACAGTTCGAATCCCGGTCGCCCCAAATGAGTGTTGGCATTGTGGCTGCCCTCCACTTCCACATGTTGTCGTTGTGGTGGTGTCGGTGCAGTGTTAAAAACAAGCTCTTCCCCTGTTCCTCTGGAATCTGAACTCCCTGCAGACCATGTCACTTGAGATACAAGTCGAACAAAACTTTGTTCTCTCGCGAAACGTTATCCGTGATGCAATGACCCAGTCAGCCCACGTTTTCTTGCAGTCTCTCGCATGCTGACGAGGGTGTATGTACGAGAGGCGTCCGTGCTCGTGTCCCCGGCTGTTGTCAAGGTGACCAGTCCAGACTGTATAAAAAATAGGGTAGGATGCTCGGGGAAACTGCTACGCATCGCTGAATGCATGCTTTCTTAGGGAATGCAGTTTCGTGAAAATCGGTTTGGACGTGGTTGTAGCCGTCAGATAGTTATCTATTTTCTGGTGATGTTCGGGATGGCTTATGAGATTATTTTCTAAAATTTTCTATAAAATTGGTAGCTTTATTCTATACACAGACTGGTTTTCTACACAGCTACTATTTCCGAAATATGACCTGTGTATTTATATAAGGGGTCATTGCTTCGAAAATGGTATTATGTCAGGATCCGTATGAAAAACAGCAACAAAACTCAGCTGTTCCCATTCAGAATTTCTTTTTAGGGTGTGAGTTCATAATGATCAGGAACAGCACTCTGTGGGCTGGTCAGATCCGTCTTGATATTCCATTGAAAAGTCAGCGGCATGAACAGAACAGCAAGTTGAAAACATGAAGTTGCCCACGTCACAACATCCATTGGCGAAGACGACGAAGTTATTCACGCCGCAAGCTACTTTCAAACTCAAGAGTAATACATCATCAATTTCGATTGGAACGTGAACGATCTGAGGACTTGACAGACAAGTGCTGTATGGCTCCACACAATGGACTGGTTAGATTGGTCGGGTGAAAAGTAATCTCATCTGGGATGTTTTTGCTGAGCGAGGAAAAAAAAGATTGACGAAACTTTCTGTTGGATTCTTCCAGCTTATACACAACCACATACACACACACACACACACACACACACACACACACACAAGCAAAAAAAGCGCACACAACACAAACACACACATACATCCTCCCTCCCCCCCCCCCACACACACACCACACTCCCACCCACCCATCCCCCACACATACTTGCGCGCACAGTATTCTCCAATAGCTTCACTCAGACAGACCATTAAAGCGTGATGGAGGACTGGTGGGGTTATGACAGTTCCGACAACAGTTAGTTGGTGCGATCAGTATTATTTCGCTCTACCACCCGTGCAGTTCTTCAGCTCCAGAAACACAGCGACGTCAGACGACTAGGACCCAGACGTTTTTAGGACTGCTCTTCAGATATTAAAACACTGCCATCATCATCATTGCCATCGTCGTCATGAGTAGATATTTACAGTGTTGCAGGACTAGAACTAGAGGGGCAGGGAGAGAGGTGATTTCAGTACTTGGGTGATGTAAGCCGTTGGGTGGGGAACAGTGTATGTACTGTACGCTCGCTTGACCCCTCTACTCGTACCGTGTAACCGGCAATGTCGGGATCTTTCACGCCGCTGTACCTCCATGGTATCGGGGTGGAGAAAAAATAAAGAGTTGTCTCCATGCCCTCATGGCTGGTTGCACTGCAGTCCCCAGTCCCGTTTAACCTATCTTCGGATCCGGAATCTGGATGGACACCGAGAAACACACACACACACACACACACACACACACACACACACACACACACACACACACACACCACACACACACACACATAAGAAAAAAAAAAGAAAGAAAAAGCTGCGTGGGTCAGTTCGGCACCCGGGGGTGGGGGTTGGGGTGGCTGTAGCCTGTGAGTACCCAGTCTTAGAGCGGGATTCCATTGCTGAGTGTAGTTGATTGATTGTTTAGCTCTCTTTGTGTCCAATATGATTTCTTTGGTGTGAATTTTCGGGCCGCGCACTTCTCCCCCACCCCCCACCCCCCTGGGAGAGTGTGTCAACTACAACCCGGTGCCAGGTTTTTTTTTTTCTTCATTTTTGGTGAATCTACCTATCGAAGTGGCTCTTTCTTCAGATTATTTGCGTGGAGAACTCTCTCTTGTGTGTTGTGTTTGCTTTGCGGTGCGTGGAGGAGTGCCTGTTGTACAAGTACCATCCGTTTGTTTCATCCGAAAGACTTGCACTCAGACGACTGCTCAAGGTCTAATGGGGTGAGTGGTGGAGAAGACAGAAAAAATCTCGGGGCTCGTGAGTGACTCAAAAGACGGACCTTGGATCTTCATGTGTCCTGGTCAGGCGCATTACCCTCCATACACCATCCCGCAGCACTGGCATGATGAATGGATCATGCGGATACTTATACAGCGCCTATCCTTGGTCGGACACCAAGCTCTAAGCGCTTTACAAACACGGGGTCATTTGCAGGCTGCTTACCTGGGTAGAGCCGACTGACGGCTGCCATTTGGCGCTCATCATTCGTTTCCTGTGACATTTAATTAGATTTCTGGCACGCATATATACACATTCAGACATGTAATATTTCACGTGTATGACCGTTTTATTTATTTATCCCGCCATGCAGGCAGCAATACTCCGTTTTCAGGGGTGTGGATGTTGGGTAGGTTCTTGTTTTCATAACCCACCGAACGCTGACATGGGTTACAGGATCTTTAACGTATGTGTTTGATCTTCTGCGTGCGTATACACACAAAAGGGGTTCAGGCACTGGCAGGTCTGCACATAGGTGGACATGGGAGATCGGAAAAATCTCCACCCTTTACCCACCTGGCGCCGTTACCTAGATTCGAACCCGCGACCCTCAGATTGAAAGTCCAACGCTTTAACCACTCAGCTTTTGCGCCCGACATGTCAAGATGTCGGAAGAACGCACGTGAAACCTGGTGTGATTGGTTATCTTCGGGCATTATATCCATACCTCACATTTTGTGGTTTGGCCAGAGGGAATAATATGTCGCACGAGAACAGGAGGAGGGACACTCGTGACCCCCACCCCTGAGCACATCTGCAGTGGAGTGTTGGTCTAGAGGTAACGCGCCCGCATAGAAAGTGAGAGAATCTGAGCGTGCTAGGTTCGATTCCTACACTCGCCAGTAATTTCTCCCCCTCCACTAGACCTTGGGTGGTGGTTTGGGCGCTGGTTATTCGGATGAGGCGATAGACTGTATAGGTCATGTATGTACAGCATGCACCCAGCGCACGTAAAAGAAGCCACGGCAACGGAAGAGTTATACCTGAAAAAGAAATGTAGAAAAATCCACTTTGATAGGAAAGTAAATCCACTTGCAGACAGAAAAAAGTGGGAGGCGCTCTCAGTGTAGCGACACTCTCTTCCTAGGGAGAGCAGCCTGAATTCCACACAGACAGCTGCGGGGTGCCTTTTCTGTGGGCACACAAGTGGAAAAGTGACCGCTCCAATTCTCTCGATACAACTCCATCAGCATCGAGGAATTGTTTTGGATTGCTTGCCATCCTGGATGGGTGGTATCCAGCCTGGAAACTTGATAGGATGACCGTGTGATGACGGCTTTAGGTCCAGGCGTAGTTTTGTTGGTTGATTACATTTAGATTTTTACATCGACATTCACCTCGGATGATTCGGAAGAAAACCACCCAACTACTCGTGTAAGGGTTTCCCATAGTAGTATGTTGCGTGTGTTCACAGTAAACTTTACTTTTGATAATAAATATTTATTTGGGATTTTAACACTTGTTCCCCCTCTCTCTATCGTTGTCAGTATCTTTGTATGTGTTCGTGTCATCGCGTACCAGTGTGCGCACACTTGCTTTGTGTGTGTGTGTGTGTGTGTGTGTGTGTGTGTGTGTGCGTGCGCACACGTGCTGTGTGTGTGTGTGTGCGCGCGTGCGCGAACGCGCGCGTTTGTGTGTTTGCATACACTTTTATATATGCCTTCCTCTTCTTTTGGTACGCCTTCAGATTTGATAGATTATTAAATCATCCCCCCCATTTCTCCATGCTTACAGGTGATGGATCCGGCATGCCCCACGACCAGGCGTCCCTGGCGGAGGAGGGGCTGGTACTGCCAGACGACAGCAGCGGCGGCGGCGGGTCTGACGACGGCGGGGAGGCTAGCGGCGCCGGCACGGGCACGGGCACTCGGCGGTCCCACTCCGGCACCCTGCACAGCGCCGACTCTCCGCTCGTGCCCCGCTCCATCGCCGGCGACACGGCCACCACGGCCTCTCAGAGGACCCTCTCGGGCGCCGGCAGTGTGAGCGGCGATGGTGGTGGCGGTGGACTGGGAGCGGGAGGCGCCGAGGGAGGAGGGGACCACGTGACGTATGAGAACCGGGCCTTCAACCCGGAGCTGCTGGCCGTGTCGGGGTCCTTGTCCGGCAGCGAGCAAGGGCTGTCCACCACTGACCTCATGTCCGGCAACGATGTGAGTACCCCCCGCCCCCGCCCCCCTCCCAACCCCAAACCCCTTACCCTGCTGGTCTTTTGGTTTGTTGGTTTTGTCTCGTTTGTTTTCTTCTCTGTCTGCTTTGCTTTGATGTTTGCCTTTTATTCAGTCTTTTTGTTTTTTTGTTGTCTCCGTCAGGATTGTCCAGCATCATATCGATGCTCAGATGGGGAGGGAGAAAGAAAGGCGCACAGCTTGTGTGGTTTTTATTAGTGAATCTTCGACGACAGGTATCTGAATACATTCTCACGCGAGACTCGAGCGGGGGAGGGGGGGGGGGAGGGCATGGAGAAATGAGAGAGAGAGGGAGAGAGAGAAAGATGGATGAGAAGTGATCCTAGTTCTAGAAAATGATATACATTATGCATTTATCGAGGTTCCCGGTTGTGAGATCACTCACAGTATCACTGGCGGAAATGACGGGGAAAGGGACAGAATAATCACCAGGCAGGGAGTATCGTATGAACGCGCACACGATCGAATGCCAGATATATGAAATGTGCGCACTCTTGATTTGTTAAGCTTTCTCTGTCTGTCTGTGTCTGTCTGTCTGTCTGTGAGGACCTCCGGAGGTAGACCCATGCAGTTAAATGCTGTGTCCACGAAATGCAGCTTCCAGCGAGACAGGCACCCCCCAACCCCCGCATCCCCCCCCCCTTTTTTTTTTTTTTTTTTTTTTTTTTGCTGGTGAAGCAAGTTATGTGCATCTGTAGCAGTAACTCGTGATTAGGGCGGTAACAGGAAGCGACGCGAGGCCATAAGAGAGAGAGAGAGAGAGAGAGAGAGAGAGGTTTGCTGGCTCACCGTTCCTCCCCCTCTTGATGCAGAGAACCAGCAGTCTCCGCTTAGTGGTCAGTGTCAGGATGGCAACTTGGTGTTTGATAGTGGAATGGATTGATTCCGAGCGCACCCTGCAAAAGAACTGAGTGTGGTGAGGGCTTGAACGGGAATGGTGGGTCCTGTGTTCTCCAGAGCTCTCCACTTCACGGATACGTCTGAGAGTGTTGCTGAAACACCTTGATTATCAGCGCAGGTTTCTGTATCCCTCGAGCCTGCATGGCCAGCGGTAATGATATCACGATAGGAAGCTTTTAATACAGCCCTTGTTTTGTTGACCATAACTGAAATAGCTATCTTTCATTGCGTTGTCATCATTGTTTTCGTCAATGGTCATAAGATTAGGAAAACTATGCCAGAGCCCTTGGCCCCATCATGGCCTGCTTTCTTGATGACTCGTTCAGTTTCAAGGGGTTGTCAAAGTGTGCGGACTGAGAAAGAAATGGGGGGGGGGGGGGGGGTCAAGTGAAGGGTAACACCATGACTGAACAACCAAGACTGAAAGAAACGAAAAGCAATGAAGTGAATTGAGTCGTCTGCGTATGCGTCACAAAATCCTACTGTGGTTGTATCTGTAAATGATTTTCGTTTCATGTTTGTACTGTTCACTCCGGTCCGGTTCACTTGTTAATAAAACGTATTCTACCTATTCTATGTCACTGAAATAAACAAAGGTGTCTGCAGTGAAAAAACAACAACTGCAGACTGATCCATTTACGCTACCCCGCCTTTGCTAAAAGAAAAAACAAAACAGGAGCCAGATGCCTGACCTTCTCATGAAACCAAACGCGCTGGTCAGGCCTTGACACGGGGAGGGGGATGGGTGGGGGGCCGGGGGGGTTGCTCACTACCTTCACACCTTTGTCACACTTAGGGTGAGCTCGTGAAAAGATATGCCCGTGTCCGTAGATCCACGACATCTGTTGTTTGAGGGGCATGAGTACTGACAAGTCTCCATTCCCTGGGAGCTGGGGAAGGGGGTGGGTGTGGGTCGGGAGGTAATCACTTTACCGTCTGGCTGGGCGACAAAAGCTCTTGTTGGCGTCAGAGGGTACTCAGCAGTTGATAGTGCCCGGGCAGGCCCCGGCGAACGGCACCAGCAAGGTGGCTCCGGGGGTGATCTTTTAATGGAGGGGTTCTTTAAAAGTCTGGCGTTAATGGCTTTTCTGTTTAAGAGTGCCAGCGCCGTGGGACTGTGGTGGCACGTACGGATCTGGTCGGTGTGGTTTGGTTGGGGACTGAGGTTTGATGAGGGGTGGCATCAGAGTGACGTTTCTGAGAACCCTATGACTACGGTGCTGTTGGGGGATTAAAAAAAAAAAAAAAAGAAAGGCAAGAAGATTGTGAATGGGTGGTCCAAAGACAAGATTTTACTGCTTTGATGACTTGCTCTGATCATATGACCACGAAGAGTTTGAGAAATCTTCATCAACACTTAGAAACGGACATGATTTTTTTGTGTTTTGTTTTAGATTGTGGACTGTATAGCTGTTGTGTGTGGAAAGCTTGCATAAAAGCCATGGGATTTTGTGGCACTATGCTTATTAAAAAAACAACAACAAACTATGCGGAGTAAATCCCTCGATGCCGGGTTTGGATTCTGAATGTGAGTGGGTAAAAATTGTGACTGGAGATTATGAAATGCAGGTTACAATCAGGTTCTCTCCCTTGAGGTGTTTCTCGTCATTCTGTCAAGAAAATGATCCTTTTAAGAAAGAAAAGAATTATTGGGATTAAGCATGCGAAACTTTGTATTTGGTCTAAGCATTTGATAATGTTTTTTTAACGAAGAACATTGAAGTTTGACGTTTTTAATGAAGAATATCATTGAGCGCGAACACACGCGCGCGAGCGTGCATACACACTGAGACTCACACACACACACACACACACACACACACACACACACAACACACACACACACGCACGCACACACACACACACACACACAACACACACACACACACACACACACACACTCTCTCTCTTCCCCCCGCCCCCCTAAACACACACGCAGGCACGCACGAGTTTAAGCACTTGATCTCCATTCACGTCACGTCAGCTGGAAGACACATGATGAACACGCACGCCAATCGTGCTTTTCACCGCATGGGTGGTGCGACACGACCACGTCAAGGGAGGCAACCACCGGAATTTGGTTCTCCAGTTGCCTCCCGTGGTACGCGCACGTGGCTTACAAAGCAACCAATGCCCATGGTTTGTGAGAGACACACGGGCATCCGTCGGGAACAGACATACAGGCCTTACACCTGAATTATTCAAAAGCGCGGTCCGGTCTTAAGTTGACACACATATTAAGATCACAGGGTTTGTTCTAGTTCTACAGTGTGTGTCTTTCTGTTTTAATCCGCCGCATCAGTCACTGACGATGCACGCCCGTGCTAATGGGGGCAAGGGGACAAAGAACTAGAATAGAATATGTCTTTATTACCAAGTGTAACTGTGTCACAAGGAATATTGAAGAGTGGGGGATAGTACGTAAAAAGGTACAAACATAAAATCGAATATCATACACATACACAGATACAGTAGAATTATCACACTGGACCCATACATGTGCATATCAGTACAAGAACGTGTGCATGCACACTCACACATGAACACTCTCACACACATGAGTAGTATGGGACTTCAGCTTTTGTCAGGGGTAAACACGCTGTAGGGCTTGAAAAGAAAGATCGGGTCAAGTAATGGGGAGAGGACAGTTGATCCACGTCCACCTATTTAAAGCATTGCCGGTGTCAGCTATCTCCCATAACTCTGAAGAGCCACTGGGGCGCCGCACAGAACTGACTGTTCACCAAGTTCGTCCATGTCTGTCGCCTGGTCGTATGTCAAAGCCTGGGACTCTACATTCTGCAGTGATATCTGTCCATCGTTTTTTGCCCGCCCCCCCGTACCCCCCCCTCCCGGCCTTTCCCGTCTACCCCCTCCCCCCACTCTCCCTCCCACCTCCCCGGCAATAGTTCCTTAGAAGATGGTTTGGGTAAGCTTGTATCATGATGACAGTTGTGTGAAAAGGAGTGATGAATCTGCTGGTGGAGGGATGCATTATGTTAGTGTATTTTCAGTTACAGAACTCGCTACCCCACGTGGTGTTTGTGTAGATGGCGTGTTAGAAATGAAGTGAGGAGCGGAGAGAGCAATATTAACGCAACAAAGTAATCGGTGTTCATTTCGATGAGGTTAAGGACCATAACCTGTGGACATTGCTGCTCACCGCTTCCCATGAAGGTGAATAAGAGATACATGGAAACCAACTCAGGGACTTCTTTTGATGGATTGTACAGGGCTTCGGTCACTCAGCCATAGATAGATTACCTGGAAACCAACTCACGGACTTCTTTTAATGGATAATGTAGAGATTCTGTCACTGAGCCATAAATAGATCTACATGGAAACCAGCTCAGGGACTTCTTTTTATGGATGATACAGGGCTTCGGTCATCAAGCTATAACCAGATCTGCAGTTCCGTGGTTTGCGGTGGGTGTTTCTAAATGCAGGCGTGTGGCCTGTAGTAAGGGAGACGTGCAAGCAGAGAACGAGATCCTGTCGATTTGTTTGCAGTGTAGTGTAGTAGTATGGCGGCCTGGGCTTTGCTTTCAGTTGCCGCCTGTAGGTCCTGCCCGCTGTTGATCCATGCAGGGCCTCCTGCCCGTGACGCTGGGCAAAGAGCAAAGCAGTGTGTTCCTGTCCATGCCTCACCGCCTCAATTGTTAGTTCTTTTTCCTTTTTCTTTTGTTTTGTTGTTTGTTTTAAACGGATTTTTGTTGTTGTTGTGTTGTTCTTCCTAAACAAAATGAGTTTCAAACGGTCGACCTGTTTTCGGTTTGTTAGTTTTTTTCATGATGGATGGGACCAATAATTCGATCAGCTGTTTTCTTGTTAATTAATGAGGATTGAGTATGCTTCTTTTTTTTCTTCGTGGCGAAGCTTTTTAATTTTGGTTCATCGGTGTTGGTGTAAGGAACACTTCATTCTCAGTTTTGTTTCTGCGCGCGCATGCACTAGTACACGCGCGCACTCACGCACACACACACACACGATCGCACGCACGCACACGCACACACAGTAATGACATGTCATGCATTTCGAGGCTACGTCTTAAAGGGAGTGTCTCAAGTGTCGTATAGTGGTGAAGTTCGTGCTCCTGCGGCCTTGTTCATGTCATAGTACATGCCGGGAGGAAGTTGTGATATCACACAGCCTGGAGTCCTGTCACGCAGTCTCCGTTTGAAATGCATTTTTATTGATTGTATTCTCCTCCGTACTGATCGTCAGAAGACATACTATGTAACAAGCACTCCCAGATTCTGTGGTTCTTGGTGCGCCGCAGTGTCAATTTTCTCAAAAGGACATCGATCACTGCTTCCCTGATGATGTATGCATCATACGCGACGTCACATCTGCCGGAGACAGTAACATTGAAAAGTTGATAAGGGGAAGACAGACACACAGACACACACACACACACACACACACACACACAGTGTGCACAAGCTCGACGTGCTTGCTTACATCCAATGCAGATGATTGGTAACCACAGTTTTGAATTCTCGTCTCTTCCAATATTTTGGTGAGGTCAGGCTAGAGTCCTCGGTGTCTGGAGATTGATAGTGACTGTCACTGGAGCAACGTGGTCAGCATGAGGTTCAGCGCATGATGTCTTTATTGTCCTCATTGAAACACACGCGACTCCACTAAGCATAAGCAAAGCCACTACTCCGCAAAAGTGTGCGATCGTTCCTGGCTTGTGGCGGCTGAACATTGAAAGGTCCCATACACTGACAGTGTTTGAACTGTAACAGTATTAGTTTAAATGGCTCTAGATCTGTTGATTAGAAAGATGGCTCGATTATGTTTATCTTTGAATCAGTATAGCCTCAAATTTGACAACACGGGTTAAATCTGAGATAAAGGAAAAGCATGCAGTTTGTAAACTGTGTGAAGAAGAAAATGTAGAATTCCGTGCACATTTACCCGGCAGGAAGCACGAATGGGGTTCTGGTCTTGTACCGTCAAAGCAAACGATGCATTGTAATCACACCATTTACAAATCTTTATTGATATCAGAACTATAAAAAACAAACAAACAAACAACAAACACATAACAAATGTTGTATAATTTATGGACGCCCATGTCACGTTGACTCCCCGTTTCAGCTTTTCCCTTTCCATGCATGCTGTAGTTAACGTCATCAAGTCTAGACGGATTCCTTGAAGTTTATCATATGACTACTAAGGGTTGGTGTAATGGTTTTAATTTTGACGATCCGTCCGTCTGGCTGATCGGACTGGGAGTTATTTTCGTTAGCAGATGGCCTCCTGCCTATCCTGTATCAGACAAGTGAGCACTGAAGAGACAATAGCAGTGGAGGTCTCATCTGGAACATGGCTCGTGCAGACGACGGTAGCACTTGAACTGGAATAGAAAAAGCTGTATGCTGGGAGGAGAGAGGTGTGTGTGTGTGTGTGAACAGCTTGGGAATAAGATTGGCTGTAGAACACGAGGCAGCGGTCTAAATAAATCACATTGCATTGCATTTATAATAATCCGCGCCCATCCACTGAACCATCCATTCGTCCTTCATACCACATTAATACATGATATATACACATACACTGGTGCATGCAAAGTATGAAAACGAGATAGGCCTACGTGAGTGGATTGCTAACTCGTGTGTCAAGCAATGAACAACTGCGATGCAGCTATAAAAAAAAAAAAAAAAAAAAAAAGCAAGGATTCCTGTATCCAACCCCAATCCAAGAGCTAGCCCATCTCTAAACCCCAAGCCGGGACCCACCCACAAACCAGTCCGGACCGATGTAATCAGCCCATTCCAAACCAACCTACCAACTGGGCAAGCTAGCAACCAACCAACGAAACGATCATCCTGTCTCTGCCCAATTGCCTATTTTCCCTGCTGTCTGCATGCACACCTACCTGGCTGCCTGGTTCGTATTTTAACCTTCGTCCGCATTTAGAATTTTCTATAATAATTTACCAGGGGCTGGCAGTCGAGCAGAGATCAGAACGTATTAACACGAATAGGAAAGGGTTTTTTTTTGTTGTTGTTTTTTGTTGACTGGTACTGTCAACAGTGGATCATGTATCACTGATTCCGCAACATAGCGGTCAAACACCACAGACTCCATTATTGAGTTTACCAACCCTTGACTAATTGCTGCTGTATCTGCTTGCCGCCGCTGCTGATGCTGAACAGTATAAATGCGCATTAAATTAGTGTGCGTGGCGGAGGCCGTGTGGGCAGTGTGGGAGGAGGGAGGGAGAGAAAACTTCGGTGACAGTTTCAAAGGGGATTATCATTTTCACCAGAATTGTGTTAAAATCTATTTAAAAGCTGCCTTTTTTTTGTTTTGTTTTTGTTTTTTGCATGGCCTCTTTTCATTCGAACTTAGCAGCTCAGTGTGTGTGTGTGTGTGTGTGTGTTTCGGAGAGGAAGGGTAGAGGGCGGGTGGGACGTGGTCGGCGTAGGGACAGCCGTGCAAGCGGCCAGCCTGATGACAAAGGGCCGGCAGAAGATCTCACTTGCAGATGTTGGGGGTGAGGCATACATACAGTGGAAGATTTATGTTGTTGGCGATAACACAGGAGGACAGGCTGGAGCATCGAATAACCACCGGGGAATATATTATGGGTGCATGGATGATGAAACAGGCCACAAGATGCTCGAACAGTTTTGGTTTGTGAGACTTGTCTGTTTGTCTCTCCCTCTCTCTCTCTTTCTCTCTCTCGGGTACGAACTAGAAGAATGTACACTGTTTTGGTTATTCCTCTCTCTCTCTCTCTCTCAACACTTTAAAAATGTGCATCAACAATAACATGGCAGATCTGCATTTTTCTTTTCGATGTCATTTTTCACGTCTGTCGTTTGCTCTTCTTATTTTTAAGTGTTTGTTTTCAACCTCCTTCCAGACAGGTCAGTGGTCTGGCAAAATTTAAATGTGAGTTTCCATTTCTCTTCTCTCTTTCATCGTCTCTCTCTGTTTCTGTCACTCTGCTTGCCTGTCTGTATGTGTGTCTCCCTTTTTCTGTCTTGATACAACGGTAGATATGTAAGTCGGCTAATGTGGTATTATCTCCACCGTTGGAAAATATATATTTATTCATTCAATCTCGAAACACTCTGTTGTTGTTTATATAGCGGGTCGTGCTCTATGGCCAAGGACAGGTTATTTGTTTGCACGCAGCTGCATACATATTGTTGTGTCGTTAACCGGGCCAGAGGAAGGGGCTGCTTTGTTCATTTACCCGTAAGGACTTCATGGCGAAATGCATTCAGGTTTGGGATCGAGAGACATACATTTTTTTTATGGCGCACTCCCGCAGTATCTCTCTTCTTCACCAACAACTTATCAGTCTTCCCGGTCACTTCGCTCTTCAGTTGAACGGCTACTTCGGATACCGAGAACTAATCTAAAAACCTCGGTCACCGATCATTTAGTTTCTCAGCCCCAACTGTCTGGAACTCGCTGCTGCTGACCTGCGAAAAGCCCTTTTAGACTCTTTCAAGGCCAGTTGAAAGCTTTATCTTTTTTTTTTTTTTTATCTTGCGTTTGCGTGGGTGTGTTATGATATTAGGATGATGATTGCTTCTTCGTGAATGATTTTGTTTTGATTATTGTTGTCTCTTTTTTGCAACCTGTAATTTGTAAAGAGCCTTGAGCCCCTCTGTGAGGGAACAGCGCCATAGAAGAGCACTTCATTTTTTATCATTTATATCATTCCTTTTATTCCTTAGAAAAGCTGATGGTGAAAGGAGATGCGTCGAAAATGTCTGCTTTGTGGCAGACTATAATTATGACACAGGCAAAGACGTTGCTAAAGCGCTTTTGTCAGCGCATCTATCTAGATATATAGACATAGATATTGATATCAAACAAAAGAGGACTCGGCATGATTACTGAAAATGGAACGGTTGAAAAGGTATGGGGGAGGGTTGAGACCGTGAGGAGGGAGAAGGGGGATTGTGATGTTGAAAAATGCTTTTTTCGTTCTCTTAAAAAAATTCTATTTGATATTTTAGGGGTAAGATCTTTTTGTTTTCTTTCTATTTCTGTCGTTTCGAATCGGCATATTGGTATTGTCCAACATGCACAAATGAATCTTCAGCCATTTACAGACAACGTATTCACACATGAAATAAGGGAGGGGAGGGGGGGGATCACGAACAGGCTAGAGTAAAGAGCAGCCTTGTTCAGTTACCCATCATGATCATGTGACGCATTGCATTTCTTGCTGAGGTCCAGAGATCAGCGTTCGTGGTGGAGCACTGACGTCAAGCGGAGATTGGTAAGGGCTGTGTGACATGACCTTGGTAGCGTTAGTGTCTGTTGGTTCTGTTGTCCACACATGACGGTGGTCCACACGATTGTGCGTACAGCTGTGGAAAAGATGTCCCGATCACCACGTGCATTTGGGAAATGGAAAGGAAATAGATGATGGTTGGAAAATGTTGAAGAAAATAGTGAACTTGAAATAAAGAAGAAGAAGAAAAAAAAAAGAAAGTTCGCTTTGTAGTGAATAGATGATAAAAGAAGAATCTCCTTTTCTTCCACATTTAGTATTATTATTATTATTTTGGCTGCCCCATCATCTGCTCCGTTTCAGTGGCATTACTCCCACGCCGCTCATTTAGATTCCCCCATACACGGCCACACCCGGGTTCGTCCGTCGCAGTTCCAGCGTCGGCAGTCCACAGGGAACCATCGATCACATTTAATATTAAATCTCAGGGTGGATATTAGACGACAGATTTTGGGGGGTGTGTGTGGGATTGGGTGTTCTGTCGTTATAAGTATTTTAAAATGGCATGTACAGTCCGGCATTTATTAACGGATTATTTGCGTTCGATACATGCATACAGATGAAATGACAGAAATTTGTACGTGAAGAAGGTTCTGCGTGCTTGTGCTGACGATTTCCTACATTCTGTTACTACGTCAAAACTTGTGAAGTCACTCGCAATGGATAATGAGAGGGATTTTCAAGCCAGCCGTCAGCAGTGTCAGAAAATTTAGCAAAAGGACACGTTGGTACACACTCGTACTTTAAACGGCCCATAGTTGAATACTTTATAGACACGGTTATATTCAGTACCCAGTTTGTGCTGCGCCATTTTCACTTTGTTGCTGACGTCAGTGACGCTGCAGAAATCGCTTCTGGTTTCAGTTCTACATGTAACGTTCCTTATTACCGACTGGCCAAGCGACCGTTGAATAGTTTCCATGTAATTAAACACACGTGGGTGGAAGACACGGTTAGGTACGAGTTTTCTTGGTAAATTTACAGTGCGTATGAACTTGTAGCGGCTGTCTGTCAGTCTGTCTGGCTGTATCTCTCTCTCTCTCTCTCTGTGCTGTTTCTGTAGCTTTTGCTGGTATTCTGACACTAAGATAAGCAAATTGACATACGGCAAAGAGCAAGGCAGCTAGTTAGGTATTGATGTAGACGCCGCCTTTCTCTGTCGGCTCTATTTCTACCTGTATTCTTTGACAAAGCCTGTCCCGACAAATGCGTCGAAAATAATCTTGGATCAAGTCTTTGAACGAATCCAGACATATTGCATCGAAATTAAATCTTGGTTTAAAATTAAGCATTGCCATCTCGAATGATAGTTCTTTCATTTATGTTTGTCTTCTTGGAGTTAAAGGGACTGGGATTTATGTTCTGTTTTTATTTTCCTTTCCGTTTTTTTTTAAAGCCGGGAATCGTATTAAGAATAAGAATAAGAATAACTTTATTATCTCCAACTGGAGAAATTTGGTCAAGTGCATTATCACAACATAGACAAGTAAACAACATGGGAGCCATAACTGTAAAAGTCAACAGCTTTTACGAATATTACGAAGACATAAATGTAAAAAAAAAATATCACATACACCGTTTCATAATATACATCCACACACTGCAGGTAATAACTAGTATTCTTAATGTAAAAACAGAAAGAATTAAGAAACGTTATTTTGAATATAATTATAAGCATAGCCTACTATATTGCACACTGATTATAATAGATAAGATGATAATAAAGATAAATTGCGGAAAACCACAACCAGTTAATAAACATGTTTGCTGGGGTTAAGAAACAGGTCTGTACCGAGCGTCTTCGCGGCATGGGAGAGATGGGTTGCAGTCAATGATCCGTCCAGGGTAAGCCATGTCAAAGGACAGCATGTAAAAATACCGCCGCCAGAGAAGGCGACGTCTGCGTCAATAGCTGTGTGGCTGCTGCTGTCATGCTGTACGCTTCTCTCTCTCTCTCTCTCTCTCTCTCTCTATATATATATATATATATATATATATATATATATATATATATGGGTATAGATGTGGATATATATATATATACATATATATTGATATATATATGTATATATATATATATATATATACATACCTTTTTTTTTTTTTTTTTTTTTTTTTTTTTTTCAAGGCCTGACTAAGCGCGTTGGGTTACGCTGCTGGTCAGGCATCTGCTTGGCAGATGTGGTGTAGCGTATATGGATTTGTCCGAACGCAGTGACGCCTCCTTGAGCTACTGATACTGATACTGTCTTTCGTGTGGCCTACCCCGTCTTGCCATCATAGCCTGATTCAGCAGCAGCACACACAACCACCTTCACACCCCCCACGCCCCCCTTCCCCATCACCAACCACACCCCAGCAAACAAAACGATATACATCGCCACTCATCTTCATGCACGATGAAACGTCCATAGAGAAAGCTGGTTCCGAAAGTGCATGTTCCTCCTGCCACGAGTTGTGAAATGAATCCAAAACGTGACTTTTATTTTGGTAATGGCTGTAGTCGGCCAGCTGTACAAGTGATGATGGTGGTATTATTATGTACTTTTTATTAAATTTACCTATACCCTCTCTTTATCCTATTTTCTTCTCTTTTCCCCCCTCTCCCACTAGTTATGAAAATGTAGTTAGAATTGGTAAAAACAGGAAATAGAAGGGAAATAAGTCACGCTTCTCTGAAAATCAGCAGCTCGGGAGTTTGGTTGCAGTTTTTTTTAGAAATTATTTTTATGTTTTTATTTATTCATTAAAAAAAAATACAGCAGTTGAGGCAGTTGGGGGAAAGGGCAAGTAAATTTGTTTGTGCGTTTGTCACATTCTTCCCTGGATGATGTGATCACAACATCAGTGGCTGAGTTACCGAAAAAGAGTTCTGTTAACAGTTGAATGTTGAATGTTACGCAGGGTGAGCTTTATCAATGCCGGAATGACGGCATTTTGCTGTGGTGAAGGGTTTTCTTTACCTCCAGACAGCGTGTATTGATCCGAGTTCGGCTTCTTTTGCTGGTGAAGAACAATGTTGTTTTTGTCAGTCATCAGCGTTCCGTAGTGCGGGCATTGTAGTTTGTTTTCCCATGTAATACATAGGATGCGTGCTGTTTGAGGAATTGATATTCCCTTGTCCATGCGAGCGCTGCATAACCCTCTTATTTTTATTTTTAACTGCTGTATTCTTGTGTAAAAAAGGGGGAATTGTTCGAACTTATTATTGTTGATTTTTATTTTCTAGTTCAACAACAAAACAACAGCAGCAGCCTGCAACAACGGTTCAGTCAGTGTGTATTCTCCATGCCAAATCGTTTTGTAAGATCGGCGGAGGCTGGGGAAATTGGCGTGTCATCAGTGGGCGAGAGACTGGTGAATTGGCATTTCGTAGTTCGAGGAGAAATTGGTAAATGGGCATTTCATAGTTTGGCGAGAGACTGGGTAAACTCGCGTTTCGTAGTTCGAAGAGATTGGTAAACTGGCATCTCGTAGTTCGAAGAGATACTGGCAAATTGGCATTTCTTAGACAGCGAGAGACTGTTAGTCCGGCGAGAGACTGATAACAGCATTTCACAGTGAATAGATCGGCGAGAGACTGATAATTTTTTTTCCCCCGGACTTTCTTTGGTCGACCACCGTTTCATTATGTATATATATAAATTCATTATGACAATTCAGAATAGATGGGAAAAAATATGAACATAAACAATGACAGATGTAAGTGATTATGTTGATACACACAAACACACACACACACACACACACACACACACACACACACACACACACACACACACACATTATGCCAAAATATGTTTTGTATTTTTGACAGTGCTTTTAAATTGCTGGGTCTGCAGTTTATGTCAAATGCCCAAAGCTTGCTTGCAAGTTTTCCAAAGTGCCACCTTGGAATATATGTCCAGTTTTAATTTTCTGATGCAAAAAGTTTCCCAGCCCATTGCAAGTAAAAACATTCCTGGACTTTGTGAACATTTACCATATTCAGTCCACCCTGGGAAACTTCTGCTTCCATTATTGTCCTCTTAGCTTTCTCAAAGGCCTTTCTGTTAGACCTTCTGCGTTGCCAAACAAATTTATACAATGTTCTATTTATTTCAGAAAGTACACGGTCTTGTAGTCCTATTGCTTGCATTATGTATATAAATTGGCTTAGCAGAAATGTTTTAATGATAATGATTTTTCCATGGATGCTAAAGTCTCGTTTGCTCCATGTACCTATTAATTTATTCATCGTAGATATTCTACCTAGCCAGTTGTCTTCTATGCTTGATGCCGGACTGGAGTTGTTAAAGTGTATTCCTAATATTTTTATTTTGTCTGTCAACTCAAAAGGCAGATTACTTTCTCTGTGTTCTATATGTCCTATCTTCATAGCTTTTGTTTTTTGAGCATTTAAATACAGACCAGAAAAACGTGATAAATCGTTGATTATGTCCGCTGCCTTGTTCATATCATCACAATTGTTTAAAAAAAAAGTGTCGTTTTTCGTCGGCTAATTGTTTTACTTTTAGTGTTTTGTGTTCATTGTTTTGTGTAGCATTTCGTTCTTTCCTTTCTGTGCCTTTGTTTTGCCGTATTCAATACAAAAATTCTTGATATTTATTTTACAAAGTTCCCATTTGTCTTGTGCATTCAGTTCACTTTCATTTGTCAACCATGTGTCTAATTTGTGGTTCATTTGTTGTGTAAAGTTGGTGTCAAACAGGAATGAGTTGTTAAATCGCCAGTAGCCTGGCCCTCTTTCAAACACACAGTTATTGATTTCTAAAAGACGAGCTCTGTGATCTGTATTGGGAACGGATAATATTTGACAAGAAACACAATCATTAACTATGTTTTCATTTGCAAAGCAGTAATCCAACCGTCGAGCAATAAATGGATTATATCTACTCCATGTGTATTCCTTTTCTGTATTGTGGAGTAATAGAGACTGATAATTTGGCATTTCATATTTTAGCGAGAGACTAGTAAATTGGCATTTCTCACTTCGGCGAGAGACAAGTAAATTGGCATTTCTCAGTTCGGCGACAGGTTGGTTCATTGGCATTTCTCGATTCCATGACTTCAGCTCTGTCTCCACCCTTCTCCCCAAAGGTTCTGGCAAATCACATGAGACGTCCAAATGCCAACAGCAAAGTCTGCTGGTAAAATTAGATTGGTTTGCTCTTGCTCAATGTTATATTATAAATATAGATTAAAAAACAACATATATGTATGTGTATATATATATATATATGTATATATATATATATCACATATATGAATATATGCATATATATATATTTATATACATGTATATCTCACATATATATATGTATCACATATATGTATGTGTGTGTGTAGGCTCTAAGCATCATAATATGATTTGGTTTAGTGTGTGTGTGTTGAGCTCGCGTGTGTCCCCTCCCCCCTCTCTGTCTTCTATCTGTACTGTCAGTCTGGAGAGAGAGAGAGAGAGAGAGAGAGAGAGAACATACATGTGAAGCAACCCTTTCCACGGCATCTTTATTTCATGCTTTGAGCTTTCGCTAAGATGTTCCCTGAGGAGGGCGAACACAGATTAGCTCGTGTCTCATATTTTTGATTCTTCAGGAAAAAGTTCCCTCAGTATTTTTACCTTCCTCAGCTGGCACACACACACACACACACACACACACACACACACACACACACACACATATATATATATATATATATATATATATATATATATATATATATATATACACACACACACACATGCACGCGCAAACACAAGTTCAAATTTTAATTATCCTTTCATTCCTATTGGAGTATGGAGGACTACTGCATAATAATCTTTTCATGCCCAGAACAAACATTTCCAAATACACAGCAATGTCACATAAAAGTTGAGAAAACACAAATATCTTTTAACTCCAAAAGTGTAGTTAGGCTACATTTGCAAATTTAATCATCTTACTTACAGTTAAAATGACTTTTTTGCCTCCTTTGAGCATATTACAAAAATTAAAAACCGTTTTTGGAGACAAATATTTTTTTAGGAACAGATCTATTTCGTAACTGATCATAATTGGGACATTCCATTATAAAATGAAACTCACCCCCAATCACAGACATGTTACAAACCTTACAAAGCCGTAACTCTCGTGGCATGCCTTTGTGTCTTCCTGTTTCTATTTCCAGCTTATGATTACTACTTCGAAATATGAAGAAGCTGATAACGTAATTATCAGGCATTTGACTTACATAATATTTTTCTCTACCAGATCCACTTTCGAAATTTCGATAAAACAAACATTTACTACTCGCCTCTAGAGCATGTCTCCATAGATTTTGAAAACTATCTCTCAAAGCAGTGTTGACATTCTTGCAGAAAGATTCCCTCTCAAAGAAGAATTGAGCATCCCAAACAGTCATACCCTGCTTCTATTAAAATGTGTCTGATACAACTCATCCATTTTGAAGAACAAATACCATTTCCATATAAGTCAAGTAATATCAGATATATTTTCACACACACACACACACACGCACGCACAGACACACACTCACATACATAGATAGATAGATAGGTAGATAGATAGAGATATAATATATATATATATATATATATATATATGTTTTTACATATGTATATATATTTGTATATATATGTAGTGACATACCTGTCCCAAGGACACAACACCAGGCAGACATCGGGGGATCGAACCCCGACCACTGGATCACAAAAATTAACAAACAATGAGGCCAGGATATGAAATGATTAACAAATAGTAAAAAGTGGTAACTCTCTCCATTCCCAAGGTACACAACTAAGTCAGTGCTGCTTAGGGTACCGTTTCAGCTAGCACACAGGTATATAAAAGGTACATTGGAACAAACCCAGACACTTCCTCAAAAAGGAAGCGCCGGGCCTGTCCTTATACCGATCATTTGACATGTGCACACAGCAGCAAAGACAGAAGAAATGTGCAAACACAAATTAGCTTTTATTCATGACTGGCATAGCCTCTTTAATCCAGAACAAGCCATACAGATCACATGGACAATACAGAACAAACACATGGTTGCCTCGGTGGTTTTTCAACTGGACATTAACAATGAGGCCAGGAGATGAAATGATTAGCAAGTCCATCGCCTGACCGAATCTGCCACGGCGCCTCCATGATATCTATCAGTTTAATCTTAACTGTGTGTGTATACATTCCAATGGCGCTGTAGTGGAAATACTTTAACTAGAATAACACACACACACACACACACACACACACACACACACACACACACACACACACAGACACACACACAGACACACACACACACACACACACACACACAGACACATACACACACACACACACACACACACACACACACACACACACACACACGAACACAAATGTCAATCCAAAACCTACCCCAGCTATCTACCATCCATCTCACTAAGGCTCGCGCGGTTCAGAGAGAGAGAGAGAAGGGGGGGAGGGGGGGGGGGGGGGGGGAGAGAACGCTTGCGTAAACAAAAACAAAAATGAGGGGAGGGAAAGAAAAGAAATGTTCAAGTCTTGGCAAAAGTACATAACTTTTTCTTTTCTTTTTTTTTTAAAATTTGCAGCCCACGACGTGAATCCGAAGCACGATAGAATGAAGGGTGAAATTTAAGTGCTCCACCATTGATCTCATGGGTGAAGTAGCTCAACACTGACGCGACCTGTGTAACCTGAAGGTGACCCGAATGGCATTCGGTATCTGTGTCACGATTAACGTCATCGGAGACCCTGACTCACGTGCAGTGCTGACAGTAGCAAGGTTTCTGGTATTGTGCTTGCTCTGTGTTTGCATAATTTGTATCCCCCACACTCTACCCCCGAAAGACGTTGGTATCTTTTTATGTATTAATTATTATTGAGCGATATCTGTTCTGATTTTTAGTCTTTTAAAATTAAAAAAACAACAACCTTTATTTTAAATTTCTTATTATATTTTTGATGGCGGGCCTTTACCTCGAGAGCGCATCAATATGTTCTTATATTTAACTGCTTTTATATCATATATGTGATCCATGTCGTCATGGTTATTGACCTTTTGTCACATTTCAGGAGGTGTTTATCGAACATGATGGAGGACGATATTATACCAGTTAAAAGAAAACTTGTAACAGCCTATTGATGACAACTGTGTTTAATATTCTCCGCCGATTATTCATAGTTCGTAGATTCCAGCCGTGTATGCAAGACACAAAGTGAACATCCGTTGATGACAAGTGTGTTTTAGCGTCTCCGCTGATTATTTGTAGTTCGCAGAATAATAGTGCATTCAAGACACTGAAACTGAAGATGTTATTTAAGAAATGGGTGTGGTATTTATGGATGATGCCTTCGTTTTTACTTTTTATATATAGTGTTTTGAATATCTTTTTTTTTTCTTTTTTTTTTTTTTTAAAGATTGCTTGGGATGGCTGGCTGTTTTATGATAGCATCTTTCAGGGAAAAAAAGGTTATACGCTCGGCATCGAGCATGGGGTTTAAATTGCAATGGCAACGAAAGAGTCTGCGAAGGGTGACGTCACCTGGAAACGGTTAATGCTGTCTGTCAACCTTTTAGCGTTGAAGACGTTGTGTGCGCCAGCAGCAGTAGTCGTCTGCGAGCATCGAACAAAACGTGTCGTGTCGTCTGTATCCGTTCTCAGCCAGGTCCGCCAGTGAACACCACCTTTCTCCTCACTGCACGAACTCTCGTTATTGTCGTCGGTGATAACTTTGGCGGTGGTGGAGTTGGTGGTATATCGGCGGTGGATGAGTTTTCGTGCCCCCGAGTTTGGTTCTTTGTGTGATCCCGTGTGGACTCCGAGGTGACAGTATCAGTGCTGACAGCGTGCGGGTAGTTTGTGTTGTGAATGTTGTTTACGTTTTGCAGTGGAAAACGGGTGGTGGTGGTGGTGTTGAGTTGGGTTTTGTATCCGAGTTTTTCTCCGTTTATAATGTAAACAGACTTGGATGTGACGGCATCAGTGCAGTTCGCCCGCAGGGATCTTGCCTTCCGAAGGTTGTTGATTTTGTTTCCCTGTGGACAACCTGTGGTAATGATGTGATTTGTATTACTATGCAAGTATCTTGACTCGAGCATTTCTTCTGTCGGCGATGGAAAAGGAGATGTGATGTAAGTTTTTGTTATTGCCGTGGACGGGTCCTATTTTCGAACAAGTGTATACTGACGATGGAAAGAAAGAAGTGACGATACCGCTGTCGTATTGGTCTGTTATGTCTGGACATCGTTTCTGCTAAAAATGGAGAAAGAAGCAGTGACATCAGTGTTGTTGTTCCCGTGTGCGCCTTGATACCAGCGTGTCTGCTGGTAACGAACAGCAACAACAGCAGGCGGCATTATCCGTGGTGTTACTGCATAATCGTCGTGTTCCCAGTATCCTTGTCGCGACTAATGGATGACGAGGATTAGGCGATCAACAATTTATGTGGCTACAGTTGACGAGGCAGGCTTAATTACAGCCCTGATTGTCAGACTGGCTGGAAACTCTCTCCGCTTTGTAACGTCAGCGAGGCCAGTTCTGTTTTTGTTTGTCTCTTGTATTCGCGTACCATGCACCAGTATAATGGTGGGAAGTGTTGGCTATAGCCATGCTTTTTTCCGGAGTTGTCGCTTCTGTCTCTGTCGTGAGAGGTTGCACGAGGGCCTGTGAACACTGATATAATGTGTACGGCTGTTCTGGGTGAGTCCATCGTTCGTCGTTCACGAGTCGGGTCCCATGGGAACAGTGATCTCTTGTGAAACTGGATGCATTATCGGGAAAGTGGGTCGGATAGGGGAGACACTCTGTGAACTGGCATCGTGTGGAGCTGTGCGACGGGTCCAGGCAGTCCATTGCGGTTCCAGTAACCCCCCCCCCCCCACCCCCCCAAACACCCCCAGGAGGGCAGCCTGACCTACTTCCTAATTTGCCCGCTGTGTGTAGGCAGGTGATGTGTGTCAGTCGACATGGCAGGCTAGACGCCCGGCCAGTCCCTTGCTGTGTGAAGGTGCAGGTGGCTCATTGACACACCACGGCTCTGGGGTGTGGCCGCTGTTGTCTTGCCGGCTGTCTTCCTTCGGTCTTCACCTGCCAACTGCCGACAGACTAGTGGGAGATAATGCCACCCGCGACAACCTGACCACCCTTGTCTCCTGTCTCCCCCTCCCTCCCTCCTTAACCGTTACCTGCTGTCGCCCACGCGGCGGCTCTGTAGTAGCACACATCCCTCTGGCAGCGCGTGTAACGACGGACCTTGTCTACGTGCCAAAGGCGCCAGCGATTTGTCAACAGATTACCCGTTGAAAGCCCAGGTAGTACTGCCGGTGTGCTGTTGATGTCAGATTTGCTCAGCGTCACACACACACACACACAATCCTGGAGGAAAAAAGTCCACGGCCAGCGGCGTGCTCTTGGAACCTGTCACCGTGGTGGTGTCTCTCAGTGGGCAGTCTCACACACACATAGGTGATGCCCAACTGACGGAGTGGAATCCCCACGGCGAGTTAAAATCAATAAGATGGTGTTAAAAATAATGGGACACTCGTTCCAAGATCAAGGGCGAACCACCGCCACCACTTGTCCGCCAGTCAGTGTTGTCTTTCACGAGCCGAGAACAGCCAGTTGAAAAGTGTTGTCGCGCGTTGTCACAGTACTTGTGGAGGCTTTCATCAGTTGCTGGAAGTGATGGTAATGGTGGTGTGTAACGTCTGCAGTTTCCACACCCAGGCCTGAAGGAGAATGACCGAAATCATTCCCAAACCTGAGGTCGTGAGGACGAACAACGGCATGATGTGTGCTAACGGGTCTGCGCTGAGTGGCGGTGCAGGAGGAGCAGAGGTGCAGCGCAGCGGGCAAGACAGCGGCGATGCCCACGTGTCTGTCAGTGCCAGCCAGGGCCAGGCTCGTCGGGAGTCGCCCCCTCAACGCCTTGAACGCACACGTTCCGACTCTTCCGCCAAGGTCGGCGAGACGTCCAGGTCAGAAGACTCCGAAGGCGGCGGCGCTCGCTCTGCCGCCGGAGATGCCCCGAAACCCGCCAGTGCCAAAGTGTCTTCGGGGAAGGACCTTCCCGCTTTCCGAACCTACTCCTTACCCAAGACATCTCGCCGCAGCAGCATTCTCCGAGCCACAGTGATCCTACAGCCCAGCGAGCTGGGGCTGGAGTCGAAAGAAGAGTCCACGCTGAACCGGGCGGGGAGCAGCTGGTGTGTGATCGAGACCCCGCCGTCCCCGGTGTCCCATGAGGAGCGGCAGGTGGGGCGGCGGGAGCACGAGGGCTCCACGAGCAGCCTGGGGCCCTGCATCATGCCCCCCTCGGGGCGCCGCGTGTCCCTGGCCAAGCTGTCCATCGGCGCCCAGATGCCGCGCCGGAACAGCGCCGAGTGCGTGCTGGCCAGGCACCACCGGCCCCGGGGGTCCTTCGGGGACTTGGGGCTGGGGCTGGGGCTGCCCCAGGGTCTGGCCGCCTACATGGGGGCGTCCTCCTCTACCCCGGACGTCTCCTCCGTAGCCTTCGACTCGGACCGACCCCCCGGGCGGCAGCTGGCCGGCACGCCCACGCTTAGGGTGACTCGCGCCAGCATGCGGCGTCGGAGCGTGAGGTCGGCTGGCGGGGGGGACCGTAGCTCCCCAATCCCTGCCTCCTCCCACCAGCGCTGGAAGACCCTGACGGAAGCCATGAAGAGGTGCCGGGAGGAGGACTCCTCCCTGGATGACGAGGGCGGAGGCCCGGCCGCCGTGGAGGGGAGGGACTCTGGCAGGGAGGAGGAGGAGGGGGGGCAGGACAGGGTGGTGAAGGTCGTCCTGGGCAACGCCTGCTACCTGATGCCCGTCAAGGACGACGTGCCCAAACAGGAGGTAAAGGTCTCGGGTGTGTGGAGGGGGTAGGCTGAGTTGTTACGGAATGGTGGGGGTGGAGCGGACTGGGGGGGGGGGGGGTCTGTTGGCATCGGGAGTGGCCTGGCTTCTCAGTAATTTCTGTAAACTGGGTGTATATATAAACATATGCATCGACATACCTGCCTGCGCGTTCAAACTCTCAAAGACAAGGCACTTACACGCACGTACGCGCAAACAAACGCCCCCCCCCCCCCCCTACTTCCGCCACCCTCCCCACACACACAGACACTCACACACACACCACACCACATGCACACTCCAAATGCACATAAACACGCGCCTTCGCGCCCGCAAACACACACACACACACACAACACACCACACACACACACACACACACACGCACACACAAACAAACAAACAACGACGCATGCACTTGCACGTGCGCGCATTTTTCAGTACATACGCGCATACACCGTTTGTCTTCTCATCGTCTTTCTCACTTGTTTAATGCTTCATACCGTTTGGCCAGTTACAGCGCTCTCATACCCATCTGTGTGTCGATAATTCACCGAGCTGCGCTATTTCTCTGCTTACTGCCGTTTTATCGCTGTAACTTTCCCGACAGAGCGAGAGATCTAAACCGTCACACGAGGAAATCAAAGCGAACATCGCATTTTCCAGACTTGATCCATATTGTAAGACTGTATGGAGCGAAAGAAAACAGAAACTTGAAACCAACGACCGGCTACAAAACCACTGCTTTAACATTAAAATCAACAGGCTGCAGCTCTCAGCTTTGTTGACGGG